>NC_073403.1:28721794-29030127 GCF_028641065.1 Leucoraja erinaceus
TTTGCACTATGTCCGGCTACACAGTCATGAGTATAGAGTGAGTAGAGCAGGGGGCTGAGCACACAGCCTTGAGATGCTCCCGTGCTGATTATTACTGGGGATGAAGTGTTTCTGCCAATTCGAACAGACTGTGGTCTGTGGATGAGGAAGTTGAGGATTCAATTGCAGAGGGATGCGCAGAGACCCAGTTCCATGAGTCTCGTAACCAGCTTGGAGGGGGTGATGGTATTGAACGCCAAGCTGTAGTCTTGTTTTGCACCCTTGTTTTGAAGTTCTCGAGTTGTTATTGCCATTGGAACTTGGGCGGCACTGTGGCGCAGCGATTGAGTTGCTTCCTTACAGCGCCAGAGACCCGGGTTCCAACCTGACTACGGGTGCTGTCTATATGGAATTTGTATGGTCTCACTGGGACCACATAGGTTTTCCAGTGGTGCTCCAGTTTCCTCTCACACTCCAAAGATGTACAGGTTTGTAAGTATGAAGGAACTGCAGATGCTGGTTTTAAATTGAAGATAGGCACAAAATAACTCAGCAGTACAGGCAGCATCTCTGAAGAGAAGGTATGTGTGACGTTCGGGTCGAGACCCTTCTTTAGATTGATGTCAAGGGAGTGGGAGGTACATGGATAATGAACTGTGTAGATAAGGAAGTGTAAGGTGTGAAAACAGGACAAAGGGAAAGGAGATCAAGGAGATTATCATTGTTATTTGGGAGAAGGCAGCACAAAGCAAACAGATAAAACCTAGTCGGACATAATAAGACTGGTCGGAGAACTGGGAAGGGGAGGGAACGGAGAGAGGGAAAGCAAGGTTTACTTGAAGTTAGAAAAACTTCTGACTGCTAACCCCTGCTTTCCCCTCTCTCTCCATCTCCTCCATCCCCTCCCCTTCCCACTTTCCCGCAGAATTATACAGGGTTCTATTTCCCATCCCATGTACACAAATACATCGGCACCAAAGAAAACGAACACTTCCTTCAGAGCCACCTTAACACATCCATAAACCGGAGATATAAACATGGCCCTCGTCCAAGGTGACCAATCTCAAGATCCAGAAGCAGGAACATAAAATAACTCCCATCAGATCCAGCTCAGTCTCAATAGTGCACTGTGATATTTTTATTATGTTTGCAATCGTGTGGGTTTTATGTTTTGCTATTAATGTTGTTTTAAATGTTATGCAGACGTTAATGATCCATCAAAAGTTGTTTATGAACCTTTAACCATATTCCCATTCATACTCTCAGTTCCAGAGAATGCAAAGCTAACTACACAGTGTGCATTATTACTTATTCTGAATGTCAAATGTTTAAATGGGCTGCATAGCCAGCCTGAAGCCAGGCAAGGAGAGGTTGGGCAATCAGAGACAGAGGCATAACTTTGTGTCCTTATAGCTCCAATCTTTGTTCCTGTCTCTTGTGAGCCTTCCTTCTTTAGGTTCAGTCCTAGGTTTATTATTGTCAAGTCTAGCAATATACAGTGAAAAGCTTAGCCTTGCATCCAATGTAAACAGATCAGAAAATATCGAAGATGGACACAAAATGCTGGAGAAACTCAGCAGGTCTGGAGAAAAGAATAGGTGACGTTTTGGGTCGAGATCCTTCTTCAGACCCCTCTGCCTCGATATGAAACGTCACCTATTCCTTATCTCCAGAGATGCTGCTTGACATAGACCTCGTGTGAGTGGGTGATCGATGGCCTGAACGGACCCGGTGGGCCAAAGGGCCTGTTTCCATGCTGGATCTCTAAACTAAACTGAACTAAGTGAAAATGAAAAGTGCTGGGGCAACATGTGCTGCCTTGGGGTTAATGTGTGCAGCATCCTTAAACTTCAAGTCGCTGAATTATTTACATTGATGTGGCACCTTTCATATCCTGTGCAAGACCCTAAGCGAGCAACATCCAATGAAAAGCTCTTTGAAATCCTTGGCGGTGGGACTGTAAGATGGTTTTTGAGGCTTGCAGGGTTAGGAACTGCAGAGAAGGTTTACGAGGATGTTACCAGGACGTGAGGGTCTGAGCTACAGAGAAAGGTTGGGCAGGAGATTGGACTTTCTTCCTTGGATCGCAGGAGGATGAGGGGTTATCTTTTCGAAGTGTATACGATTTACCTAGATTTTCAGAAAGCTTTGGATACGGTGCCACACGTGAGGCTGCTGAGGAGGGTGAGAGCCCATGGATACTTGGGCCAGAGGTCATAGCCTCAGAATTAAAGGAGGTTTCTTTACGAAGGAGATGAGGAGGATTTTCTTTAGTCTGAGGGTGGTGAATCTGTGGAATTCTTTGCCACAGAAGGCTGTGGAGACCAAGTCAGTGGATATTTTTAAGGCAGAGGTAGATAGATTTGTGATTAGTATGGGTGTCAGGGGTTATGGGAAGAAGGCAGGAGCATTGGATTAGGAGGGAGAGATAGATCAGCCACGATTGAATGGTGGAGTAGATGTGATGGGCCGAATGGCCTAATTCTGCTCCCATCACTTATGACCTTCTGAGCTTATCATCATGAAAGGAATAGATAAGGCAGATGCACAAGGTCTTTTATGTTGATTAATATCATTCCTTCACATCAGACCACGGCCGCCAAAAACTTCACCACAAATCTCCCCTGCCCAGTTGCACAAGAATAAGTTTAAATTGGGAGAAAATAATATAGTGATCTAAAAGATACTGAACGCGATGTTGGAAAGTTTAGATATTTCAGTTGCAGTCACAAGTTAGTCAAGATCAAAAAGTAATCTTCTAAATGAATGAATATTACTGTAGACGTTACTTTAGATTTTCGAGTCACAAGAAACGGCGAGCCCGCGCCGACCAGCGATCACCCGGTACACTAACACACCAGGGACGATTTACAATTTTTTTTACCAAACCCAATTAGCCTACAATCCTGTACGTCTTTGGAATGTGGGAGGAAACCAGAGCACCTGAAAAAAAACCCACGGGGTCACAGGGGAAAACATACAAACTCCATACAGACAGCACCCATTGTTAGGATCGAACCCGGCTCGCTGGTGCTGTAAAGCAGCAGCACTACCGCTGCGCCACCGTGCCGCCAGTTGAAAAGTTAAGTTTGAACATTTTTACAATGTCTACGGCAAACGTTACAGAAAATGAAAAGCCAGTCGTTCATCTTTTCAGGTGATTCTGCTTCTGCCTCAGGACCTGACAGTTCCAACTGCTGAACCACAAAGAGCCGCAAACATCCCATGATAACTCTGCTTCCAACAAACTCCCCCCGTGGACGCAGACCAGACACAGGCTATCATTCATTGGATCTCCTTTTAATAAAGGAAAACCACACACACAAATTCTTCAGAGACAGGGGTCAGGAAATGCGAAAGACTCGCAGCCAGGAGATATCTGATAGTCAGTCCTGGGTTTAGCAAGGTTGAAACCCTATCGCTGATCCCTTGGCAATCTTAAATGGCACCACTGTTGTACAGGAAGTAATGCTTCAGCAGCACCAAGACGGAAAGCAGAAGGCACAAAAGCCTTATGACCTCTGGCACCAAGAGTTAAAAGCTCAATTTTCCAGTGATAAAATTATCAGGTTGATATAAAGCCTCATCTGTTGTGAACCATCCAAACAGCGTCACTCCTGCTGGACTGCTAAGAAAGTGAGTGGGGCAAAGTTTAAAGGAGATGTACGGGGCAGGTTTTTTACACAGAGGGTGGTGGGTGCCTGGAATGTGCTGCTGGGGGTGGTGGTAGAAGTTGATGTGATGATGGCATTTAAGACTTGAGTTTGAGTGGATTTGAGTTTAGTTTATTGTCACGTGTATCGAGGTAGAGTGAAAAGCTTTTGTCGCATGCTACCCTGTCAGTGGAAAGACAATACATGATTACAATCAAGAGTACAGATACATTTGAGTTTTGGTTTAGAGATACAGCAAGGAAACAGCGATCCCCGTACACTAAAGGGCCTGTCCCACTTTTGCGACCTTTACAGGTGACTGCCGGCAACCTTGATAGGTCGCCGAAATTTTCAACAAGTTCGCTGATGACACAACAGTGGTGGGTCTCATCAGTGACAATGATGAATCGGCGTACAGGATGGAGGTGGAGCTGCTCACAGGTTGGTGCAAATCCCACAACCTCATTCTTAACATGGGAAAAACTAAGGAGATGGTGGTGGACTTCAGGAGGGCGGGGAAACAACACCATACACCTCTGCACATCAACGGAGCTGATGTGGAAAGGGTCAGCAGCGTGAAGTTCCTAGGACTACATCTGTCTGATGACCTGACGTCCACGGCCAACACCACAGCACTGGTCAAGAGAGCCCAGCAGCGACTACACCCTCTCCGAAGACTACGTAAAGCAGGCCTCCCCACTACACACCTACAAACTTTTTATAGGGGGACTGTCGAGAGCACATTGACCTACGGCATCACTTCCTGGTTCGGGAGCTGCAAGGCGTACGAACGGCACCAACTAGACAGGATTGTGAAGACCGCCAGCAGGATTATTGGTGCTCCACTCCCTTTCCTGCTGGACATATACAGGAAGAGATATATCAGCAGAGCCATCTCCATCATCAAAGACCCCTACCACCCATCGCATGACATTTTCTCCATCCTGCCATCTGGGAAGAGGTACAGGAGCATTAGCTGCAAAACCAGCAGGATGCTCCTCAGCTTCTTCCCACAGGCTATAAGACTGCTAAACGGACTTTGCCCCCTGCCAAGTATCGCGCACCAACCACCAACCTGGACACACTGCAGCAGAGCCACTGTTGTGCCGCTGCCGATCGGAACGTCTGTTGAATGTTTAGTAGAGTGTTAAATTTGTTCATGATACATGTATTTTTATTTCTATTTATTTTTAATGCACACTGAATGGACACTGGTTGAGCAACGTTTTTTTTGTTTCCTCTGGGTATGTGAGTACTCAGGAAATGACAATAAAGATATACAATACAATACAAATTCAGTGGCGACCAGAAAGACGCTACGACCCTTTGGAGACCTCTCACGACCATCCAGGCGACCCCTGGCGACAAGTCGCAGGTGACCTCTCACGACCATAGGAGACCTTTCACAACCGTTGTCGTGAGATGTTTCCTATGGTCGTGAGAGGTCTCCAAAGAGTCGTAGCGTCTTTCTGGTCGCCGGGTGCCGGCAGTCGCCTGTAAAGGTTGCGTAAGTGGGACAGGTCATTTACACTATCCTACACATACTATGGACAATTTACAATATTTACCAAAGCCAAATTAACCTGCAAACCTGCACGTCTTTGGTGTGTGGGATGAAACCGGAGCACCCGGGGAAAAACCGATGCGCCCGGGGCCCGGGGATCGAACCCGGGTCTTTGACGCTGTGAGGCAACATCTCTACCGCAGCGCCACCATGTCACCCCCAGAGAATAACCGGAATAACATTTAGTGCAAGAGCTGAAGGTGCAGAAGGAGGAGGTGGGCAAGCTGGTGCGTGAGCAGCAGCTGGTCATGAAGGAGATCAAGGAGAAGGACACGGAGCTGAAGCAGAAGCGGCCACAGTTCATCAAAGCCAAGGAGAACACGTCGCACAAGATCAAGAAGCTGGAGTCGGCCAAGAAGTCCCTGCAGAACGCCCAGAAGCAGTACAAGAAGCACAAGGCGGACATGGACCTGCTGGAGCACGAGATGCTTTCGGTTGAGAAAGGGAGGCAGGAATTCGAGGAGCGGATGGAGGAGGAGAGTCAGGACCGCCTGGACCTGGAGGAGAGGAAGAAGGTGGAGAAGGTCAAATATTAAACAGAAACTCCCAGAAATTGAGGAGAACCAGAAGAGAATTGACAAGCTGGATTACATCAACACCAGCAAGTGTCTGGCGGAGCAGCAGCGCCAGGAGACGAAGCTGACGGAGGAGGAGGAGGAGGAGGAGCAGGCCAAGCAACGCATCGATCAGATCAACATGAACCAGCTGATGGAGCAGCTGGGAGACGCTCGCATCGACCGTCAGGAGAGCAGCCGGCAACAGTGCGAGGCCGAGATCACGGAGATCATCAAATGTCTCTATCCTGGCTCCATGGTAGGTCCCTTGGGTGGTGGGGTGGAGAGGAGAAAGGGTGGTGGCGTTTGAAGGGTGGTGGGTGTATGGAACAAGCTGCCAGAGGCTGGGACTATCCCAACATTAAAGAAACAGTTAGAATGGCACATGGATAAGACAGGTTTGGAGGGATCTGGACCAAGCACGGGCAGGTGGGACCACTGTAGCTGGGACATGTGGCTGCTGTTAGTAAGTTGAGCTGAAGGGCTTGTCTCCACATTGTATTACTCTGATTCTATGATTCTATAAAGCCAGTAGAGTTTTATCAGAGAGTCTGAGGGTTTCCACTGAGGTAGACAGTAGTTTGGATAGGCACATGACTATGCAGGGAATGGAGAAAAATGCATCACGTGCAGGCAGATAAGAGTTGAAATCATTTATGTTTAAGAAAGAACTGCAGATGCTGGAAAAATCGAAGGTAGACAAAAATGCTGGAGAAACTCAGCGGATGAGGCAGCATCTATGGAGCGAAGGAAATAGGCGACATTTTG
Organism: Leucoraja erinaceus; assembly: GCF_028641065.1. NCBI lineage: Eukaryota > Metazoa > Chordata > Chondrichthyes > Rajiformes > Rajidae > Leucoraja > Leucoraja erinaceus. The sequence continues at coordinate 28,728,313 of NC_073403.1, forward strand.
GGTCGAGATACGTCTTCATGAAATCATGTTCGGCGCAGATATTGCGGGCTGAAGGACCTGTTCCCGTGCTGCTCTTTGTTCTAAAATACATCTTTACAAACACTGCTACACAATCTCCCTAGCAACCCACATTTTCTTGTGGCCTTACATCTGTTCAAGCTGTAATTATTTGGTCGGAATTTGTAACTTACCTACAACAGCCCAAATCATTATCGCTTTCCCTGCGGCTATCTGGTTATTATTTTGGGCAACAACTGGTGACAGGCGGTCGGAACATTGGAATCTTCCTGGCAAAAGACTGTCTTGGCCGAGCCCAAAGGCAAGAGATGGGCATGTTGTTGCAGGTGTTGGCTGCTGAGAATCGGCAGATAGTTCCCACTGTACCTTCATTCCAGACAAGGTGTGAACTTTACAGGGATGTTGTGGGATCAACTTTTGCTGGTACACGGGGAGGATTAGGCACAGGGTGTCTTGGTTTGTTCATATCGTTCATGAAACATGAAGCCAAGGGGAGCAGAGTGGGCTGAAACAGACGCAAAAATTACCCTTTAAAAGAGTTTCAGAAATTAATTCAGAGGTTTAAAATTGAAATGTTGGAGGATAAAAACAAAATAGTGGACCTATTGGAAGTGGTGCAGGGAGTGGATGTGAAAGCAGTTTCATCAAGAACTAACGTGAATGGATGATCGATGGTCAGCATGGACCCAATGAGCTGAAGCACCTGTTTCCATGGTGTATCACTAAACCAAAATTAAACAAAACCATATCAGCTAAAATAACTGGAGTCATGGGAAAACATGGGTGTACAAGTCTTAAGTGGAGGATAGAGTTACCTACGTGCATCCTAGCCTTCTTTCAAGGTTAATCTTGTGAATTCTCCATTGTACCAATGGTGGTGCAACCAAGAGTGTGAGCAAGGGAAGACTGACCTGAAACATCTTGTCCTGGAAGGAGAGAGAAAGTGAGGAAAGCAAAGACCTGCAGGAGTGTTTGTTCTCAAGAGCAATCTTCAACACAGATAAAACGTTTATTTTATTATGGTGTTAAGGGCCTGTCCCACTTAGGCAAATTAAAAGACCTACAGGTTTGTAGGTTAATTGACTTGGTAAAATTGTAAATTGTTCCTACTGTGTGTCGCCCTTAATCAGATAACTCAAAGACAGATCATCCACAGCCTTGATAGACACAAAAAGCTGGAGTAACTCAGCGGGACAAGCAGCATCTCTGGAGAGAAGGAATAGGCGACGTTTCGTGTCGAGACCCTTCTTCAGGCAGGATAGGGGTAAGGGAAATGTGAGATATAGACGATGATGTGGAGAGATAAAGAACAATGAATGAAAGATATGCAAAAGAGAAACAATGATAAAGGAAACAGGCCATTGTAAGCTGATTGCTGGGCGAAAATGAGAAGCTAGTGCGACTTGGGTGGGGAGGGATAGAGAGAGGGAATGCCGGGGCTACCTGAAGTGAGAGAAATAATATTCATACCACTGGGCTGTAAGCTGCCCAAGCGAAATATGAGATGCTGTTCCTCCATTTAGCCTCACTCTGACAATGGAGGAGACCAAGGACAGAAAGGTTTGTGTAGGAATGGGAAGGAGAATTAAAGTGTCCAGCAACCGGGAGATCAGGTTGGTTTAAGTGGGCTGAGGGTAGTTGTTCCGTGAAACGATCTCCCAGTCTGCATTTCTTCTCGCCGATGTATAAGAGTCCACATCTTGAACAACTGATAGAGTAGATGAAGTTGGAGGAAATGCAAGTGAACCTCTGCCTAACCTCATTCATCCACAGCCTGACTGACCTTAATCCTAAATGAGATCACCACCCCCTAACCACACATAACATCCCCCTAGTTGTGAACTTTAATGGAAACTGCAGCTGTGTCCAGTCTGTTAAACCCATTCAGAGTCTCATATGGTTCTCTAATGTAGGGCTATTGTACCAGATCCCACAGGACCCTTCATGGACTCTCCTGTCTCATTACAACACGGAGAAGAGGAAGAGAAACATAGTTCAGGCATGATTAAGAGGATGAAGTTGGTGATGGTTTGGTATAAACATTCCCTTTACTAACTCACATGCACCTAAATTCAAGTGTTTAAGTGGCTGTGCACATGTGTTCCACAGGGACTGGACATGTGTTAATGAGCCAGAGAAAACACAAAGTGCTGGAGTAACTCAACGGGTCAACCATCATCTCTGGAGAACATGTGTACGTAATGTTTTGGGCCTGAAACGTCACCTATAATCTTTCTCAGGAGATGTTGCCGGACCTGCTGAAGTTACCGCAGCACTTTGTGACTTCTTTTATAAAACAACATCTTTGTTCTTTGTTTCTACATGTTAATGGGCCAGATCATTGTGGATTCCTGATCTTTCCATCCTCTGCTGCCCCGTGCAGCTGAGTAGACTGTATTGTGATCGACGGGTAGTTCTGCTATAACATGTGTTTAAATAACACAAATTGGATCTAACATAGAGCCATAGAGTCATAGAGTGATACAGTGTGGAAACATACCCCTCGGCCCAACTTGCCCACACCGTCCAACATGTCCCCTCCTCATTAATCTCACCTGCCTGCGCTTGGCCCATATCCCTCTAAACCTATCCTAACTATGTATGCGTCTAAATGTTTCTTAAACGTTGTGATAGTCCCTGCCTCAACTTCCTCAACTACCCAGCCTGTGAATGCAGAGCAGAACAACAGACGGCCAACCATGTCATCTCTGGGTGTCCGCTCTACCACCCACCAAATAGAGCTCAGGGCCTGGCAGACATTGACGCTGAGACAACAACCTGGCTGCTCAACACCCGGCTTGAGATCTAACTATTCCTTTGGTTTATTTATGTTTCATTCGCAAGAAGTACTACCTCCTCCATACACCCACCACCCTTCATGTCAAGTTTTCCCTCAGGTTCCTATTAAATCTTTCCCCCCTCACCTTCAACCTATGTACTCTGGTTCTCGAATCCCCTGCTCTGGGCAAGTGTGTTTACCCGATCTTTTCCTCTCATGATTTTGTGCACTAACACACGTGATGAACTAGTGAACACCATTGTGTATTACGCCGCCCAAATCGATCATAATGCTATTTAGAATAGAATAGAATAGAATAGAATAGAATAGAATAGAATGCCTTTCATTGTCATTCAAACAGCTTGGTTTGAGCAAAATTGCATTTTCTACAATCTTACATTACAAAAAAAAACACACTCTTAACACTGTTTACACAAATATCCATCACAGTGAATCTCCAACACCTCCTCACTGTGATGGAAGGCAAATTCTTATCTCTTCCCTTTGTAACTTCTCAAGTCAAGTCAAGTCAAGTCAAGTTTATTTGTCACATACACATACGAGATGTGCAGTGAAATGAAAGTGGCAATGCTCGCGGAACAACAAAACAACCAAACAAATTATAAACACAATCATAACACACATATTATTTTACATAATAAATAATAGAAGGAAAAACGTTCTGTACAGTTAGTCCCTGGTGAGAAAGGCGTTTACAGTCTGAATTGCCTCTGGGAAGAAACTCCTTCTCAACCTCTCCGTTCTCACTGCGTGGCAACGGAGGCGTTTGCCTGACCGTAGCGGCTGGAACAGTCCATTGCAGGGGTGGAAGAGGTCTCTCATGATTTTGTTTGCTCTGGTGTTGCACCTCCTGTTGTATAGTTCCTGCAGGGGGGTGAGTGAAGTTCCCATAGTGCGTTCGGCCGAACGCACTACTCTCTGCAGAGCCTTCTTGTCCTTGGCAGAGCAATTTCCGAACCAGATGGTAATGTTCCCGGACAAGATGCTTTCCACCGCCGCTGCGTAGAAGCACTGGAGGATCCTCGGAGACACTCTGAATTTCCTCAATTGCCTGAGGTGGTAAAGGCGCTGCCTTGCCTTACTCACCAGTGCTGAGGCGTGTGATGACCATGTCATATCCTCAGAGATGTGGACTCCCAGATATTTAAAACAGTTCACACTATCCACAGGATCCCCATTTATACTCAATGGAGTGTACGTCCTCGGATGATGTGCCCTCCTAAAGTCCATGATCAGCTCCTTCGTTTTTTTGATGTTCAAGAGGAGGCTGTTCTCCTGGCACCAGAGTGCTAGATCAGCCACCTCCTCCCGGTAGGCCCTCTCATCATTGTCTGAGATCAGGCCCACCACCACAGTGTCATCAGCAAACTTAATTATTGAATTGGAGCTGAACCTAGCCACACAGTCATGTGTGTACAGGGAGTACAATAGGGGGCTGAGGACGCAACCCTGGGGCGATCCTGTGCTCAGGGTGAGGGACTTCGATGTATTCCCTCCCATCTTGACTACCTGGGGCCTCCCGTGGTCCAGCAGTCCAACTGCAGCGTTGAGGCGACAGGGGCTCCCGATGTTAAAGCCCCTGGCGGGCGATGGTAATGTTAGGCCCCACTCCGAGTCCTTTAAACCCCTCGATTCCAGTGGGAGAAGAGTCCGTTGCGGGAGCTCCGAAAAGCGGTCACCCACCAGGGACCTGCAAGCTCCCGATGTTCCTGTCCACCGGGCTTGCAGCCAGAGCCTCCGAAGCTCTGAAGTCGGGTCGCAACCGTGCGTCACCACAGCTCTCCCCGCTCCGAAGACGGCCAGCTCCGCGTTGGCAAGTCCGCAGGCTCCGCGACTGGCGCCCTCAGGTTGGTTCCGGTCGGAAGCCGCCGCCGGCTCCACGATGTTAGGCCCAACGACATCGGAGACGCGACAGGGAAAAGGTTGGGTCCCCGTACAGGGAAGAGACTAATGGTTCCCCCCTCCCCTACATATACATAGTTAAATAAAAATAATAAAAACTAGACTCAATACATACATTTAACAACCAAAAATTAAAAAAAGACAGACGGAATGTAGTCGAGCCGCTGCCGATAGGCGCCGCCACACCAATTTCAATTGGAAACTAGAGAAAGCTGAAAAGTGACTTTGAAAATTGGAAGCAGAATAAAAGGTCTTGGATGTATATAGAACATAGAGCATAGAACAGTAGTGCACACGATGTCAGTGCCGAACATGATTCCAAGTCCAACTCTCATCTGCCTGCACATAGATTCAGATTCAGATTCAATTTTAATTGTCATTGTCAGTGTACAGTACAGAGACAACGAAATGCATTCATTGGCAAGTCCGCAGGCTCCGCGACTGGCGCCCTCATAATCCACATCCCTCCATTCCCTGCATACCCTGGTGCCTATTCCAAAAGTCTGTTAAATGCCACTACTGTGCACTATGATCAGCCATGATCACAGTGAATGGCGGTGTTGGCTTGAAGAGCCAAATGGCCGACTCCTGCACTATTGTCTATTGTCTATTGCCTCCACCACCACCCCTGGCGGTGTGATCTAGGCACTCACCACCCGCCAGTAAAAAAAACTTGTCCCGCACATCCTCTTTTAACTTGGCAAAAGATGTATGTGTTTCAAGTCAAGAGAGTGTTTTATTGCCGCATGTCCCGAAACGGAACAATAAAATTCTTATTTGCAGCAGCAGCATAACAGGTCTGTAAACATCACACTGCAAGCAGAATTTAATAAACAAACAAAAAAAGTTCAAAGAATTAAAAAAAACTAAAATAGTACAAAAACAAAACAAAGTCTAAAGTTCCTAGTGCAACCCAGGTAGTTTGTAGTATGGAGTTTAGTTTGTTAGTGGTGTTCAATAGTCAGATAGATGTTGGGAGGACATTTGATGGTCACAGTGGACTTGATGGGCTAAAGAACCTGCTTCCATGCCTTATTTCTCCCTGACACTGTGACTGAATGATCAAAAAAACAAATTGACCGATCTCTATCCAATTACTATCTGCAAATAGGATGCCAGATATTCTCATTCAGTTTAATTTGTTATCATGTGTAACGAGGTACAGTGGAAAGATTTTGTTGCGTGCTAACCAGTCAGCGGAAAGACAATACATGATTATGACTGGAAGATTATAGGTTTGAAGAAAGGTCTCGACCTGAAACGTCACCCATTTCTTCTCTCCAGAGTTGGTGCCTGACCCGCTGAGTTACTCTAGCTTTTTGTGTCTTTCTTCGGTTTAAACTAGCATCTGCAGTTCCTTCCTTCCTACGATTATAGCTGTGTCCATTGTAAAAAGATATTGTTTTGAATGGTACAAAGGGCAACATCAAGATGCAATCTTTCTATTCTTGCAAAGAAATCTAGATTCGCGCAGCATTGCTCACTGGAGCACTTGGTCCAGTCACTATTCCAGCGCACACTACACAACATGGTTGGTCAGGCCAACCTATTAGTCGGGGAGAATTGCCTTGTGAATCTTCAGCATGCTTTTAAAAAGTTGAAATAGACATTCCTTCATGTAGCTTAATGAGCTTAACCATGCCCATTCCTTCATGCGGTAGAAGACACAGTGCAACCAAAGCATTATGCATACTGTTCAGATAATTACAAAATCATCCCCGCTGACACAGCTGAACTAGTCGCTGTCATCCTCTGAAAGCTGACAGCTGAAGAATAGCCATGAGTATAAGCCCATGATGCGTGAAAACACGTCTTTACATCAGCTTTGTAACCTCAGCAGTGGGTACACAAATCGTTCCTTGACTGGTGAACATAATCTCAAAAACCAAGGAAGGATTCCCGATCTCCCAATCTACCTCGTTGCAACCCTTGCACTTTTTTTACCTGCACTTTCTCTGCAGCTGTAACACTATAATCCAACACCATGTCCTTTCTTTTTGTTTTGTTACTACTTATTGTGCTCATGTATAGTTTGATTGTGCAGATGAATGGCATGGTCTGTATAGCACGTAAAACACCTCCTCTCCCTGTGTCTCGGTGTACATGACTACAATAAACTAATAGCCAATAATATTTCAGGTGGCACAGTAGTGCAGCGGGAAGAGCCACTGCCTCACAGCACCAGAGACCTTGTTGGATCCTGACTACAGGTGCTGTCTGTGCAGAGTTTGTACGTTCTCCCTGGTGCTGTGTGGGTTTTCTCCGGGTGTTCCAGTTTCCTCCCACATCCCAAAGACGTGCAGATTTGTAGGCTAAATTTGTCGGAAGGAACTGCAAATGCTGGTTTATACCAAAGATAGCACAAAATGCTGGAGTATCTCAGCGGGACAGGCAGCAGGTGTGGATTAGGTGTGGACTTGCACCTCCTCCAACCTCATCTATCCTTCCAGGTGCAGACTCCTATATATCAGCGAGACCAAGCGCAGGCTCGGCGATCATTTCACCTAAAACCTCCGCTCAATCCACCTCTCCCGGTTGCTAAACACTTTAACTATCCCTCCCATTCCCACACTGACCTTTCTGTCCTGGGACTTCTCCATTATCAGAGTGAGGCCCAGTGCAAATTGGAGGATCAGCACCTCATATTTTGCTTGGGCAGCTTACACCCCAGCGGTATGAACATTGACGTCTCTAACTTCAAGTAGCCCTTGCTTTCCCTCTCTCTTCATCCTTCCCACTTCCTAGTTCTCCAACCAGTCAGACTGTCCTCCTGATTAAATGTGATCTCTGTATGTTTCATTGTCATCTTATCCTAGCTAACAATGATCTATCCTACATTTTCCTTCAGCTTCATCCCCTTTGATGTCTCGTTCTCACACCTTACCCTTCCTTATCTCAGTATGTCCCTCTGCCCTGAATCTCAGTCTGAAGAAGTGTCTCGACCCGAAGCGTCACCCATTCCTTCTATCTAGAGATGCTGCCTGTCCCGCTGAGTAACTCCAGCATTTTGTGACTATTTTCAAGTTTGTAGTCGAAATGGCTTTGTAAATAAATGCCCTCAGTGTGTAGGATTTAGAACTAGTGATCGGGTGATCGATGGTCAGCGTGGTCTCGTTGGGCCAAAGGGCCTGTTTCCATGCTGCATCTCTAAAGTAAACAAGAATATCTGAGGTGGTAGCAGAGTGATGTGGGATGGACACCAGTGACAAGTGTGGTTTCCTATCAGACTTTACACAGTAGAAATTATATTGTTGCTCTAGGGTAGACACAAAATGCTGTAGTAACTTAGCTGGTGAGGCAGCATCTCTGGAGAAAAGGAATGGACAACTTTTTGGGTCAAGACCCTTCTTCACACTGCGTCTACCTTCGATTTAAACCAGCATCTGCAGTTCTCTATTACACATTTTGTCCTCTCCACTGTGAAATCTCCTCAAGGTATGTCTACTTTGCCCATTCCTTCTTTCCAGAGATGCTGCCTCACCCGCTGAGCTAATCCAGCATTTTGTGTCTGCCTTCGATTTAAACCAGCATCTGCAGTTCTTTCTTACACATGTTATCCTTTGTTGCTCTGTCTGATGAGGTGGGAGAGAGGGAGGTTGGTTGAGAAGTGAGTGGTGGGAAATGGAGAAAATACCAATGATAGCTCCATCAACTTTGGCAGATGTGCACAAGAATTAGGACATTTTGGTGCCCCTGGAAGAGAAGGAGAAGGTGAACAAAATGAGAAAAGGGATGTCATCCTTACCAGAGTGGGGTGGGAAGAAGTACAGTGAGGCTGGTGTGTGGTCACTGGGTTCAGGGAGGATCAATGACAAATCTGTTTCCAGACATGGAGACTGAGAGACCCAAGAAAGGAAGAGAGGTGTCAGAGATAATTCTGGTGAATTTGAAGACAAGTTGGAGTTTGGTGGCAAAGATGGAACGGGATGGAATATTTTATTCTCACATGTGACAATGCCCAGTGAAATGTTTTGCTTGCATACCCAAGGTATGCAAATAGCGACCACCTACGGCACTGACAATGTTACAAAGTACGCCGTTCCCCCTTTCTTCTCCCCCCCCCTCCCCTATAGCAGTTCCTCCACTCCAGGACCGCCATTTCCATGTTCCCCCCCCACCACCCTTCCCTCTCCATTGTCTATTGTTCAATCCTCTTCCTTCACGGCGGTCCCCCTAAGCCAGGTTCTCCATTGTTCTTCCCCCTCCCCCCCCCCCTCCCCCACGGCCGTCCCCCCACGCTCCCATTGACTACCGACCGTAGGACAACCCGTGAGGCCCTGCAGCCGCCGCGACGCCCCACCTCCGCCGCCGCTGAGGCTCCACATCGCCACCGAGGCTCCACCATTTCTGCAGAGGCTCCACACTGCTGTCGAGGCTCCACCATCTCTGCAGAGGCTCCACATTGCCGCCGTGGCTCCACACTGCCGCTGGGGCTTCACCGTCATTGCCACCAAGGCTTCACCGCTGCCGGTGTAGTAAAGTGCAGGGAGGAACTGTAGATGCTCGTTTACACCGAAAATAGACACAGAGAGCTGGAGTAACTGCAGGTCAAGCAGCATCTCTGGAGTGAAGGAATGGGTGACGTTTTGGGTCAAGACCCGTGTGGCATAGATGATGAGATTGGTGAGTTCCGTGTCAGTAGAGGGGAGAAGGTCGGGTGATTGATGGAAAAAGCTTGGACCAAGGCCTAGGCAGGCATGGCTAAGCCCCAGGTGAGTGCCCTCTTTGATCTGCAGGAAGTAGGAAGGATCGAAAGAAAAGTTGTGATGGAATTAGCACCTGGGACTGGAATGGTGAGCACAAGGCAGCTTGTCCAATGGCTCAATGCACCTTAACACTTGTGGTGAGTTACAGAGTGTGGCATGAAACAAGCGCACCACTAAGAACATCTGATTGAATTAGAGAAGACACAGTGCTGGAGTAACACAATGGGTCAGGCTGCATCTCTGGAGGACATGGACAGGTGACGTTTGGGGTCGGGACTCTTCCTCAAACTGATTGTGTGATGGGGGATATGAAGCTTGAAGAGAGGAGGGGCAGGACAAGCCTAGCAGGTAAAAGGCCGACACAGATAAGAATGTTGGAGGATGACATGTTATTGAATTAGTTGATCTAAAATCAGGATAAGAGAAGGGTCTCGACCCGAAACGTCACCTAATCCTTCTCTCCAGAGATGCTGCCTGTCTCGCTGAGTTACTCCTGCTCAGTTACTCCAGTCTATAAGATAAGGCGGGTCGGGAGCCTGATATAGAAAAACGTGTACAAATAACAGTGGTGGACAGCTCACCGGAACACAGAATGGGTTCTCTGTTTACTGGTCAATGGGGAAAGGTTATTCACCTGACTAGTATTTCATGTAAATGTTGCTCATCATCAACCGTGTCCACCTGAGGCCAGATTCGTACAACTGACCTCAATGCAGAGATGAAACCATTGAAGAAAAAACTGTTGTTTTTTTGCAGACGAAGAAAATTTAAATTTAAGTTTAGTTTTATTATTGTCACATGTACCGTGCAGTGAAAAGTTTTGATTAGTATGCTCTACAAACATATAAAAATAATACTATACATAAATACCATCAAATCAAACTCAAGTACAATAAGTAGAGCAATACAGAGTGCAGATTGGAGTTTTCAGCATTGTAGCGCGCACATCAGTTCCATCTGAAGGCGGGTCTCAACCCGAAACGATGCCCATTCCTTCTATCCAGAGATGCTGCCTCACCCGCTGAGTTACTCCAGCATTCTGTGTCTAAGTTCCATGGATGTTCACAATGGGGTGAATCAGACAGTACCCGAGCTTATGGAAGGACGTCCCAGATGCCTGATGACAGAGAGGATCTCAGCCATATCTGAATGGTGGTGCGTGCTTTCAACCTTCTGCATCTTCTGCCAGATGGGAGCAAAGAGAATGAGGATGTGGGTCAAGTATTTGATTTTACTTTGGAGTCACGTGAGTGACTACGTGAAGAGCCCGCTCAGCACGCATGCGCGGCATTGCGTTCAGCAGTGCAACAGCGGCCGCATCGGGAGTCAGGCGCTCCCGCTACAGATTGAAAGACGGACCGTCAGGTAAGTACCCTGAGGTCGGGTTTCCTTCACAGGAGAGCCTTCTGCTTTGTTTTACAGGCAGAGAACAAAAAGGCTCTTGAACAAACCTGTCCCCCGCTCGACTCCAACGGAGGAGCGTTCCATCTGGGGGAGGCAGCAACAGGCGGTAGGACCGCTTACCGGGCGCTCCGCCATCCCCGACACCGGGCCGAGCCCAGTCCCGCTAGCGCCTGAGCAGCGGACTGGTTGTATAGCCACCAGAAAAAGCATCCGGCCGGTGGCTTCCGACTTGTCGGACGAGGACGTCTCTCCACCCGCACGGGGGGAGAGGGAGCCGCCTGAGCCGCATAGAGCGGCTCCTGGAGCAGGTGCTCCAGCGAGACGCGCTGCGTGAGGGGCAGTCTCGCAGGGGGAGTTCAGGCACTCCCTCCACAGTGCCTTGTGCACTGGCCATCGCTTCCTCCTCACCCGAGGGCAGCTTTGGCGACCAGGACTGGGCTGGTCAGGAAGAGGGGATGCTGGCTGAAGAAGTCGGGAGTATGCAAGGGGTGCAGGACCAGGAAGAGCTGCTGGCTGTGGTGGACCGCTACGTGGCAGCCTCACGTGCAGGAAGGCCATTAGAGCCTAAACTAGCGGCCAGCTTTAACCACCTCTCCAACAGGCCCATACAGGAGCAGCTGGTTAATGAGGCCTTAGAATTGTACACAGCTCCAAAAAATTGTGAGTCTCTCAAAGTGCCGGCTGTCAACAGCCAAATCTGGGGGCACGTCGGGACAAATATTCGGAACCAGGAGCTGAAACTGCAGCGGATCCTCAGGCTCCTGACGTCAGCCATCACATCATTTGCTCGTTCCGTGGACAATACGGAGATGACCACAACCAACTCTCGCGCTGTTGTGCAACACGCAGTTCGAGATAAATAACCTCCGTAAATAAATTATAAGACCTGCCCTAAATCCAAAATTCGTGGGGTTGTGCAAAACCCCAGCCACTGAACCAGACACACTGCTCTTTGGCAAAGACCTCACAAAAAAAGTAAAGGATATAGAAGAGGCCTCTAAAAAACTTTCGGTCTCATGAGGGCAGGCCCCGGGACGAGCAAACCCAAAACAACAATACCCAAGCGGCAGCACCCCATCGCGTCCACCAGTCGACGTCTACCCTATGGGACTGGTGAAAGCTCGGGGTCCGCATATCACCACCTGAAGTCTTTTTTAGACCAAGGCCCAGAGCGGACCCCATGGAAAATGCGCCACCCCCAAACATCACCGCCATGTCAGACAACGCGCAAGACTCGCTGGTCTGGGAAGAGACAGAAGAAACACCCATAACCATGGATGTAGGTGGGTCTGGTTCCTACCAGCATATAGAAAGTAGGGGCACAATACTAACAGGGGGGAGATTACACCTGTTTAAGGAAGCATGGGAGTCTATCACGAGTGACAAGTATATACTCAATAGCATTAGTGGATACAAAATACAATTTATACTAGAAAAATATTCACTAAAACTAAAAAAGATGGTGGATGTCGCATCATCATTGACTTAACTTCACTAAATATGTTTGTTAAGGATGGACATTTCAAAATGGAAACGTTTGTTACTGCCAAACAACTGATTTCCAAAGGATACTTCATGGCAAGCATTGACCTCAAAGTTGCTTACTATTCAATACCCATTCACAAGGATCATCGCAGATACCTGGAATTTACCTGGATGGGGCAGTAATGGCAGTTTAAAGCATTACCCAATGAGTTAACATCAGCCCCAAGATTATTCACCAAGATACTAAAACCAGCCCTGGCAATATTAAGAAGACAAAAATATATGGTCATGGCATATCTTGATGATATTTTAATAGTAGGCAAGACCATGGAATTGGCATATCAGCTGTGTCAGCTACCAAACAGTTGTTCGAAACCTTGGGATTTGTCTTACATCCAGATAAATCTAAGTTGAAGCCATCCACAACCATGGACTACTTGGGCTTCACAATTAACTCAGCCCACATGTCTGTAACTTTGCCAAAAGACAAAACAACTGAATTGGCACAAGCATGCAATAATTTAATGGTCAACGAGCGACCAACTATTCGACAAGTAGCAAGAGTAATTGGGGAAATGGTAGCAGCATTTCCGGCTACACAATTTGGACCTTTGCACTGTCAAAACTTACAAAGAGCAAAGGTACAGGCACTAAAACGACATGCAGGTCATTATGATCGTATCATGAAATTACCCACTGAAGCAATATCAGAATTACAGTGGTGGGCAGAAAATGTTTGGCATAGTTTCAGCCCTATCATCATCATTAACCCTACTTTAGTTATCCAAACAGATGCCAGTGCTCAAGGCTGGGGAGTGACTAACTCCATATCCAGCATAGGTGGTAGATGGACTAACCTAGAGTCATCATTACTACTTACACTGGGCATTAACAATCTAGAGATGTTGGGTGCCTTTTATGGTTTAAAAGCATATGTATCCGATATGCATCACATGCATGTACGGTTACAAATAGACAATACCACGGTGGTGGCCTGCATTAACCATATGGGTGGCATAAAATCGATATCATGCAACAAATTGGTCAACACCATTTGGCAATGGTGTGTCGAAAGACATATTTGGCTATCAGCAACTTACCTGCCAGGTAAGCTAAATACAGTGGCAGACACCAGGTCACGCAAATTTAATGACAACACCGAATGGATGTTAAACCCCAAAGTATTTGCAAAGATTTTTAAGCAATATGGCACGCCAGATATCGACTTATTTGCATCAAGGCTAAATCACCAGGTACCTATGTATGTCGCTTGGGAACCAGAACCTGAGGCAGCAGCGGTAGATGCGTTCGCGCTGGATTGGGGAAATTTCTTCTTCTATGCATTTCCTCCCTTCTGCCTCATCAGCCCTGTACTATGCACAATACAAATGGACTCTGCTTCAGGTATTTTGATAGTACCCGACTGGCCTACACAGCCATGGTTCCCATTACTCCACGACATCCCTCCGAACATCCACAAGAAAACAGTACTTGTCCAGCATCAAAAAGTGGGAAAAGTACTGCTTGGATACAGGGACCACCTACTCAACCACTACAGTTACCAACGTACTGGAATTCCTGGCGAACCTTCACCACGATGAAGGACTCAGCTACAGTGCCATCAACACAGCTAGAAGTGCCCTGTCTATTTAAAACAAGCTCCAGGACAACAGACCATGGGGTCCCACCTGCTGGTGGTCAAACTAATGAAGGGTATTTACAACTCTAACCCCCCTAGACCAAGGTACACCCATATATGGGATGTCAGTGTGGTCCTGACATACCTCAGGGGATGGCCACCAGCCAGATCCCACAACCTGGAACAATCTATGCTCAAAACACTCATGTTGATGGCACTTGTATCTGCACAGAGGGTCCAGTCACTACACCTATTGCGACTGGACAACATGATTACAGCTCCAGACCAGATCTTTCATTATCCAGGGACTGATCAAACAGAGCAGACCAAGAACACCTAATCCAAACACCTACACCAAAAATACCGTTGTGTTTTTCTACAAACAGATACCGTTGTGTTTTTCTACAAACAGATTCATTGGTTGATTACTATAACACACTTCCTCCCTCAAGGACTTCGGCAGTGAGTGAAGTAATAACTGTTACATGGTTTGAAATCACAGAGCTTTAAAATCTTCACGTAGTCACTCACATGACTCCGAAGTAAAATGGTAAGATTAAACGAGAACTTACCAGTTTGAAGTTTGATCTGTATTTTATGAGGAGTTACGATGAGGGATTACGTGCCCTCCGCTCCCACCCTCAATAATATGGGTCAAACTGATAACTGATGTCTCCTTTTCTTTACTATGTTTATTTCAATAACTGTGTCTATCTGTGATTCCACACCGCTGCTTTGAAGTATGCCGCGCATGCGTGCTGAGCGAGCTCTTCACGTAATCCCTCATCGTAACTCCTCATAAAATACAGATCAAACTTCAAACTGGTAAGTTCTCGTTTAATCTTACCATTATGTTGGTTGCTTCACTGAGGCGGCATCAAATGTAGACGGAGTCAACAGTGGGGAGGCTGGTCTGTATGATGGACTGGGCTGCATCTACAACCCACCGCATTTTCCTACAGTCTTGGGCTGAGCTGTTCCCAAACCAAGCCGTAATGGAATCGGATAGTATGCTTTCTATGTTGCATCTGTGGATGTTTGTAAGTCATTGGAGGCATGTTGCATATGTTCAGTGTGAGGAAGTAGAGATGTTGCATGTTTTCCTGGCAGCTACATCATTGTGGTTGGTCCACGACAGACTGTTAGCAATATTAATGCCAAGGAACTTGAGCTCTCAACCATTTTCACTGCAGCATTGACGATGATTGTGGCATGTACCCCACCATGCTTTGTGAAGTTGATAACTAACTCCTCCACCTTGTTGACATTGAAGGTGAGGTTGTTGTCCTGACACTATTTTACTAAGCTCTCTATCTCCTTCCTGTACTCCGTCTCATCGTTATTTGTAATCTGGTCCACAGTGCCCTCATCTGCAGACTTTCAGACGTAGTTAGAGCTGAACTTTCCCGTACAGCCATGTGTACAAAGATTATAGTGGAGACTGAGAACATATCCTCGCAGAGCACCAGTCATGCAGTTATAGAGGCATTGAGTCATAGAGTCCTACAGCATGGAGACAGGCCTTTCAGCCCAACATGCCCACACTGGCCAACATGTTTCATCTACACTAGTCCCACCTGCCTACACTGTACATCCCTCTACACTTGTCCTATCCATGTACCTGCCTAAATGTTTCTTAAATGTTGCAATACTACCTGCCTCAACTACTTCCTCGGCAGCTCGTTCCATACATCCACCACCCTTTGTGTGAAAAATTTACTCCTTAGATTGCTATCATCTTTCCATCCTCACCTTGAACCTATGACCTCTGATTCTTGATTCCCCGACTGTGGGCAGGAGACTCTAACGGCAATCTACCTGATCTATTCCTCTTATGTTTTCATACACCTCAATCAGTGTAGAGAGTTAATGTGGAGGTGGTGATGTCACCACCTTCAATGCCTTTGATGCCTTTGATGCCTTCAATGCCTTGCCTTCAAGTGAAGGAATTGGTCCAGGTTGATTCCTAGGTCCAGGAGTTTGGAGATGAATTTGGATGGCATTATGGTGTTGAAGGCAGAGCTACGTTCGATAAATCGGAATCTAACATAGGAGTCCTTGTTGGCCAGGTGAGTTTAGGGCCAGGGAGATAGCGCCTGCTGTGGACCTTTTGAGAGGGCGAGCCAGGCTGTCTGGGAGGCTAGAGTTAACGTTTCAATCACTTCATCCCAAGCACCCCTGATGCCAGGTCAGTGGTCGGGCAGTTCCAAGGTACGCCTTCTACTTACCTGCTTTGATCCAAGATCCACTTGGCTTCCTACACGTAGAAAGGGAAGAAGAGAAGCAGAATTTGCACTCCTATTTCTACCTATTCATTGTCCCAGTGTCCTGGGTGGGAGGAGGGGTGGTTTCCTTGGCGATGCCCCTGCTTTTCAATGCCGAGCAAACGTTTCACATTCAGGCAGGAACAGATGATGCAAACCAGACCGGTGAACTGGAAGGCACACCGTACATCCCCTGCTCCAGAAGGGAAACATTGGAGAAATAAAATGTCTTGCCCACTTTGTCCCGCACACTACTTTGTAACAATGCACAGCATTATACCAGTGCCAACAATGCAAATCGTGCTCAGTGTTAACACATGGAGATTTCAGTATATTGCAGCTGACCCAAACATTCCTCTGGAGTTCATATCCAAGGAAAATAACCACAGCCACTCGAAGCCCAGAGCAACACTTCCTACCGAAGAATGTGGCAACAAAATGCTTCTGTCCTGTTTTCAAGATGAAGAACTGTGCCTCATGGAAAGTCTAATTAACCCTGTTGAAACCACAAGCTCTTCAAGAGTGCAGATGAATTAAGTCATCAGTTATGTCCTTTGGTAATGGGAATGGGGGAAAAAAACCCCACCAATGAAGATTCTGAGACTCATGCCATCAAAAACTGTTTGCTTCCCAAAACTAATGCTGGCAACTTCTCCCAAATCCCCCAGGTGTCTGCAGCCAATAGGCCATAGAAGCGGTGTAGGTTTGCTACTTGGACCACCAGCATGGACAGTAAGGTGCACACAAGTAGTGGTGGACATAAAAGCTACTGCTCTACCGCGCCAGAGACCCGGGTTCGATCCTGACTATGGGTGCCTGTCTTTACGTTCTCCCTGTGACCTGCGTGGGTTTTCTCCAATATCTTCAGCTCCCTCCCACACTCCAAAGATGTACAAGTTTGTAGGTTAATTGGCTTGGTGTAAAAGTAAAAATTGTCCCTAGTGTGTGTAGGGTAGTGTTAGTGTGCGGGTATCGCAGATCGGTGCGCCCTCTATCTCCCAACTAAAACAAACTAAACTAAAAACTGGTGTAATTCAGCTGGTCAGAATGCATCCCTGGTGAACATGGATAGGTGATGTTTTGGGTCAGGACCCTTCTTCAGACCGATGGTCAGCGAGGTCTCTGTTAGTGTTTTAAAGGACATATGTTCTCCCACTGATCATTGCCTCAGAATAAATGGACATACCTTTGGAAAGTAAATGAGGAGGGATTTCTATAGTTAGAGGGTGGTGAATCTGTGGAACTCATCGCCACAGTAGTCAGGGGATATTTTTAAGGTGTAGTTTGAAATTCTTGGTGAGTATGGGTGTCAGGCATTATGGGGGGAAGACAGGAGAATGGGGTTGAGAGTGCAAGAAAGATCAGCCATGATTGAATGGTGGAATAGAATAGATGGGCCAAAAGGCCTAATTCTACTCCTACATTCTCAGCAGCAGCCACATAGTGTGTTTCCATCACAGCCAACAATGGACCATTGTGGGCTCTGCCATACTTTGATCATCGTTATTTTTTGCATATCTTTCATTCATTTGTTTTATATCTTTCTCTATCACCATCTACATCTCTCGTTTCCCTTTCCCCAGACTCTCAGTGTGAAGAATGGTTTTCACCCGAAACGGCATCTATTCCTTTTCTCCAGAAAGAGGTGCCTCCTGACCTGTTGAGTTACTCCAGCTTTCGGTTTAAAACAGCATCTGCAGATCCTTCCTGCAGCATTGTCTGTTCTACATCATTCAATTCATGATGTTAAAGTGTGAACCCACGTCAGCAGCAGACCACAGTTTGAATTACTTTAGCCGCCTATGCTTCCCTGACAATCAGAGTTTTCTCAATGGGGTATTTGAGAAGAACTCACACATTCTTCCCAATCTAGCCTTGTGCCTTGCAAAGGTGCACACTATGGCGGAGAAACAACTGTCACGGTTTTCAATATGGATCGGTGAAGATAATTTTTAGTTTAGTTTAGTTTCGAGATCCAGCACAGAAACAGGCCCTTTGGCCCACCGGGTCCGCACCAACCAACAATCCCCACACACTAACACTATCCTACACACACTAGGGACATGTTTTACATTTACCAAGCCAATGTACCCACATTGCTGCACGTCTTTGGAGTGTGGGAGAAAACCGAAGATCTCGGAGAAAACCCACGCGGTCACGGAGCGAACATACAAACTCTGTACAGACAGCACCCGTAGCCGGGATCGAACCAGGGTCTCCGGCATTGCAAGTGCTGTTTGGCAACCACTCTATTGCTGCGCCAACGTGCCGCCCTAATTGGCAGGACATTATTTCCATGCAGCTGGCTCTTGATGCTCAGCAGCTGATACTGGGCCAGTTTGGCAAGGACATCAGTTGAAATAATGGCTTTGGCTCTCAGCAACATCATCATCACTTGAAGGTGTTTACAGATACGAATTATCTTTGCTTGAAAGACACGGAAATGTGATATTTCACACGTTTCAAGATGACCGATGTTTCATCCTATTAGTAGCAATGTTACAAAATGTTGAGATTTAAAAAATCATCTGCAATTTATCCAATCAGATAAAGCATAACAAGAAGTTTAATTTGACACCTAATTCACTTTCATATCTTCAGTATTAAAAGAATTAAATCCATTTTCATACTCGGAAATTAGTATCTTGTTCCCTATTGCTTTACCATTGACTTAACACACTAGCTGTGATCCAGGACAGTCAAAAGCCCATAACTTTCTTAAAAATCAAGAGAACAGAAATTTTCAGTTATTATAGATTGAAGCATTCTGAAACAAATATAAAACATCTTACTTGGATGACCTGAAATTAAAGCATATAATTAGTTAATTACCTGATTGTAGATCATTAGAAAATTGACGGAAATAATAATATACACCCAGACTGCCTTGAAAATTCAAAAATATGATATTCTCAAGATCAGAACTTTAATATTATTGTATTATGTGCTGTTAGTCCATAACAGATAGGTAAATAAA
Source organism: Leucoraja erinaceus (assembly GCF_028641065.1). Lineage (NCBI taxonomy): Eukaryota > Metazoa > Chordata > Chondrichthyes > Rajiformes > Rajidae > Leucoraja > Leucoraja erinaceus. The sequence goes on from NC_073403.1 coordinate 28,747,508, forward strand.
TTACAATTTCTAGCAATAGACCAAGTCTTTATGGAGAAGATCATTTGCTAGCTGGTACATTGGCATATCATAATCAGTAGCATCATCATACTCCTCAGATTGTAACCAATAAGCAACTCTGTACACCTTGTTTTTCCACAACTTTTCAATTTTGGCATTGTAAACTACAAGTTTTTGCTCTTCAAACAACACATGTCATGCCTTTCTGCCCACTACTTTCCCATTAAGAATGTCCTGTAGATTCCATTTCTTAAGAAAACAATATATTTTTTTAAATAGCCTAAGTATCCAAATAACAAACTAATCCCATTCACACAAGAATTCACAATATTACATGATTTTTAAATCTCACTGTCATGAATTTATATGCCAGATGGAAGGAATTTAATGTTTAATTCCCATAAATTAATCTAGAAACATCCACTCAATATAATTAAAATTATTATTTTTTTGAACAATACATGGGACTAAAACTGATATTTAGTATAAAAATATTGTCTATGGATAGACAATAACACAAAATATAGACGATTTAGATGCTCTTATGACATGATTGTCCAAAAAAAAGAGCATTTAAATCATCGTGAGTGGGTTTTCCTGGAACGCTATGGATTGGAACGTTGCATTTGCAGTGAATTTGAAGCCCGTGTCGGCAGGAAAAACACTGTTGGTTCGTATAGGGGGGCCAAATCACATTTTTGCAACATAAAATTAGATTAAAGCCATCCCAAGAAACAAGATTATATGTAAAATAGACGACTTACCCTTTGTTTTGTCCCGTTCATGCGATCCGTCACGTTGTAGGCGTTGAGGGCATTAGAAGTCGCTTTTTATTTTAATATAATTATTAAATTGCCTTGCGATTAAACAAAAAAAAACCTGGGAACGGAAGTCAGATCGATTATTCTCCAGCAGCTAATAGCCCGAGGAAATCCGCCTCGGACAGGCGGTAGAAAACTGGATTTTAATCCTGCCTCCTCCCCCTCAAAGGCGCCAAAGTCGCGCACACGGCCAGTGGCAGAACTGCAGCGCCGCTGAAGGTTAGTTTTGTAACATCACTACTATCTCAAGGTCAGTTACATAGACTCACTGAAAATGTGCCGCACATGCACCTCACATCTCAATGTACACCGTCATATTCAAGGCATATGGGGAAAAAACCGGAACAGGGTACTGATTTGGGATGATCAGCCATGATCATTTTGAATGGTGGTGATGGCTCGAGGGGCCGAATGGCCTACTCATATTTCTATGGAATAGATCATCATTAATCATTGTCCCTATAACCTTTTCACCTTTGTCATTCCCCAGAGTTAACTTTAACGTTACGTTTCTTGTTGTTTTGAAATACTCTTTCCTGTACATTTAACGGTCACCAATAACATTCTGCTCTGCCTGGAGGTTCCAGTATTGCACCACATAAAATGTGTAGAACTCAGCAAGCGATAATGGCCGTGAAGATGATGACAGGGTGTACGGTAGACACAGGAAGGGATGAGTCAATAAGAATCAGGGTGAGGAGGTGATCATTATGGCATTCAACCGATTGCTTTCCATCGGATACTCTACTTCCTGAGAAGGCTCATGATTAGAGTGACTTGAGTGCAAGAAATTGCAGAGAATAGTAGAAGTGGCCAAGGCCGTCACACAAACCAACCTCCCCATCTACACTTCATGCTGCCTCGGTATGGCCAATACAATACAATACAATACAATACGGTTTTATTCGTCACATTGCACATAAAGTGCAAGTGAAATGAATTTGCCAGCAGCGGTACAATGATAAAGAACGCATAATACACAATAAAAATTTAACACAAACATCCACCACAGCATTCATCACTGTGGTGGAAGGCACAAAAATTGGCCAGTCCTCCTCCATTTTCTCCAGTGGTCGGGACCTCCACCCTCCGCAGCCTTCACTGCGGGCTTCCAGATGTTCAGGCAGGTAAAAGTCCAGGTAGGTCCAGAATCGGTGCCTTCCCCACCGGAGACCGCGGCTTTAGGTTGGTGTAGGCCGCAGGCCGGCAGTCGAAGATTTAAAGTCCCCGCCGCGCCGCAGCCAGAAGCACCGCAGACTGCAGGGCCAGCGTTCGAAGCTCCCCTCCAGGGGTGATGGTAAGTCCATGCCGGGCCCACGGTGAAAGTTGGCCGCGGGCCGGCATTCGGAGCTTCTTCTTCCCCCGGGTCCCCCACGAGGGATCCCGGGCTGCAGACGCCGCACCAGCTGCCGCGGGCCAGCGAAACGGAGCGCTCCCCTCCGGCGAGCCCCAGCGAAGACTCGCCCGCTCCATGCCGAGAGCCCACGCTGCACCTGCCGCTGAAGCCCCGGGCGCGTCTCCGGGAAAGGCCACGCCGATCCTAGCTGTTAGGCCATGGGGAAGGCGACCTGGAAAAAGTTGCCTCTCCGTGGAGGAGGCGGCCAAAGCGGTTTCCCCCTTACCCCCCCCCCCCCCCCACCACCCATACAAAGAAACATTAAAAACACACTTTAAAACATACAGCATATAGCCAGCAGCATAATTAAGGATGAGTCCCACCTCTGTCCTTCCCTCTTCTCCCCTCTCCCATCAAAAACGTACACCTCCAGATTCAGGGGCAGTTTCTTCCCAGCTCAATGGTTGAATGCGGCTTTATTTGTCACATTTGTGACTGCACGGTGTAATTTGTTTTTCACAGATTACACATGCAGGTGCCGCTATTTTTGGTGCCATTATTCAGATTTCGTAGTCCGGTCGGCCCGCGTGCTCGATGTACTGGAGCAGTTCCCATGAACCAAGTTCCTCTCCTCTCCTCGCCCGGCCATCTTTGTGTCCCAGGGGCACCTCCTTCACCCGACCTTTGAACCGGCATTATCCCAGTTCACCCTCCTACCAGCCCTTGCTCCTCGCTTCTGACGTCTTCAGTTCCTTCTCAGTCCCGCCGTCCACCAGGCCTTTGGGAGTGTTCCCGGCGCCATTAATTGATTACTTAAATTATTTACTGGACTTTATTGCGCACTAAACTTTAATCCCTTTATCCTGTTTCTGCACACTTTGGATGGCTTGATTGTAATCGAAGATAGACACAAAATGCTGCAGTAACTCAGCGGGACCGGCAGCATCTCTGGAGAGAAGGAATGGGTGACGTTTCGGGTCGAGACCCTCCTTCAGTCTGATGTCAGGGGAGTGGGCGGTACAGAAATAAAATGTAGTTGGAGACAGTAAGACTGGTAGGAGAACTGGCGAGGGAATGGAGAGAGAGGGAAAGCAAAGGGCTACTTGAAGTTAGAAAATTAATGTTCAAAATTGTTATTTTGTATTTATTTACAATATTACAGTTACAATATTTACAATGTTTGCAACATTGTAATCACGTGTAATCTTTCCGCTAAATTAATAGCACGCAATAAAACACCTTTTCACTGTACCTCGGTACACGTGACATTAATAATCAACTAGAGTTAACAAGGACTCTCTCAACTGATCATGTTATTTATCTGGCTGTGTAATATTTTCCTAGAGAACAATACTGACATTGCTTCACCATAGAATATGACTAATATCCTCTGGTACCTGGTCGGGAATTTGACGAGTTAATGGTGATATTTGTCCATCGCTCCGATGTAGTTTATTCTTGTAATTTATCAATGCCTCCCAGGAATCTTGATCTGCAAGGAACAGTAGGTCATATGACACTCATGTGTCCTCACCTTTAGCTGAGGACACATGAGTGAATTTTTGTGAATAATATTCACACCTGCATGGGATGCAGCTGCACCATAATTCTAGGTAGCTGGAGCTTGTGTAGATAATTCATTGCGCCAAGATCCATAAAGATCTCTGGAAAGATGAAGTCCATTCGGAAGCATTCAAGGCAAGGCATGCACTTGCTGCTTTCGGCTAAAAAAGCACGGTGGCGCAGCGGTAGAGTTGCTGTCTTACAGCGCTGACAGTGCCAGAGACCCAGGTTCAATCCCGACTACGGGTGCGATCTGTACGGAGTTTCTACGTTCTCCCCGTGACTGCGTGGATTTTCTCCGAGATCTTCGGTTTCTTCCCACACTCCAAAGATGTAAAGGTTTGTAGGCTAATCGGCTTTGGTTAAAAATGTAAATTGCCCTAGTGTGCGTAGGATAGTGTAAATGTGTGGGGATCACTGGTCGCTGCGGACCTGTCGGTCAAAGGGCTTGTATCTGCGCTGTATCTCTAAACTATTCTACATTAGTCCCATGATAAACCAGCGATATTCTCGAACCCTCAAACTGCAGAATATACCTTACCCTGCAAGTAGATTAGCAATTTGTAGACGTCGCATTTAAATACCAATAACAACTTTTATAATGTATTAAAATAAATCTCTCCCTCCTGACACTGATTACGGCCACTATTTCTTGGGCTTTGTTTCCGAAAGCAAGCAATCCTGATGGTCAGAACCCATTAAAGGGCCTCTCCCACTTTCACGAGGTAATTCACGAAATCTCCCGCGTTTTTCCCTTGATTCAAAGTCGCAGAATGTTCGTAACAAGTACGTAAGAGGTCGTAGGAGTTCGTAGATATATTGTAGCGGCTCGTTATGCTAGCCGTAGGTACTCGTGGCATCAGGTAAGTCGGGACGTTTTTTTCCAGCCCGATACAAAATGTCCACAAGTAAAAATATGGTCGGGACAAAATAAATTGCTACTTTTTACTGGTAAGGAGGGCATCGAAATAGTCGTGGTTATTCGTAGACATACTCGTAGGAGTTTGTGAACATAGTCGTGGAAAATCGTAGGAGTTCGTAGATTACCACAATCTTGATTTCTTTTAAAGTCCTTTAAACTCGGCAGAGGTTTTGAATTAAGTTGTGAAAGTGGGACAGGCCCTTTGGCTTTTCCCATCTAAGTATCATTCTACACCAAGCTTCTGGTTTCATTCCACACACCCATTTTGATTCCCTCATATTTACGGTAAACTGCCTTGAGTTGCAATAGAATAAGGCAACTGGTCCATGGATAAGTTTCCTTGTCTCAGGAACAGCTTCTTCCCCTCTGTGATCAGGCTTCTGATGATCCCCCCTTAAGTAGGGTACTGTCCAATTCACCTCCACCCCATTGCGGACATTGGACTGTCTATGGAACAGATGCGCTACAATGCTGAGAACTATAGCTGCACTCTGTATCTTCCCCTTCACCTATTCAACTTGAAGTTGACGATTGTATTTATGCATCGTACTTTCTGATCTGATTCGATAGCATGTAGAGCAAAGCTTCTCACTCTACCTCGGTACACGGGACAATAATAAATCAAAAATTAAACCCAAATCTAAATGGAGCTTTTATGAGATTTGCTTCCATTAAACTGCTGAGATCAGTGCTGAGTTTTGTGGAGAGACTATGTTTTTGATTAATGAAATGTAAACCGTTTCCTTGATTCCCCAACTCTTACTACTCAAACGTGACAGAAGTTAAATAACACAAAGTCTTGGTGCAGCAGCAATGGAGGGATTTGGTGTAATGAGGCATTGTGAAATCAACAGCAATGTTGGAATGATTCCTTCACCTATTTTACCCTATGAGATGTCAAGGTGTCCAGGCCAAGTATAGCCCTTGTAAAACACAGGTTGAGGTTCCTTTCACGATCATTATCACGTCCATTATAGCAATGTGGAATTAATCAATTGGTTTCCGATCCACAGGGGATCAAAGGTGTAGGAAGGAACTGAAGATGTTGGTTTGTACCAAAGAGAGACACAAATTTCTGAAGTAACTCAGCGGGACAGGCAGCATCTCTGGATAGAAGGAATAGGTGACGTTTCGGGAGTGAGTCCGAGGAAGGCTGTGGATATTTTTAAGGCAGAGATGGGTAGATTCTTGATGTCAGGGGTGATGGGGAGAAGGCGGGAGAATGGGTTTAGGAGGGAGAGATAAATCAGCCATGATTGAATGGCAGAGTAGACTTGCAGGGCCGAATGGCCTAATTCTGCTCCTATCACTTATGTACCCGAAACATCACCTATTCCTTTTCTCCAGAGATGCTGCCTGACCCGCTTAGTTACTCCAGCACTTTGTGTCTATCCACAGGAGATGAATCCTGACACTGTGTGGATTTTACATCTGTCACACTATGGTGACTGGAAGTAATTAAGGTTTGAAGATTTTTTCCCCTTTCTAAGCCTGACAACAGAAGGCAATAGCAAGTACCCTTCACTGTACCATTAAACAGCTTACTCAGCACTAATGAGAGCAACTCCAGGGCACCCCTGTGCCTGCAGCCTCAGAGCCACGCCATGTCTTAGTTACACACCATTACAATCTTACATGACTTATTTGATTTTATTGCTAAACCACAGAGGGATAAAAAAAAAAGAGCTAGCTGTGCTTGTGACTAACTAATCAGACAGCTTGGTTTAGTTAGTCATACGTTCCCATCGGGATGAGGAGCTTGTGGCTTTGAACCCTCCTCCATGATGTGAACATATAAACCGGACTGAATCAGTAGCACAGCATAAAGGGAGCCCTGCCTTTGTGCTGTCTCAAAATACCTCCAACCTTTTGTGGGCGCTGTGTTAGAGTTGCTGCCTTACAACGCCATAGATCCGAGTTCGATCCTGACTACGGGTGCTGTCTGTACGGAGATTGTACGTTCTCCCTGTGAGCACGTTGGTTTTTCCCGGGCTTTCCAGTTTCCTCCCACACTCCAAAGACGTACAGGTTTGTAGGTTAATTGGCTTCGGTAAACAAGAATTATAGGATAGTGTTAGTGTACGGGGATCGCTGGTTGTCACAGACTCAGTTGGCCTAAAGGCCTGTTTCCGCACTGTATCTCTCAACTAAAGTTAACATTGGTAGTTGTATTAATACTTTGGGCTTTTTGCACTAATATTGCGGTCATTTATTTATTTATCTTTTTAATGATCCATTATCTGTGAATAAGGCGTCTACAGACGTGTGATGCTGCTTTAAGGTAGAATGTATTTGTTCTGTTATTAGTGCATACGGCTATTAAACATTCTTGACTCTTGAAACAGAAAGATTCTTCTCTGCTGTTCAAAACAAGACTGATTTGATGATCATTCTTTCCAGAATTAATGGCAACAGATCAAACTAGATGGTCAGAGTTTTCCAAACAGTTTGTGATTTCTGGTGGTGCAGTGGTAGAGTTGTTGCCTTACAGCGCCAGAGACCCGGGTTCAATCCTGACTACGGGTGCTGTCTGTATGGAGTTTGTACGTTCTCCCCGGGACCTATGTGGGTTATCTCCAAGATCTGTAGTTTAATTGGTTTGGTATAAATGTAAAATTGGCCATAGGGTAGTGTTAATGTGCAGGGATCGCTGGTCAATACGGTGGGCGCGCTGTATCTCTAAACTAAACTAAAAAGTACTCAAAACAGTATCTCTATTGCACACGTAGCAATAATCAATGTGTTTCAAAGACATTCATTTTAAAGTATTCCATGTGGATTGAGATTGACTACAAAGGAAGTCCTTCCTTGTAAATCCTTGAAGAGGGGATTTCAGATATTGCAGACACTTCAGGTTTAGCAATAAAAAGTACTGGAAGCCAATCCAAATTAGAGATTTCACATATCATGGAAAAAACAATTTTTGATTCAATGTTTAAACATGTCATGCAACATCTGCAAACAGCCAAAGAAAGTTGAAGGGCAATTTCACAGCAGGAAGTGCCTCGTGTTGAAAGCTTTTTGCTGAATGGAGATTGGTCAGGTGAAAAGGTTAACCTCCTGAACAAATTGGAAAATCAGCACAATGGCACCGATTATCTGCAAACAAAAATATCATTGTTTGACTTGGTTAATCACACCTGCAGTGAAGAACCGCTGGGTTCAAGAGCGTCGATCGGACTCTCTTTTATAGCATTTTGCAATGAAAACATCTCAGAAGAACTGCACACTGATCCACTTTAAAGCTGCCTGTTATCTTAATTCCTCCTTTAATGTATTTTTTTTTCTTCCTACGAGCTTTCTGCCAATTTCATTCCACCACCGTCACATGGCTAGCGATTTATATGTTGTTGCTGCTAGCTACTTATTCCTAATAGCATCTAAATCTTTAATAACCCTCATGAATTAAACAGTAGGTTTACATGAATTGCAGATCATGTAAAGTGTTTCATCATCTGTAATTGGCCAAGGCACAGCATTGCAGTGTCCTTGCGCTGCGCCAATTATATCTACTGTATATCAGAAGTAGATTCCAATCCCTACAGTCAGATAGCAAGCTATTAACTATCATCATCCAAGCACCACAGTCGTCTGCATTCAGATGTCACCAGCTATCACTCTCAGGTCGCCTCTCTATTTAGTTTACACTTTTATTATGATATTTCACTTCTTGCAGTATTCCCTCCTCTGTTCTTGTAGTAAACAATGTAATGGTTGTGTGTTAGACTAGAAATCCAGAGATTCAGATTAATAATCTGGGGAATCAAGAACTAGACGGCACAGGGTTAATGTGAGAGGGATAAGATTTAGGAACTTTCTCACTGAGGGTGGTGGGTAATCAGGATCGAATTCGGGTCTCTAGTGCTGTAATAATGCCCCTGTTCCACTTAGGAAACCTGAACGGAAACCACTGGAGACTTTGCGCCCCACCCAAGGTTTCCGTGCGGTTCCCGGAGGTTGCGGGTGGTTGCCGGAGGTTGCAGGTAGTGGAAGCATGTAGGGAGACTGACAAAAACCTCCGGGAATGCACAGAAACCTTGGGAGGGGCGCAAAGTCTCCAGAGGTTTCCGTTCAGGTTTCCTAAGTGGGACAGGGGCATTAGGCAGTAACTCTACCACTGCGCCACCGTGACACCCTGTTGGAGTGTTACATCACAGGCCAGCTGCTGTTAATCTTGGCCCAGCAACCATTCATCGTCTTATAATAGTGCACAAGTTTGTGTAATCGTCCACTGTAAAAGTGGTGGACCAGAACCTCAGCCCATCTGGGCAGGACCTACACAGTGAATGGCAGGGCCATGGGGAGTGTTGTAGATGGTAAAAGAGAGGGGAAAACAGACCAGATGTGAAAGACAGCAACAAGACTGGATGTTCAAAGGAGAGTGAGAAAGATGGAGAAAGAGAGAGGCAGATAGACAGAGGGAGATAGTGAGAGAGAGTGAGAGTGAAAAGAGAGAGAGAGAGAGAGAGAGAGAGAGAGAGAGAGAGAGAGAGAGAGAGAGAGAGAGAGAGAGAGAGAGAGTGAGAGTGAGAGAGAGAGAGAGAGAGAGAGAGAGAGAGAGAGAGAGACTGAGAGAGAGAGAGAGACAGAGATACAGATACAGAGCGAGAGAGACAAACAGACACAGAGGGAGGGAGAGAGAGAGAGAGAAGGGGGGAGAGGGAGAGAGAGTGAGAGTGAGTGAGAGTGAGAGTGAGAGTGAGTGAGAGTGAGAGTGAGAGAGAGAGTGAGAGTGGAAGTGAATGGGAGAGACAGTGAGACAGCACTCATGTGAGAAAAGGAGGCAATGCGACAACGTTCCACATCTGCCTGCAGATGTTACATTGATACTTTGTCTGCAGTGCGAACCATTGACTTCCTTTCAGTGAACCTGGAAGATTAGCTTAAGCTGATACAGATATTCGATGTGAAGAATTGACATGAAGTGATTTACAGCTCACAGGGAAGCTGCAAAGATGCACAGCTGAAGCATGATGAACCTAGCCAGGGGCTTAATTTGGCTGACAATGCTCGCTGACCATCTGAATGATGATATCAGGGCTTAAGCCATTAAAACACAAAGGGGCACCAGAGCTGTACAAAAATCTAGTGAGGACTCTCTGACATTTGGTAGGTAGCAGAGTAAATGCATCCTTTTATAACAAGTGGCTAGATTCCATGTCCAAAATCAATGGAGCTGAACAGCAACAGCCTATTTTTCACGGGACTAGTTTAAAAATCTACCCCAAAATATAAAAAGACATTTGTAATCTAAACACTGATCAGTATAAGTCTTCTTCCAGAGTTTAAACAATATGTTTTTAGGACTTTCAGGCATGGTGGATGAACTGTAATATTTTGTCCTCAGCACCCACATAACACAACACAGAGAAGCAGCAGGAGAGAAGAGGATAAAACATCAGTCGATAGTCTGTTCCCTGTGATGGAGACAGAGAGAGATCAAGAATGCAGAGAGAAGTATCAGAGATAGGGTTAAAAAAGGGTCCCGACCTGAAACATCACCTATCCATAGAGTCCCTTCATCAGATAAAAGCTGTCCCGGGTCTGACCTCCCCAGAGGAGCATGGGTGAAGCTCAACAGACTTGGTACTGGAGTTGGGCGTTTCAATGCCAGCATGTGGAGATGGGGGCTCCGCCAGAGCCCTGCCTGTCCTATCCTATCTATGTACGGGTCTAAATGATTCTAAAACATTACGATAGTCCCTGCCTCAACTTCCTCAACTACCCAGCCTGTGAATGCGGAGCAGAACAACAGACAGCCAACCATGTCATCTCTGAGTGCCTGCTCTACCACCCACCAAATGGAGCTCAGGGCCTGGCAGACATTGACGCAGAGACAATATCCTGGCTTGAGATCTAACTATTCCTTTGCTTATGTTTAATTCGCAAGAGGATAGTCATCCAGCATGGAAACAGGCCCTTCGGCCCAACTTGTCCATGCTGACTAACATGCCCCATCTACACCACCTGCACTGCCTGCATTAGGCCCATATCCTAAATCTAACCTATCCATCTATCTGTCTTTTTTATTTTTATTTTTTTTTAATTAAAAGCATTGTACATATATCTTAATCATGATATGCAACATAATACATTTTGTGTACAACTTCTCTTTTTTTTAAACTTTAAGCTGTAATAGAAAAAGAGAAAGAAGAGAATAATGAGGATAGTAGTGAAGTGTAGTCCGCAGTAGTTGGCGTTAAATGAATGATGATGTTTAAGTAGACTGCGTGCTTGAGAATGTGAGAAGAGAAAAAAAAGAAGAAAAGAGAAAAGAAAAGAAAACAGGCCCCAAGGAGAAGAGGGCCTTAAGAAGGGAAAGGAAATAAGTAAAAAATCCAAAGAAGGTAGAGCTAAACAAAAAAGAAAGGGAATGTGCCTAATTCATAACAATTCACAACTATCACCTAGTTCTGAAACAATAACTTTCTAGGGTTATGCTGCACCATATTATACTTGTAACAAATCAATAAAAGGTGACCATATTCTGAAGAATTGTTCTTGTTTTCCTGCTAGAACGAGTCTCATTTAATCGAGATGTAATATTTCCGACATATTTGTGATCCACATTTTAAACGTTGGGATAGGAGCGTTTTTCCAGAATTTAAGTATACGTTTTTTTGCCGATATCAAACCATAGTTTAGGAAACATCTTTCAAATATAGTTAGTTCAGAACTGGCTTCCCTTGCTCTGAAAATAATCAATTCTGTATTTGGGTCCAGTTTTAATTTAAATATTTTTGAAAAGCTTTCAAAAATTTCCTTCCAAAATTTCTGAAGTTTTGCACAGGAAACAAATGAGTGTGCTATTGTTGCCTCTTTAGTTAGGCACTTATCACAGATGGGAGAGACATTTAGAAAGATTTGATTTAGTTTTGTTTTTGAATGATATAATCTGTGTAAAATTTTTAATTGGATCAGTGTGTGTCTAACGATAATCGAACATTTGTGTACATATGACACATAATCTTCCCAACTGTCCTTGGGAATTTCTATAGCCAATTCTTGTTCCCATTCTTTTCTATATCTATATTTAAAATAATATTATAAAAATATGTTAAATGATCCAATTCTACCTGTCTATTCATGCCTTGCTCAGTCCATCTTCAAATTTTGATAATCTTGTGAGTGTTTTTTCAAATAATCTTGAGTTTGTAAGTATCTAAAATATTGGTTATTTTCCAAATTGTCCATCTATCTATCTGTCTAAGTGTACTTTAAATGTTGTGGTAGTACCTGCATCAACTATATCCTCTGGCAGCTCGTTCCATACACCCACCACACTTTGTGTGAAAAAGTTGTCCATCAGTTTCCTGTTCAATCTCATCATAAACCTATGTCCCCTGGTTCTTAATTCCACTACTCTGGGTAAAAGGCCCTGTGCATCCACCCGATCTAATCCTCTCGTGACTTTACACACAGAGATGTAGACAAGGTGGATGCCCACTGTCTTTTTCCCAGGATAAGGGAGTGTGAAACTGGAGACATTGATTTAAGAGAGGGAAAAACAATTCTCCACAGATGCAGTCTGACCTGTTGAATTACTCCAGTACTTTGTGTCTTTTAAAAAAAATGCAGAGGTTTGATTCCTTCACGCCATTGTAGATGCACATGCACAGACAGACAGACACAAACACACAATGTAGACACACACACCAACACATACGCACATATGTATGCGCACACACATACACACGTGACAATTAGGCAGCAGTGTGGCATGGCTAGTAGAGTTGCTGCCTCACAGCGCCAGAGACCTGGGTTCGATCCTTGAGTGCTGTCTGTGTGGAGTTTGCATGTTCGCCCTATGAATGTGTTTTGTTTCCTCCAGCTACTGTGGTTCCCTCCCACATCCCAGACATGCAGGTTTGTAGATTATTTTACTTCTGTAAATTGGCTCAAGTGTGTAGGGAGTGGATGAGAAAGTGGGATCGCATAGCAGTGTGAACGGGTGATCGATGGTCAGCGTGGACTCAGTGGGCCGAATGGCCTGTTTCCAGACTGCATCTTTCAATTTAATTGATTACAGCAAAAATATACAGGGAATGATCTTGGTCAGTGAGCCTGCACAGAAACAAGGGGCCAGACCAACTGGCCTTTTATGCTGTAGCAAATGTATGCAACAACCAATGGTACCTTATTGCTCAAAAGTAAAACAAAATCATCTTCTTGTGTTAATGTATCTGGTTGTTAACTTTACTTTACATTACAGAAGGAAGAATTACACATTGCAAGAGCCCAGTGACTTTACTTTTAGAGATACAGATATAGGATGGAAACTGGCCCTTCAACCCATCGAGTCCGTGCCGACCAGCAATCACCTCGTGCATAAGCACGATCCTACACAGTAGAGACAATTTACAATTAACAGAAGCAAATTAACCTACAAACGTTCACATTTTTGGAATGTGGGAGGAAACCGGAGCATTCGGTGAAAACCACACAGTCACGGGGAAAACGTACAAACTCCGTACGGACAGCACATGTAGTCTGGATCGAACCCGGGTCTCTGACGCTGTGAGGCAGCAACTCTACCGCTGCACCGCCATGGCAGCAAGATCTACCGGGTCAGTTTCTTTACTATTAGACACCAAATATAACATTCAGAGCTCAACGCAACATCCCACAGCCTCCAAACAACACCCTCAGCAACATCAACAGTTCCCACACTGGAGAGATGGGCAATTTAGCTCCCAGTCACCTGCGGATTTGTGCAGTGGCCCCGATACACAGAGATCAAGGCATAGGCAGCTAAAGCCAAGTCTGCACAATTCCCTTGGTTTGTGAGATGTTCAGGAACGTTATAAAGATATAAAGTGGTCACGTGCGGTGGCAGGAGTGGTTCGCAACGAAGACCGGAGAGTGGAGGAGGAGGGAGCCGCACTTGGCTACGGACATGAGGAGTGGGCCTTCAAGGTCAGCAGCAGGAGGTGCCCCCAGCACACTGAGGTGGTTGGGCGAGGAGAGGAACGCTGGGTCTCGGGTTAACAGCAGCCTGGGGCTTACCTGGGTTTACCTGGATGGACTGGGCCAGTGGTCACTACTTTTTGCAGTCTTTTCCGCTCCTGGACGTTCAAGTTGCCGAACCAGGCCACGATGCAACCAATCAATATGGTAACTGGGCATTTGTGGGATGTGCAAAAGAATGTCACTGTGCAGTGTACACTTGGCAATAAAGAACCATTGAACCATCGAGAATAAGACACAGGAAATTATCAAAATCATGAGGGTGGCTAGCAGTAATGTAGGAATACATAGTAGGCTTTGACATAAAACATTTAATCTATGCAGTTTCATGTGAAAATATGTCAGCAATCAAAGCCATGGGATAAATGTATAATTTCTAAATTAAGTCAGATGATTGTTCAGACGTGAGGGAAAATCTAGCAGGTCCAGCCAGCGAAACAGAAGAGACTTTCATCCCTTCATTTGGCCCACATCGCGACCCCACGCCCCAGACGAGAAAGGGCAGCGTCTAACCTCTGACCAAGTAGCACTCTGATGTAAATGAGGATTGTCTCGGGAAGCAGCAATGCAATAAAAGGCTCTTTTTTAGCCAGCATTATTTTCATTGGGATTTAGCTTAGTTTTTGGTTTAGTTTAGAAATACAGAGCAGAAACAGGCCCTTCGGCCCACCGAGTCCGCACCAACCAGTGCACATTAACACTACCCTACACACACTAGGGACAATTTACATTTTTATAGCAAGCTAATTAACCTACAAACCCATATGTCTTTGGAGTGTGGGAGGAAACCAAAGATCTCGGACAAAACCCACGCAGGAAATAAGGACAACGTACAAACTCCGTACAGACAGCACCCGTAGTCGGGATCCAACTTGGTCTCCGGCACTGCAAGCGCCGTAAGGCAGCAACTCTACCACTGTGCCACCGTGCCGCACGAGTGGTAACTCCGAGGCAACTCATTAAACCCGCCTCCCCTATACTAGCTGTAGACTGGGCAGATTGACCAATGTCACACGCACATTTCACACGCTCAGCTGTCGGGTGAACTCATTATCACTTTCTCCACAGCCAACAATGGACCATTGTGGGCTCTACCTTTCCTTGATCATCGTTGGTGGCTTTGATTTGTCCTCTTGCATTCCTTTCATTAATTTGTTCTTTTTACCTCTTCATATCTCTAGTTTCCCTCTCCCCTAACTCTTAGCCTGAAGAAGGGTCTCGACCCAAATCTATTCCTTTTCTCTGGAGATGCTGCCTGACCCGCTGAGTTACTCCAGCATTTTGTGTCTATCTTCGGTGTAAATCAGCATCTACAGTTCCTTCCTACACAACAGGGGGGAATAAAGATCACCTGCCAATGGCGTGTTCTGGTAGACCATACCGATGGCTTGAGACAATTATTTGACTTCAGACTCTAGACTTAAGAGATACAGCGCAGAAACAGGCCCTTCAGGCCACCGAGTCCGTGCTGACCTACAATCATCCCGTGCACTAACACCATCCTACACACACTAGGGAAAATATTCAATTTTTTGCCAAGGCCAATTAACCTACAAATCTGTACATCTTTGGAGTGTGAGAGGAAACCGGAGCACCTGGAAAAAACCCATGCGGTCACAGGGAGAACGTACAAACCCCATACAGACCGCACCTGATTTAAGAAACAGTTAGACAGGTTCATGGATAGGACGAGTTTGGAGCGATAAAGACCTGTGTGGCTGGGACATGTTGGCCGGTGTGGGTAAGTTGGGTTGAAGGGCCTGTTTCCTCACAGTATCACTCTATGACCCATGGTCAGGATTGAACCCAGGCGCTGGTAGGCACTACGCCATGATGTCACCCCGAATTATGCTTGTCTTGGAGCTGTCTGTAGATTTAGATTAGACTCCTGATGTATCAGACACAACATAAAAGCACCTTGGGGATAATGTAATCTTCTGGCAATCATGTAAAATGGGAAAGAGTGCATCAGATGCCTATTACACAGCATCCACTGAGTCTCAATTCAATTGATATCAGTGGGAGAAAAGCATAATAGGTGGTTAATCTAATGTCACCCTCTCTATAACGTTGCCCAAAGGAAAATGTAACTGCAGCACATCAACTAACTTGCTATACACATGTTTATTAAACCAACTGTGGTATATATCAGGCTGACACAGAAGAATAAATGCACTCAAATGCAGTTAAAAGTCCAAGGGAGTGATTTCCATTTTGACTGATAAGCGTAGAAGGACTGCAGCCAAATGTTTGATAATTATAGTGAATAAACTCACACAGAGCCCAGAGTTGTTGCCGGTCTCCGCACCCCTAGTGTTGCAAAATCAGGTCACATTCCAGACAGCGGGAATGGATTCCTATTGCCAAAAAAAGGCTTGTATTCCACAATAGAAATGTGTTGCCGAGTGTCAGTTTTAGTCTGCCTTACGAGTGAGTTGCCCTCTGTGGGCGGGGAGATTAGACGATAACATATAATTGAATCTAATGGAAGGTGACAAGGTTAGTTTGATGCTCCACAGAGATAAATAGGAATTGCTCCGTGGCTTGTGATGATAACTGACATAAAATGAAAGATGATCGTAACAGCTGGTGCAACACCACAGTCGACATGCTGAACCAAGGTGACATTTTAAATCCCCCCAAAAAAACCCTCTGTGCAAGTAAATGGGATATCTGGGGTGCAGCCAGCACACCTCATTGACAACTTGCAGCTGCTGTTCAGGGAAAGAGAATCAATGTGTGAAGATTAATCAAGCTAGATTCTTGCATCTTTTGCAGGTGCACAATGCGGACCCTAAAGGGCCTGTCCCAGTTGGCCATCATTTGCGCATAATTTACGAGACATCATTTACGCGTCATGATGCACGACGCGCGCGATGTGACACGCACGTGATGCGTGCATGGTGCGCATTACGCGTGCATGGTGCGTGGTGACATAAGCAGTGACGCGCGGTCGCTCGTGGCGTCCCAGGATATTGGGATGTACAAAATCTTCGCGCACCATCTACGTGAAGCGCAAATGACGGCCAAGTGGGACAGGCCCTCAAGAATGGAGCATTAACTAATGGCCTGTTTTGTACCTTGTTCCTGCAGCTCAGTATTTTTTAGCTTGTTTGTTGGGAAACATAAATATTAGAATAGGTGCAGGCCATTTAACACCATATTGTATCCCAAGGGCTTTTGTGATATAAGCTCTATTTCAACTAATTGTTGCTCATAGTTTCTCAATTGTTGCACACGATCTCAAGGTGCAAAACTTCTCCTCCCTTTATCATATCAGCAACCAGTCCTTCTCCAGCAACCAACCATTTCATTAGTTTAATTTAGTTTAGATACAGAGTGGAAACATGCTCTTCGGCCCACTCAGTCCAAAACGACCAGCGATCCCCGCACATTAACGCTTTCATACCACAGAGACAATTTTTACATTTATACCTTACAGACCTTGTACGTCATTGGAGTGTGGGAGGAAACCGAAAATCTCGGAGAAAACACACGCAGGTCACGGGAAGAACGTATGAACTCTGTACAGGCAGCATCTGTAGTCAGGATCGAACCAGGGTCTCTGGCGCTGCAAGGCAGGAACTCTACCACTGCGACAAGATGCCACCCAATAGGTATCGACCATTTCACACCACAATGCATATTTGCACAATCTCAAGGTGCAATAATTCCTCTTACTTCCCATCATATCAGCAGCCAGTCTTTCTCCACTAGCCAACAGTTTTATTACTAATGACCAAAGATGTCGCATCTCATCCTTATCTATCCCTACAATTCCCCCACTGAAATGTTCAATTCCAGAAGGATGGCAAATATTATGGTTTAGGAAGGGACTGCTGATGCTGGTTTACACTGAGGATAGAGACAAAAAGCTGGAGTAACTCACCAGTTCAGACAGCATCCCTGGAGAAAAGGGATGGGTGACATTTTGGGTCGAGAAAACTAATAATCATCAATTTCCACAGATCTTGGATGGTTCATCCACTTATTTATCTTTGCTCTCCTTTCTCCAAAATCTTTTGCTAATACAAATATATCCTTTCAAAAAATGTAATTCACCTCGACACCCATGGCCATTTTGGTACAGAGTTCTATTTATTTGATGTAATTCTTCCTAAATTAAGTGTAGATTGACCTGGTGATACAGGAGGGGCGGCATGGTGGCATGGTGGCATGGTGGCATGGTGGCATGGTGGCATGGTGGCACGATGGTAGAGTTGCTGCCTTATGGGCCTGTCCCACTTAGGCGATTTTTTCGGGCGCTTGCCAGCAACTGTCAAGTTGCCGGGAGTCGGCTGAAAAACCGGCGACTGGAACGGCAACTGTCAGAGTGGAACACGCACGCACTTCCTTCACCAGCCCGTTATGCAGGCGGGGGACAGGGCAAGCGGGGGGAGCGTTGTCTGAGTGAAATTCACACGGTGCAAAGCCAATGTGATACAGACACACACCGCGATGAACAGGAAGGTAATTAAGATGGTGAAAGCACAGTCTACAGGAAAGGTCATGTAAGTCCTTTAAAAGAGGAGGGGGGGAGGAGGCAGAGGTGGGTGAGCGGGGAGAATGGCGAGAAGGGGGGAAGAAGGAGTGGAGACAACTTTTAAGAAGCCAGAGATACACGGCTGTGAAGCTCGGCGGACATTTAACATTACCAGTCGGTTATCCTTGGTTCTGAAAACTACTGCTTATGGGGTTTTTTTCCGAATGAGCCAATGAAATTCACCGGTCAGCACCGTCTACAACCTACGAGAACCTACGCCAACCTTCGACCCACTGCAACCCACTACCACTGCACTTACGGCACGAGAATTCTTGCTACTCTCGATGGCCATTTCATTCTGGTCGCCGCTAATGTTGCAATGAAAAATTTGCGGAGACCAAAATGAGACTGCGACTAGCTCCCAGAATGCGGAAACTCCTCACGACCATGAAGGCGACTCCCCGGCAACCGCCCGCGAACATGTGGCGACCATGTGGCGATCGCATAGTCTCCTGCAGTCGCCTAAAAAGTCCCCTTAGTGGGACAGGCCCAATACAGCGCCAGAGACCAGGGAGCGACCCTGACTATGGGTGTTACCCATATGGAGTTTGTACATTCTCCCAGTGACTGCGTGGGTTTTCTCCGGGTGCTTCGGTTTCCTCCCACATTCCAAAGACATGTAGGTTTGTAGGTAAATTATCTTTTGCAAATTGTCCCTAGTGTGTAGGATAGAAGTGGTGTATGGGTGAGCATTAGTCAACACGAACTTGGTGGGCAGAAGGTCCTATTTTCACATTGTATCTCTGAACTAAACTAAACTAAAAAACTAAACTAAATTAAATTAAACAAACTATAGTATTATGTTCAATGCTATGAATTTCTCCATCAGAGGAGATAGTTCCTCTGAACTTAATTTATCAGCCTTTTTTATTGTACTCTACACAATTCAGATCACCATACAATCTTGTTTACACAGAGCAAATTTGGTAACATGCATTTATAATCTAACTGTTTCAGCTCTAACATCATAACGATGAGAGCATTGTAGCCCCCTCTCATGTAGGCACATTCATTTCCAAGAACTAGACAATGGGCATGGAGAAAACTCTTTACAACTGAAACAACTTTATTTGCTTGATCTATCACCCCATGTAAGATAACACAGAGTCATAGAGTGATACAGGGTGGCAACAGGCCCTTTGGCCCAACTTGCCCTCGCTGACCAACATGTCCCATCTACACTAATCCCACTTACTAACTTCAGATAGCCCTTGCTTTCTCTCTCCATTCCCTTCCCCTTACCAGTTCTCCCACTAAGCTTACTGTCTCCACCTGCATTCTATCTTTTGTCCCACCCCCTCCCCTGACATCAGTCTGAAGAAGGATCTCGACTAATTTCTATGTTTCTATGTTACTAACTTCAGATAGCCCTTGCTTTCTCTCTCCATCCCCTTCCCCTTCTCTCCAGAGATGCTGCCTCACCCGCTGAGTTATTTGTGCCACCTACCCGTGTTTAGCCCATATCTCTGTAAACCTATCCTATCCATGTACCTGTAAAAATGTTTCTTAAATGTTGTGATAGTACCTGCCTCCACCACCTCCTCCGGCAGCTCGTTCCATACACCCTCTGTGTTTGCTCTCAGTTTCCTATTAAATCTTTCCCCCCCTCACCTTAAACCTATATCCTCTGGTTTTCGATTCCCCTACTCTGGGTAAAAGACTCTGTGCATTAACTATTCCTCTCATGATCTTATCCACTATAAGATCTCCCTTCATCCTCCTGCACTTCAAAGAATAAAGTCGTAGCCTGCTCTTCCTGTAGCTTAAGCCCTCGAGTCCTGGTAACATCTTCGGAAATCTTTTCCGCCCGCATTGCATTGACATCATAATCATCATAATCATAGAAACATAGAAACATAGAAAAAAGGTACAGGAGGAGGCCATTCAGCCCTTCGAGCCAGCACCGCCATTCATTGTGATCATGGCTGATCGTCCCCAATCAATAACCCGTGCCTGCCTTCCCCCCATATCCCTTGACCGCAGCCCCAAGAACTCTATCTAACTCTCTCTTAAATACATCCAGTGATTTGGCCTCCACTGCCCTCTGTGGCAGGGAATTCCACAAATTTACAACTCTCTGGGTGAAAAAGTTTTTTTCTCACCTCAGTCTTAAATGGCCTCCCCTTAATTCTAAGACTGTGACCCCTGGTTCTGGACTCGCCCAACATTAGGAACATTTTTCCTGCATCTAGCTAGTCCAGTCCTTCTATAATTATATATGTTTCTATAAGATCCCCCTCATCCTTTTAAACTCCAGTGAATACAAGTCCAGTCTTTTCAATCGTTCCTCAGATGACAGTCCCGCCATCCCAGAGATCAATCTTGTGAACTTACTCTGCACTGCCTCAATCACAAGGATGTCCTTCCTCAAATTAGGAGACCAAAACTGCACACAAGACTCCAGATGTGGGAGTTTGATGGCAGTCGGGGCAGTCTAAGCTCCTGCATTGGGACGGTCAAAACCCCTGTGGCTTGGAGTTCCCGAATTCGGTTCCGAACCAGGGACAGCGAGCTTCACAATGTGCAGGGGCTGTCCGACTTGGGAGACCTAATCCGCGAGTTCTGGCGAGTTTGCCCTCGATTCATACTCGCTGCATGCTCGACACGAGGTCCTAGGAGGTCTTTGTAACTCTCCTTCATGCTCGAGAGTAGTCCCCGTGTACTCGAGGCCTCAGCTAGGTCGAGATATATTTTTTAACATGTTGAAAAATGCCCGCATGTAAAAAAAGGTCGCCATGGAAAAAATCGATACTTTTTTTACTTGTAGGTTTAGTCGTACTAGGTCGTAGTAGGTCAGCATGTTAGTCATAGGTAATCGAGGGTAGTCAAAGGTAGTCGTAGATAGTCTTCAACATAGTCGAAGGGAGGTCGAAGGAGATCGAAGGAGGTCGTCTTCACTCTCCACTATTCGGCGCACAATTTTCCCGAAGTTAGTCATAGCTAGTCGAAGCTAGTCTTCAACATAGTCGTAGGAGGTCTTCAACATGCCATTTTTTTAAACTCTCTTAAACTCTTCTAAACTCGCCAATTAGGTCGCCCAAGTGGGACAGCCCCTTAAAAGTCCACAGCTCCCGCAGGTTGGAGCAACAAATGCCAAACCCTGGCAAAGGAATCACCCGCTCCAAGATGTTAAAGTCCACAGGCTCCGAGGTTTTTGAGCTCTAGAATTCCCATACAAGAGGCCGCCAACTCCACGATGTTAGGCCGCAGTGCAGGTGGAGATATGACACGAAAAAAGTTGCATCTCCGTCGAGGTAAGAGATTAAAATAAGTTTCCCCCACCCCCACCCCCACCACCCACAAATACAAAACCTAAAGCTAAAACACACATTTTACAACAAACTAAAAACACAAAGGATGAAAAAGACAAAGACAGACTGTTGGCGAGGCAGCCAGAGTCTAGCTGATCTTTAGACATTTGCCAAACTTTATATCTCCATGGGTGTTTGTACATTATCATTTAGAGGAGCATCCTTTTTTTTAACACCTAAAATGGATGACCTGCCATTTTCCTCCCCCGAACTCCATCTGCTAAACTTCTGCCCACTCACTCAATCTCCCGATGGTTACTGAAGCCAATAAAAATAAGAATCAGGAGGGATGTTAAATGGATGACTTATTTTACACTATTGCCCGAAATCCAGCTATCCACTGTCGGTAAAATGCTCGCACATGTTTCCAGGCCAGGATTAAACACATGCCGGTTAGATTACGGAAGCAGGTGTCTGAGGCTTTGGGTTTAGTGAATCTGGCTCCTTACTTTAACTTTGCAGCTGGCGATGTAAGCTCCACACTCTGAGATCAAAGGTTTTAACGTGGCTCAAATCATGCTCAGTGGTAGCACTACTGGCTGTGGGTCAGGAGACTGTGGTTTTAACCCCCTCACATACATTGGAAGACTCCTCCATGTAGTGCAGAGGGGAGGATTGTACAGTCAGAGGTGCTGCTTTCTGATATATAAATCTGAGTCTGGGGAGTCTAAAGGAGGGTCTCGACCCGAAACGTCATCCATTCCTTCTCTCCAGAGATGCTGCCTGCCTCGCTGCCTCGCTGAGTTACCCCAGCATTTTTTGTCTAACTTTGGTCGGCCCTTCGAGACAGCACCGCCATTCATTGTGATCATGGCTAAACGTCCCCAATCAATAACCCGTGCCTGCCTTCTCCCCATATCCCTTAATTCCACTAGCCCCTAGAGCTCCAGATGTGGTCTCACCAGAGCCCTATACAACTTCAGAAACAATTGTGCGATTTTGATTTAAAAAATAGTTGAGGTTTCTCCCCTTGACCCGCAAATTATTCCTTTTACACCAACATAGGTTCAAGGTGAAGGGGAAAAGATTTAATAGGAATCTGAGGGGTAACATTTTCACACAAAGGGTGGTGGGTGTATGGAACGCATTTTCACAGGATGTAGTTGATAAACAGTTAGGCAGGTACATTGATAGGACAGGTTTGGAGGGATATGGGGCAAACGCAGGCAAGTGAGACTAGCGTAGCTGGGACATTGTTGGCAGGTGTGGGAAAGTTGGACCGAAAGGCCTGTTTCCACACTGTATCACTTTATGACTCTATGACTCTAACATCTAAACAAATGATCTTGTAATTTATGATTTTGGTGTTTAGTAAGTCCTTGCAGTGAGAATTGTTTACTGGATTGGGCGGCAAGGTGGAGCAGCGGTGGAGTTGCTGCCTTACAGCGATAGAGACCGGGGTTCAATTCTGACTACGGGTGCTGCCTGCACGAGTTTACACGTTCTCCCCATGACCTGTGTGGGTTTTCTCCGGGAAGCTCTGGGTTCTTCCCACACTCCAAAGATGTCCATGTTTGTAGGATAATTGGCTGTGGTATAATTGTAAATTGTCCCTCGTGTGTGTACGATATAGGGATCACTGATTGGCGCAGACTCGGTGGGCCGAAGGGCCTGTTTCCACACTGTATCTCTAAACTAAACTAAATTTCTTGCACTGAAATGTCTTAAGGTTGTGTTGGGTGCTCTATAATCAAAGTTCTTTCTTTCTTATATAAATAAAACTGCTTTCATTGGTGGGGCATTGTATTTAAGAGTCAAGAAATCACAATGCAACTTTATAGGACTTTGGTTTAGCCATCTTTGAGTATTGTGTACACTTCAGGTACCATTACAGGTAGGATGTGGAGGCTTTGGAGAGGGTGCAGAGGAGGTTTACCAGAGTGGTGCATGGATTAGCTGTAGGGAAAAGTTGGATAAACTTGAATTGCTTTCTCTGGAATGCCAGATGTTGAGGGGAGACCTAAAAAATGTATATACAATGATGGGGGGCTTAGATAGGGTGGACCATCAGGACCTATGGATGGAAATATCAAAGACTAGTTGGCACAGCTTTAAAGTGAGAGGAGCAAAGTTTAAAGGAGATATAGAAGGCAAGTTTTTTACACAGAAGGTGCTGGGTGCTTGGAATGCGCTGCCTGGGGTGGTGGTGGAGGCAGATACATTTAAGAGATCCCTGGATAAGCAGGGAGTGGAGGAATATGGATTACGTGCAGGCTAGTAAGTGTCGGTCTTGACATCATGTTTGGCACAGACATTGCGGGCCAAAGGGCCTGTTCCTGCGCTGCACTGTTCTTTCGAGATACAGAGATACAGCTGGGACACAGTACTTTGGCCCATCAAATCAGCGACAAATAGCCATCCCTGCACACCAGTACTATCCTACACACTAGGGACAGTTTACAATTTTACCAAAGCCAATTAAATTACAAACCTGTACGTCTTTGGAGAGTGGGAGGAAACCGGAGCTCCCATGTGGTGACAGGAGGAACGGACAAACTCCGTACAGACAGCACCTGTAGTCAGCATCAAACCCGGGTCTCTGGTGCTGTAAAGCATCAGTTCTACCGCTACGCCACCGTGCCGTCCTCCTATGTTCTATGTAACTAAAGGAATACCTGAATAATTATCCCTCAAACAGTACTGTGTGTCAGCAGCTATTGAAGGTGCGTACAGTTTTGGTCTCCAAATCTGAGGAAGGACATTATTGCCATAGAGGGAGTGCAGAGACGGTTCACCAGACTGATTCCTGGGATGCCAGGACTGTCTTATGAAGAAAGACTGGATAGACTTGGTTTATACTCTCTAGAATTTAGGAGATTGAGAGGGGATCTTATAGAAACTTACAAAATTCTTAAGGGGTTGGACAGGCTAGATGCAGGAAGATTATTCCCGATGTTAGGGAAGTCCAGGACAAGGGGCCACAACTTCAGGATAAGGGGGAAATCCTTTAAAACCGAGATGAGAAGAATTTTTTTCACACAGAGAGTGGTGAATCTCTAGAACTCTCTGCCACAGAGGGTAGTTGAGGCCAGTTCATTGGCTATATTTAAGAGGGAGTTAGATGTGGTCCTTGTGGCTAAGGGGATCAGGGGGGTATGGAGAGAAGGCAGGTACGGGATACTGAGTTGGATGATCAGCCATGATCATATTGAATGGCGGTACAGGCTCGAAGGGCCGAATGACCTACTCCTGCACCTAAATTTCTATGTTTCTATGTTACGCAGTTTGGCATCACACTCTCTGACAGGGTGCATGGTAGCTTCTGATTAATGATTTATTTATTTTTCTTTACTGGTATAAACATTGTGGGCTGAAGGGCCTGTTCTTGTGCTGTACTGTCCTGTGTTCTGGGTTCTGGGCTGTGAACTGGGTTTGGTGTAACAGCATTTATAGAAGTTTTTACTGCGGCGTATGTGGAAGTAGAGACAAAATTCACAATAAAATTCCTGTCTTAACCCCGAAGGTCAAAGTTAACCTTTTTTGCCATCTCTTCCCATAAGTGGTGTTGGTCTGTTAAATAGCGTGTTCTTTGACTTCAGCAAGACTGATTTATTCTCAATCAATCGACAAGAATGTGGAGGGCACTCACATTGAATGCGACCTTTCACAATGCCCTACTTTGTTGCACTTGGGTCTATTTCCTTTGTCATTTGGGATCTTAACTATATCTCAACTTTATTTAGAGAGATACAGCGCGGAAACAGGCCCTTCGGCCCACCGGGTCTGCAATGACCAGCGATCCCGCACATTAACACTATCCTACACCCACTAGGGACAATTTTTACATTTACAAAGCCAATTAATCGACAAACCTGGACGTCTTTAGAGTGTGGGAGAAAACTGAGGATCTCGGAGAAAACCCACGCAGGTCATGGGAAGAAAGTACAAACTCCGTACAGACAGCACGCATAGTCAGGATCGAACCCAGGTCTCTGGCACTGCATTTACTGTAAGGCAGTAACTCTACCGCTGTGCCATCGGGGCCGCCCTGTGGGAATGTGGGAGGAAACCAGAGCACCCAGAGAAAACCTCTTCTCCTCACCCTCACTATAGCTTCATTTGTCTCCCAGCCTGAAGAAAGATCCGGACCAGAAACGTCACCTGTCCATGCTTTCAAGAGATGCTTCCTGTCCCGCTGAGTTACTCCAACAAGACATTTTGTGTCTTCTTTTGTAAACCAGCATCTGTAGCTCCTTGTGTCTTCTCAAGAGTCAAGAGTGTTTTATTGTCATGTCCCAGATAAAACAATGAAATTCTTACTTGCAGCAGCACAACAGAATATGTAAACATAGTACACTGTAAACAATATAATAAACGAGAGAAAAAAAAAGTTCAATGTGTGTATTATCACAAATACACATATATATAAATCACATATATACATCCAGGGGCGCTGTTGATGGCTCTCTTTTTATCTTTTTTTATTTTTAGTTGTTTAAAGTATGTTTTTAGAGAGTTTTGTTTTCAGTATTTATATGTGGGTGAGGGGGGTAGGGTAAGGGGGAAACCGTTTCAGTCACTTCCTGGCGAGGATGCGACTATTATCCGAGTCGCGCCCTAGCCCCCTGCCTCGCGGCCTACCAACTGGATTGATGCGGCCTTTCCTGCCAGGGACCGCACCAGATACCAGGGAGAAGCACTGGATACATCGCGGAGCGGGCGAGGCCTTACCTGGGATCGCCGCGGAGTGTTGGGAGCTGTGGTTGCACTCAACATAGCGGAGCTGTGGTTGCGCTCCAGCACGGGCGGCGCTGATCAACATCGCGGAGTCCTGGGGCCGCCAGCGTTGAATCTCCGCCCAGCTTGGCCTGTGGACTTCGGGAGCCGCGGACTCAGGTGGGAGGTGGCCGATTCAGAGGTCCAGGCCGCTGAGGATGTTCTTCCATTCGACGTTGTAGTTCCATCGACCCAGCAAGAGGGCCTGATAATCAGGCCGCCCTGTAGCGGTGACTGCAGTGGGCTCGGGAGGCCACGACCATGGGTGAACATCGGGGAACATCAGCAAGGAGGTTGACTGGACTTTGGTGCCTTCCCTCACAGTGGAGAACTTTGGTGCCGCTGTGGGGATGTTTGTGTTGTCGACTATCATGTTCTGTGTTTTTTAATTTTTTTTAATTCGTATGACTGTATGGGAAATAGCATTTTGTTATCTCTTATTTGAAGACAATGACATTAAAGTTGAATCAAATCAAATCAAATCAAATCAAATACTGTATATACACACATATATATTCTTGTCTCGTTTCCTGTTCCGACAAAGGGCCTTTGACATGTGCTTTAACTTGTTTCACTTCCCACAAATGCAACCTGCTGAGTATTTCCAGCATTTTCAGTTTTTCTTTTAACCCAGTTGAAACTTGATGGACAGCATAAACATAATAAACTGAATGTCATATTCTGTTTAAGAAAGAACTGCAGACGCTGGAAAAATCAAAGATGCTGGAGAAACTCAGCAGGTGAGGCAGCATCTATGGAGAGGAATTGGCAACGTTTCAGGTCGAGACTCTTCTTCAGCCTTTAAGTGCCATGGAGTCATACATCATTTCTGATCCAAGTACCTGTAAAGGTAAGTTTTCATTTAGATCTGAACCTTACCAATACACCTGTATACAATATTTCCAGCACAGATTGTTGGACATTTGGCAAGACCTACCAGATTATATTCCTCACTTCGGCAAAAGGCAATTAGGTGACCCTGGGATGCCTTTGTCACTTTAGTGTTGTATAGTGTCCTATTGTATATGGTTACTCGTGATCATGGCTTTAAGGCTACTATACTTTCTTCCCAACAGTAGTAGGAAACAAATCTTAAAAGTCACGTTGTGTTTTGCTTTAAATACTTATTGTGTATCCAATGTGGTAATTATAAATATCGCTCCAGCCACTGATCAGGAAGCCCTGATTTCCTGACATCTTTATGTAGCTACATTGGGTTTATACAGTATCTACCAGGTGTTTCAAGTATTAATGTTATGTGGATTTGCCTAGGTCTTTATGAATTCTGCTTCAATCAACCCCTTAGAACACCAAAAAGATTACTAATGTTAGCAAACCTAAATCTAAAAGTGCACCAAAGTTTCCAGACAGTAGCATCAAGTGTCACCAGAGTGAGATAAACATTTAGGAAGTTCTCTATTTTGACAAGGAGCTCCAGTTTTACAAATATTAGATTAAACACTCACACGGACCTTTAATTATTTATGTGGAAAAAATTCTCTAGACTAACACCTAAACGTGGTCTAAAAGATGAGCTGGAAGCGCTACGAATAACAATAAGATTGTAGCTGCATCCATAGAGGTTTTCACCGTTTTGCTGGTAAAATCGTAAGGAGGACGTGAAAGATGACTTGAGGTGGCCGAGACAGAAAGCCTTCACAGCATTATAATACTACTCGCAAGCCTGCGAGGAATTCCCAGCCCATATATTACTTCTCATTCTGGGTTTGCCTTTCTCATTTGATGGCCGGGCCAGAAGATGAAGCAGCGGCCACTAACTCGGGTGAACTGGGGGCCTCTGTCTCAGTCTAACAGCACCTGCTTTGTCTGTGTGCAGAGACTGGATTCTCCCCTTCACTGACTTCATTCTGTGCTTGGAATAATTAAGATGACAGGACAGATGCTCTTGAACTGAGAGGGTGAATGAACAGGGGAAGAACCTTCTGATGGATCGATTTTCAGTAATACGATTCCCTCTCTTTCAATCATTACCACTGCTTTTATTTCTCTGCCCCATCTATCGGCCTTCCAGACATATTGATGCAGATTCAAATAAGGGAATGGAATGCTCGTTGTCTTTGGCAATGAACTGCTGACATGCAATCAGGGAAGAAAGCGTGGGTCATTGGGAAAAGATTTGGCCTATTACTTTTGAGTGCAATCAGAATGAAATGAACCCTCAAGGGTAAAGCTACGCAACACACACTGCGATCAGCAATCAGGCTTGAGAGATTCAAAACAGAACCGCTGTAGACGACACTTAAAACTGTGGTGATTGTGAAGTGGCCCTCGGGTTTCATTTAGTTCAGTTTGGAGATACTGCAAGGAAACAGGCCCTTCGGCCCACTGAGCCCATGCTAACCATCGATCGGCAGTTCCACGTTATCCCACTTTTGCATCCACTGCCTACACACTAAGGGGGATTTTACAGAGGCCAATTAACTTACAAACCCGCACGTCTTAGAGGCGTGGGAGGAAACTGGAGCACCCATGAGGAAACCCACGCGGTCACTGGGAGAACATGCAAACTCCGCACAGACAGCACTCGAGTTCAGGAGCGAGCCCAGGACTCTGGTGCTGTGAGGCAGCAGCTCTACCACTCTTCCACCATTGGCAGGTTTGTATTTTAGACTCCAGAGACACTCTGAGGAGGCAGAGCTAAAGCCTCTCAGATAAACCAGCCCCATTGACCTCCTGAAGCTGCTGCTGGCAGCCATCTACAGTAACTGTAGCCAAACCATGAATCGAACCATGAACCAGAAACCAGTAACATTGCTGTCTTACAGCGCCAAAGACCCGGGTTCAATCCAGACTATGGGTGTTGTCTATATGGAGTCTGTACGTTCTCCATGTGACCACATGGATTTTCTCCGGGTGCTTCGATTTCCCCCCACATCCCAAAGACGTGCGTGTTTGCAGGTTAATTGGCTTCAGCAAAATTGTGACTTGTCCCTAGTGTGTAGGATAGTGCTAGTATATCCTTCCACATCCCAACGACGGACAGATTGGTAGGCTAGTTGATCACAGTTAATTGTCCCTGGTGTAGGTTTAGGTTTATTATGGTCATGTGTACAGTGAAAAACTGTGCTTTGCATGCTATCCAATCAAATCAGAAAACACTACACATAAATACGATCAATCAATAACCCGTGCCTGCCTTCTCCCCATATCCCTTGATTCCACTCGCCCCTAGAGCTCTATCCAACACTCTTAAATCCATCCAGTGATCTGGCCTCCACTGCCCTCTTTGGCAGGGAATTCCACAAATTCACAACTGTCTGGGTGAAAAAGTTTTGTTCTCACCTCAGTCTTAAATGGCCTCCCCTTTATTCTAGGACTGTGGCCCCTGGTTCTGGACTTGCCCAACATTGGGAACATTTTTCCTGCATCTAGCGAATCCAGTCCTTTCATAATGTTATATGTTTCTATAAGATCCCCACTCATCCTTCTAAACTCCAGTAAATACAAGCCCAGTTGTTCCATTCCTTCATCATAAGACAGTCCCGCCATCCCCGGAATTAATCTCGTGAACCTATGCTGCACTCCCTCAATAGCAAGAATGTCTTTCCTCAAATTAGGAGACCAAAACTGCAGACAATACTACAGGTGTGGTCTCACCAGGGCCCTGTACAACTGCAGAAGGACCTCTTTGCTCCTATACTCTAATCCTCTCATTATGAAGGCCAACATGTCATTAGCTTTCTTCATTGCCTGCTGTACCTGCATGCTTACTTTCAGTGACTGATGAGCATGGGCACCCAGCTCTCGTTGTACTTCCCCTTGTCCTAATGTGATACCGTTCAGATAATAATCTGCCTTCTTGTTCTCAGCATTGTAGCGTAACAGGTCTAGAGACAAATTTCAACCACATTAAGCTGGAGGGAAAAAGAACTATACCTTTACTAAGCTAACCCTAGCTAAGGTGAGCAGCAGGATAGAGGTGACCAACTGGAGTAAAATCCAACGCTTCTACCAACCTACACAGTGTCATAAACAACCCTGTAGGATGGAAGTAGGCCATTCAGCCCATGCCTGTGTAAATTAACCTATTCCATACTACAGGGTTCATAAAGATACTGTGAAAGTTGGTGGAAATGTTGGGATTTACTCCAGTTTTCTGTGGGTTGCTGTGGCTATTGAATGGGGTGCTTTCCTCTGTCTAACCCTACCATGGTTGCAATGATGATACAGCAGGTTGGCTGGTTATAAACCTGCCAATACCTGAAGCCAAAATGGTGGGCTGCCAGTGTCGTCCAGCATTCCTGCTGGTCGTTCAGCAAGATTTACAACTCTGTCAATGAAATGTGAGGAGCAATGTGAAGGTGGTGGGTGCCTGGAACGTGCGGCCAGGGATGATGGTGGAGGCAGATACGATAGTGGCATTGAAGAGACTTCTGGATGGACGCATGTAATGGCGGGATATGGGTTATATCCAGTTGGTGGCACGGCAGTACGGTTGCTGCCTTACTGTGCCAGAGGTCCGGGTTTGATCCTGATTGCGGGTGCTGTCTTTACGGAGTTTGTACGTTCTTTCCGTGACTGCCTGGGTTTTGCCCGGTGCTCTGGTTTCCTCCCACACTCCAAACATGTACAGGTTTGTAGGTGAAATGTATTCTGTAAAAATTTTAAATTGCCATTAGTGGGTAGGATAGTGCTAGTGTGTGGAGATCGCTGGGCGGTGCGGACCTGGTGAACCGGAGGGCCTGTTTCCGCACTGTATCTCTTAACCAAACTAAATGAAACAAATCCAAACTAAACTAAACTAAATGAAACTAAACGGTCTGATAAGAGTTTGTCCTGCAATCTTGTTTGGCACGAACGTTGTGTAACGGAGAGCCTTTATTGTCTGTGCCGAACATGATGCCAAGACAATGTCTGTGCCTGTGCTGTACTCTTCTAAGTTCTATTTTCTATTTTCTGCATCTTTGACATGAAATTCATGTTTCCATGCCCAAATATTCCTGGTGTGGGTATGACAAATTTTGATTGATAATAAAGTAAACCGTCATTTTTACGGACTTCTTTATAACGGTTTTCCGTCATGGTGAACAGTCATTATGAATAGGGTGTCTACACAACAATAATTATAGAGGAGCACGGTGGCGCAGCGGTAGTTGCTGCCTTATGGGCCTGTCCCACTTAGGCGATTTTTCAGGCGACTGTCAAGTTACCTGAAAAACCGGCGACTGGAACGGGGTCTGTCATAGTGGAACACACACGCATCGCTTCATTCACCAGCCCGTTATGCAAGCGGGGGACAGGACAAGCTGGGGGAGCGCTGTCTGAGTGAAATTCACACGGTGCAAAGCCAATGCGATACAGACACACACCACGATGTACAAGGCGGTTGGCGCTGTAATTAAGATGGCTAAAGCACAGTGCATGGTAAGTCCATTAAAAGAGGGAAGTAGAGGGGGGAGAAGGAGTGGAGACAACTTTTAAGAAGCCAGAGATACACGGCTGTGAAGCTCGGTGGACATTAACATTACTGGTCGGATATCCTTGGTTCTGAAAACTACTGCAAACGTTTTTTTTCCCAATGAGCCAACGAAATTCATCGGTCAGCACCGGCTGCAACCTACGAGAACCTTCGACCTCCTGGCAACCCATTAGGACCTCCTTGCGACCCACGTACGACACGAGAATTCTCGCTACTCTCCATGGCGGCTTCATTCTGGTCACTGCTAATGTTTCAACATGTTGAAAAATTTGCGGCGACCATAATGAGGCCGCGACTAATTCCCAGAATGCGGGAACTCCTCACGACCATGAAGGCGACTCCCCGGCAACCACCCACGAACATGTGGTGACCATGTGGCGACTGGATAGTCTCCTGCAGTCACCTAAAACGTCGCCTAAGTGGGACATGCCCATAACAGCACCAGACACCCAGGCTCAATACTGACTACAGGTGCTGTCTGTACGGAGGTTGTACATTCTCCCCGTGACCACATGGGTTTTCTCCAGGTGCTCCAGTTTCCTCCCACATCCCAAAGATGTATGGGTTAGCAGTTTAATTAGCCCCGGTAAAAATTGTAAATTGTCCCTAGTGTGTGTAGGATAGTGCTAGTGAACGGGGATCGCTGGTCGATGCGGACTCGGTGGACCGAAGGGCCTGTTTCCGCGCTGCACCTACAAACTAAACTAAACATGAAATGCCATATATTACCCTCGGACATTCGGCAATATCGATCACCATTCCCTCCGTTATGGTCCATTATAACAAGAGTTTACTGTACGCCAGCTGCACTGTTCTATGTTCAATGTCCCAGTCTGACTAGCGGAGAGGTGTTGGGCTAGAACATGACCTCAGACACTGTCACCAAGGTAAATGTAAGAAAGGACCATGTCTCCCAAAATAGTAGCATCTGCGGATGATAGCCACAGCATGCTGGAGTAACTCAGCGGATCAGGCAGCATCTCTGGAGAAAAGGAATAGGAGACATTTACTCCAACATTTTACTCCAACATTTTGTGTTTTTCCAGTGTAAACCAGCATTTATTCCCAAACACCATGGGCTGGGTGATTGCTGCTAATTGTCCCTCGGTTGGTGTAAGTGTAATTGTGTGTGGCACAGCTGCTGCTTTTGGTAGACCAGAGGAGGATGGAGTACGACAGGTGCCTTGGGCCTTTGCAGCTCAAGTCTACACAATACGACACGATACGATACGATACAATATGACATGATACGATACAGTGTGATGCGATACCATATGATACGGCACGATACATTGCGATACGATGCTACACGATGTGATATGATACACTACGATAAGCTGCGATACGATGCAATACGATACGACTCGATACGTTACAATACCATACGATACGATGCGACACGCCATGATCTGTGCTGCATTTTGGTGGCGCTACGATACGCTGTATGCAAGATACGATGAGGATGGCATATAAATGTTACAGCCCAGTACACGATACGATGCAATACCATACGTTACGATACCGTTTCAATATAATTATGGAGATACGCCGTGATGCACGCGCTACGATACGACACTTTATGTCCCTGTCGGTTGAAAGGAAATAGTAAAAATTGGAAAGAGCCATGGTTTTCAAGGGACACGATGCGTTACAATACGATACGATGCGATGCAACATGATATGACATGATACTACGTTATTTATCCCGGAGGGAAATTGATCTGCCAGCTGTCAAAAGATCCAATTAAAAGGCTTTGAAAGAGTCATGTGCATATTATTCATTGATAATTATGACATTTAAGTGACCAGTTATTGCACAGCACATCTGTAACAAACATGAAATTAAATTATTGAGTAGAAAAGTCCAGGTTGAGGGATGTGCAAAGATGGGGGGAGGGTGGAGCTGTACAGTTTGATAGCCATAGGGAAGAAGGGTCTCCTGCGGCATTCTGTGCTGCATTTTGGTGGAACCAGTCTGTTGCTGTAGGTACTCCTCGGGTTGACCAGTGTGTCATGGAGGGGGTGAGCTGTATTGTCCAAGATGCTCCGCAGTTTGAGGATGGCATATAAATGTTACAGCCCAGTACATCCACTGAAGCTTCACCTTTCCTTGATAATCGTTGCTTTCTGCATATCTTTCGTTCATTTATCCAATGTACCATCTATATCTCTAGTTTCCCTCTCCCCTGACTCTCAGTCTGAAGAAAGGTCTCGACTCAAAACGTCACCTACTCCTTTTCTTCGGAGAGGTTGCCTGACCTGCTGTGTTACTCCAGCTTTTTGTATCTATCTTTGAAGAGAAACACAGTATTGGGTTAGACACAAAGTGGTGGAGTAACTCAGCGGGCCAGGCAGCATTGTGGTTAATACTATGCCTGATGGTGACCGATAAACTCAGGCTAGGTGGTGGATCTGATTTTATTCTGTTTAAATGGCTTGTAGCCGAATGAATTGAAAAGCAGCACGGGGTGAACGGAACTGCTAATCAGTGAACCTCCTGCGGTATTTAATTTTAGTTGGCAAATACACTGTGTAATTACCAAACATACAGTATGCACCATAATTGGAGGGAGATTATTAGGGACATTATTGGCTAATCAAGGTGTCTTTTTGATATGCAGGGACCCCGTTGATTGAAGAGACACCTTGTGACTACAATGTTAGAGGGTTTGATGGTTTATTTATGATAAGCAGAGATTCCTGAGCGGGATTAGCTGCAGCTTTTAATAGCACCCCTTCCAAGTACAAAGGACTTTCTACCAGTCATCTGTTTATCCTTCTCCTAAACTCAGTGACCTTCAGTTTGGCCAAACAAATGATAAGAGCCTTCAAGCAGTTTACCTTTCTTTAGCTGGCTCGTGTGATCTCTTCATCAGGATAATGCTACTGATGGGGAGTGGGTGTCTACAAAGGGAACTACATCACCAACACCCTTCTGCTCCCCATTCCAGGCAGATTACACTTTAAAAACTTGAATTAGCAACTGCTTTCCGTGGAGAGAGGCGCCTCGGATCCCATTTCTTCCACACAGCCGGAGACTTCAGTAATCCATTAACACTCTTTAGCTGTTAAGAAAGGGATTAGCAAAGGAGCTGAATGAGAGGCAGAATGCTTCTACTCCTCAAACCACATCCATTTCAGACCACACAAAATAAAAACCCTCATAACCTGGGCACTTCTGTGAATCGTGGCTACTTAGGTTAGTGTGGGAACATGAGAGGTAAAGCATTTACTGTGCAGGTTCAGCGATGCAAACGTGACCCTGTTGAGGAATGCAATATTTTGGTTGCAGAGCGAATGCAATCGATGTGCCACGTATCATGTTTAAACTTAGTTTGGTTTAGTTTAGAGATACAGCGCAGAAACAGGCCCTTCTGCCCACCGAGTCTGCACCAGCCAGCAATCCCCGCACATTAACACTACCTTACACACTCTAGGGCCACTTTTACACCAAACCAATTAACCTTGAAACCTGTACATCTTTGGAGAGTGGAGGAAACCGAAGATCTCAGAGAAAACCCACGCGGTCATGGGGAGAACATACAAACCCCGTACATACAAGCACCCGTAGTCAGAATCGAACCAGGTCTCTGGTGCTGACAGCGCTGTAAGGCAGCAACTCCACCACTGTGCCACCGTGCCATCCCAACTTTTCCTGATAAATCACCTGAGTTTTGAAATGCAGTTTATTTCTGTGTTTGTGCTTTATCAATCAAAAGCATGTGCCCCAGACTCTGCATTGATCTTAGCAGTTTAGAAGAAGGCAGTCTCAGGAAAGCTGCATTTAGGCTCAAGTTTAGGTTTAGGTCTAAGTCCACCAGAGACCTGTTACGTGTACTGAGGTACAGTGAAAAGATTTGTTTTGCATGCTATCGAATCAGATCAGATATAATACTTTACATAAATACGATGGTCAAACTCAAGTACAATAGGTTCAGTTCAGTTCTCTTCAGTTTAGTCTATTGCCACTTGTACCGAGGTACAGTGAAAAGTTGCGTGCTATCCTGTCAGCAGAAAGACAATACATAATTACAATCAAGCCATTCACAGTGTACAGGTACATGATAATGGAATAACGTTTCGTGCAAGGTAAAGCCAGCAAAGTTCAGAGCAAAGTGTGAGACGAAGGGCCTGTTTCCAAGCTAAGTCTATAATAAAACACATGGCTGGAGTAGGCCTAAGGGCCTGTTTCCATGCAGTATTACTCTAAACTCTATGACTCAGTAGCAGGGCATTTGAAAGGGAGAAGGTTAGCTCATGGTCCACATTAATGTGAACAACATACTTTAAACAAGGGATGAGTGCTTGGTTGCAATGTGAATTTTGGGCACTATATTGTAGATTAAAGAGCAGGACTTCCAAGGTTATGATCCCAGAATTACCTCCAATGCAAAGAAATTAGCAGACAAACTAAGGTTATGCCATCCAATACTTGACATTCTCCAGGGGACTGTGGACTGCACGGGTAGAGCCAGCTTCAACTTGTCCACGAAGGGGCAATTGTGCAATGCATTGTATCATTACTCCTCTTGATACAATCCACCCTGGGTTATGAACAGCAAATACATGGACAACCTGAACATGCAGACTTCAGACTTAGAGATACAGCGTGGAAATGGGCCCTTCAGCCCAGCGAGTCCACACCAACCAGTGATCACAACGTACACCAGCACTCTCCTACACATACGGGACAATTTACAATTTAACCAAAGCCAATTAACCTACCAAACCTGTACGTCTGTGGAGTGTGGGAGGAAAACGGAGCAACCGGGGAAAACTCTCAGGGTCACAGGGAGAACGTACAAACTCTGTGCAGACAGCACCCGCAGTCAGGATGGAACCCGGGTCTCTGGCGCCGTAAGGCAGCAACTCTACCACTGTGCCACCCTGGGGGTGGCCTGTGAGCATCAAAATGAATGCTGGGCATAGGTAAGGAGAGACCTTGCTAGACATACGGTGGTGCATTTGTCTTTCAAACCATTCCCTCTGATTCTCCTCTGCCCCACAAACTACCTACTGTCCCGTCTACAGTAAAATTGTTTATTGGAGACACAAAGAACTGCAGATGTTGGAATCTTAGGCAAAACACAAAATGCAGGGGGAACTCAGTGAATCAGGCAATACATGTGAAGGAAATGGACAGGTTTTTGGGTCTGGACCCTTCAATAATTAACAATTAATTACTCCAAAGACGTGCAGGTTTGCAGGTTAATTGGCTTGGTATACATGTAAACTGTCCCTAGTGTGTAGGATAGTGTTAATGTGTAGGGATTGCTGGTCGGTATAGACTCGTTGGGCCGAAGGGCCTGTTTCTATGCTGTATCTCTAAACCTAACTAAATTTAACCTCCATCCAGACAGCACCCATAGTCTGGATGGAACCAGTGTCTCTGGTGCTGTCAGGCAGCAACCCTACTGCTGCACCATTGTGCCAGCCTCTCTCACTCATAGAGCACAAAGTGCTGAAGTAAATCAGCGTCTCAGGCTGTATCTCTATGTTCCAACATCTGAAGTTCCCTGTTTCTACAAACTCACTCATTCATTCACTTGGTCCCTGATGCTGGATGGAGACTGCTCCTCCCATCCCTGCTCCATCTGCCCTCACAGATGTCTATGTTCAGTTCTGTCTTCCAACCTATTCCAATTATGAACACTTCTCAGTCTGAAGAAGGGTTTCAGCCCGAAACGTTGCCTATTTCCTTCGCTCCATAGATGCTGCTGCACCCGCTGAGTTTCTCCAGCACTTTTGTCTAACTTCTCGGGAAGGGGTCACTGTATGTGTGTAGGGAAATACAAGGATAAGTCAGATGAATGTGTGGCTGAAGGAAGGTGTAGGGGAGAGGGCTTTGGATTTCTGGATCATCAGAGATCCTTTCTGGGGAAGGTGAGACCTAGAGTTATAGTCATTGAATTATACAGTATGGAAACAGTCCTTTTGGCCCAACTGGCCCACACTGACCAACATGCACCATCTTCATTAATTCCACAGGCCAATATCCTTCCCTATCCATGTACCTTGCCGAATGTCTTTTACATGTTGTTATAGTATCTGTCTCAACTTCCTTTTAATAATAATGAATAATTCCACATAGGGATAGGGCCTCATCCTCGGGAATTTTCTTCGGGAATAAACTTAGGGAATCTTAGGCAAACATATGTGTCAGTTGGAGAACATTTTGAAAATCGTGGCAATAACTCTGTAGGTGTCAGATATTTATAGAAAAGTATCGTGATACAGCGTGTATCGTGTGGAATAGTATCGGGTGGAAATGAAAGGTCCTAAATTTGGGGAAAGCTGATTGCAAAATCTTAACTTGGAAACCTGTCAAAAGTAAACCGGGAACAGCAACTTGCAGGTTGTGTCGAACAAATGGGAGTCATTCAAAAGTGAAACAGTGAGAGAAACCAACATTTTCTTATATAATACGATACAATACGATATAACTTTATTTATCCGAAGGAGGAAAATTGATCTGCAAACAGTCATAAAATACGAGGTACAGGAAACATGAAATTAAAGTGACAAGTGGAAAGGTTTGGAGATGCACAGATTGGATGGGGGGGTCTACCCCACGATAGAAGGGAGAGGAGTTGTACAGTTTGATAGCCACAGGGAGGAAGGATCTCCTGTGGCGTTCTGTGCAGCATCTTGTTGGAACCAGTCTGTTGCTGAAGGTATTCCTCAGGTTGACCAGTGTGTCATGGAGGGGTGAGCTGTATTGTCCAGGATGTTGTGCTGTTTGAGGAGCAACCTCCCCTCCAAGGCAACCTCCCATGAATCCAACTCCGCTCCCCAAGACGGAGCCAGCCTTCCTGATGAGTTTGTTAATTCTATCTTCATCTGCGGCCTTCGCCCCAGCACACGGCAGGGAAAAAGATGGCACTGGCTACCACCGATTGGTAGAACGTCTGCAGCATCTTACTGCAGACGTCGAAGAAGCGGAGCTTTCTCAAAACGTACAGCCAGCTCTGTCCCTTCTTGTACAGGGCCTCAGCGTTCCTGGACCAGTCCGGTTTACTCTTCAGTTAAACTCCAAGGTATTTGTACTTTTCATTCAACCTATGTCAAAGAAAGGTAAGGACAGCAAGTCCACGAAACTCTGGATATCAAGGGATACCCAGGAGACACAAGAGAAGGCAGGTACTGGAATCCTGTGCAAAAAAAGCAAACTGCTGGAGGAACTCAGTGAGTCGGATTGAGCATCTGTGAAGGAAAATGGACAGTCGATGTTTCAGATTGAGTCCCATCCTTAGAACTGTGTTGCGAGTAGAGGCTTTACAGCATTCAAGACCAGACAGAGGAATATGGTGGATAAAACTCCAGATGGAGGTGGTTACGGCAGATTAGGTGACAAGAAGATGGGTTGGACAGGCTAGATGCAAGAAGATTGGTCCTAATGTTGGGGAAGTCCAGAACAAGGGGCCACAGTTTAAAGATAGGGGGGGAAGTCATTTAGGACCGAGATGAGAAAAAAAAATTCACACAGAGAGTGGTGCATCTGTGGAATTCTCTGCCACAGAAAGTAGTTGAGGCCAGTTCATTGGCTAGGGAGTTAGTTGTGGCCCTTGTGGCTAGATGTTATCAGGGGTATGGAGAGAAGGCAGGTACAGGATACTGAGTTGGATGATCAGCCATGATCATATTGAATGGCGGTGCAGGCTCGAAGGGCTGAATGGCTTACT
Source organism: Leucoraja erinaceus (assembly GCF_028641065.1). Lineage (NCBI taxonomy): Eukaryota > Metazoa > Chordata > Chondrichthyes > Rajiformes > Rajidae > Leucoraja > Leucoraja erinaceus. Next base: position 28,786,809 of record NC_073403.1, read on the forward strand.
CCTGCACCTATTTTCTATGTTTCAATGTTTCTAAGAAGCATGTACACTGATCAAGAGGGAGCTTGTTTATAGAAATATGGTGAAAATGAGGTGAAGAGCAGGTACAGCGTGGCGTACAAGTCCAACAATTCTTGAAGGTGCCCGCACTGGTAGATAAGGGTATGAAGAGGGTTTGGGATATATGCCTTCATTGGAGAGGAAGCAGATTATAGCACAACTTTGTGAAACTTTGTTAGGCCACTGATTTGGTGTGCAGTTTTGGCTGCCACACAGGGCGGCACAGTGGCCCAGCGGTAACGGTGCTACCTTACAGCCCCAAGGACCCGGGTTCGATCCCGACTACAGCTGCTGCCTGTACTGAGTTTTACGTTCTCCCCGTGACCTGCGTGGATTTTCTCCGAGATCTCCAGTTTCCTCCCACACTCCAAAGACATATAGATAGGCTTGTGGGTTAATTGGCTTGGTGTAAATGTAAAAATTGTCCCGAGAGTGTTGGGTAGTGTTAATGCGTGGAGATCGCAGGTCAGCGCAGACTCGGTGGGCCAAAGGCCCTGTTTCCACACTGTATCGCTAAAATAAACTGGCGGCGTTCTGGCGGCAGCGACCTGAATCCGGGGCTTGGCCGCGGGCCAGTGGACGACAACGTCGGGAGCTCGCAGGTCACAGGCTGGTGCCTGTTTTCCGGAGCTCCAGTTGTAACAACTGCATCCGCTGGACTGGAGGGCGGCAGCTTCGACCACCCCCGGGCCGCGGAGCCTGAACCGCGGGGCTGACTTACCATCGCCCGATGGGGTATCGCCTCAGCGCAGAGGGAGAAGAGGAGGGAAGAGACAGTAACTCTAAGACTTTTGCCTCCATCACAGTGAGGAGGTGCCTGGTGAACTCACTGTGGTGGATGTTAATTTGTGTTTATTGTGTGTTGTTATTATTACATGTATGGCTGCAGGCAACGACATTTCGTTCAGACCGAAAGGTCTGAATGACAAATAAAGGATTCAATTCAATTCAATTCAATTCAGAATCACCAGGATGTTACTAACATGGTGCAGTTCAATTTCCATGAACAAGAGGATGCTGAGAGGGGACCAGATAGAGATGCACATTACAAGCCATCTGAGATTTGAATGAGTTGAGGTTTAGGTGAGGGTTTCATCATCATGGAGTTTTAGTTTCAGTTTAATTTATTGTCACATGTTCCAAGGTACCGTGAAAAGCATTTTGTTGCATGCTAACCAGTCAGCGGAAAGACTATATACATGTTTACAATCGAGCCATCAACAGCGTACAGATACACAATAACGAGAATAATGTTTAGTGCAAGATAGAGTCTAGTAAAGTCCGATTAACGATAATCCAATGTTCTTCGGTGAGGTAGATTGTATGTCAGGATCACTCTCTAGTTGTTGGTAGGATGGTTCAGTTACCTGATAATAGCTGGGAAGAAAGTGGCTCTGAATCTGGAGGTGTTCGGTTTCATACTTCTGTAGCGCTCGGATTTTTTTGGGCTTTATCCTGCACTAAATGTTATTTATGAATTTCCTTTATCACATCTGTACACTGTGGACGGCTCGATTGTAATCATGTATCAGTCTTTCCGCTGATCAGTTAGCACGCAACAAAGGCTTTTCACTGTACCTCGGTACATGTGTCATTAAACTAAACTCAGTTAACTTTTGCAGATAATGATAAATATCTTGGCTTAGATGCATTAACTGTTGTTTCAGTTCTTCTGGGAAACGTATACTTGCCAATTTTTGAATGCCTTAAAAGTTGGCAGGGATAGGGAAAAAGAATCATCAATTTCTTCTAAGAGTTCTATCAGTGTGCATTGAAAGCAGACAATGGTGGACAGCATTAGTAGTTATCTCTGTTTATGAAACAAGTAAGTTGATCAGGACTCCCCCAGATCTTCAGGCAATCCATTACATCACAGTCCCACTGAAGATCAACTTCAGGCATTGTAAACACTTCATTCTGCAAAAGCAGATTGTCTCTGGAACCCGCTTAGTTTTCTGTGAAAATGTATAGGGACACCTATTTCTTCAAATCAGGATCAACCCTTTTGTAAATCAGCACATCCTCTTAAAACAGTGTCCATTTGGTGCAAGAACAAGCAAGAATTTATAGACATTCCAAACCATTTTCTCGGTTTTACTGATCGGCCAGTCAACCCTGAACTGCAGAAGTGCCTCTCCCAAAGTGAAACCGGGTCGCAGAACCATCGCTTCTTGATGAGCTCAATTCCTTTTGTGTAGACTTTGAAAGGGTGGACATTGACACATCTACACAATTCCCACAGCCTCTGATGACGCTGTGATCTCAGTCCCTGAGGCCAACGACACAGCTTCCTTCAAGAGGGTGGATTCATGAAAAGCATCAGTGGACCTGGATGTGATTTAGTTTTAAGTTTTTAGTTTTTAGTTTTAAAGAAACAGGCCCTTCAGACCCACCGAGTCCGCACTGACCATCGATCCCCACACATTAACACCATCCTACACATACTAAGGACAATCTACATTTATACCAAGCCAATTAACTTACAAACCTGTACGTCTTTGGAATGTGGGAGGAAACCACTATCGTAGTCAGGATCGAACCCGGATCTCTGGCGCTGGAAAACAGCAACCCTGCTGTGCCGCCCCGCTATTTAACAAACTTCACCTGGTAATCTAATAATCATATTTCCCTCAACGTCGGCCAGTTTAGTTTTAAAGACTTGGTTGAAAGAACTGGCTGAAATATTCAGTCTTTCTCATGCAGTCTAAGGTTCCCACCTGCTTCAAAAGAGCATCAGTCGTACCAGTACCCAAGAACAGCAGTCCCTCCATCAAAAGCATCTATGCGAGACACTGCTTCAAGAAGGTGGCATCTATCATCAAGGATCCCCACCATCTGGGCCATGCCCTCTTCTCATTGCTACCATCGGGGAGGAGGTACAGAAGTCTGACGTTCTACATCACCAGGGTCAGGAACAGCTACCTACCTCCAACTATGATGTTCTTGAACCAACCTGCACGATCCAAATCCTTCCTCAACAACGGGAGGTTCACTGCCATGGTCGTGTTGTTTCTTCTAATTGGGTTTTGCACTAATGTCTTGCTTTTTGTTTCTCTTTAGAAACTTTACGTGCACTAAAGGTATCATTTATGTTTCTGTGTGTTGTCTGAGTCTAGCTGCCTGCAAAGCCGCTGCAAGCAACTTTTTTCATTGTATTTGTACCTCATCATGCTTGGGAATACAACAATAAACCCAACTTGACTTTAATTTAGTTTAGTATAGAGATACAGCGTGGAAACAGACCCTTCAGCCCACCGAGCCCATGCTGACCAGCGATCCCCACACACTAACATTATCCTACACACACTAAGGACACTTTACAATTAGACCATGCCAATGTCGCCTAGAAACCTGAATGTCTTTGGAGTGTAGGAGGAAACCAGAGCTCCCGGAGAAAACCCATGCAGGTCACTGGGAGAACGTACAAACTCCGTACAGACAGCAACCCGTAGTCAGGATCGAACCCGGATCTCAGGCGCTGTAAGGCAGCAACTCTACTGCTGCACCAATGTGCCACACTAACTTGACGTGTGTTGATATACGGTCAAAATGTTATACTGCGGATGAAAATATTCAACCTCTAATGGAGCAGAGTTTGTTCAGAGACATGAGGTGCTATTACACTGCTGCTGCGTTCAGTGGCATTGAATGAGACACCAAGAGACTCTGGGTCCATTTCACCAACTGGCACAGTGAAGAGCAAGATTTTACATTAAATAATGTAGACAGGACTCAGGCGACATAGCATCATAGCCTCATAGATGTACACAGCACGAAAACCTGCCCTCAAGTCTCTGCCCGACCATCAACCATTCATTCACACCAATCCTACCTTAATCACATCTTTTATTCTGTGTACTTTTTCTTTACCTCCCCAGAGATTCTACCACACACACACACACACACAAGAGACAATTTCAGCTAACTCACCGACTTGCATGTCCTTTAGATGTGGGAGAAAACTGGAGGACTTTAGAGGAAATACACAGAGAGAATGTACAAACTCTACACCGCTTGTACCAGAGTTCAGGATTGAACCAGGATATCTGGTGTCTTGGGGCATCAGTTCCACCATCATTCATCCTTTGAAAGAAATAGGGAGCAAATAATAGTTCTAATGTGCAGCTGACCTTGTGGTTAGGATGGGTGTTAGATCACCAAGTCAAGCCAACTTTATGTTTCATATACACATACAAGATGTACAGTGAAATGAAAGTGGCAATGCTTGCGGGATTGTGCAAAACAACAGAACAGAACAGGACCAGTATTTACATTAAAAAAAGAAGACACTTTGGCGGATGCAGACAAAAGTCGGATTTTTGAATCAAGTTTTATTCACAAACTGTTCAACGACAATGAAACTAACATAGAAACATAGAAACATAGAAAATAGGTGCAGGAGTAGGCCATTCGGCCCTTCGAGCCAGCACCGCCATTTAATATGATCATGGCTGATCATCCAACTCAGTATCCTGTACCTGACTTCTCTCCATATCCCCTGATCCCTTTAGCCACAAGGGCCACATCTAACTCCCTCTTAAATATAACCAATGAACTGGCCTCAACTACCTTCTGTGGCAGTGAATTTCACAGAATCACCACTCTCTGTGTAAAAAATGATGTTCTCATCTCGGTCCTAAAAGACTTACCTCTTATCCTTAAAATGTGACCCCTTGTTCTGGACTTCCCCAACATCACAAACAATCTTCCTGCATCTAGCCTGTCCAGCCCCTTAAGAATTTTGTAAGTTTCTATAAGATCCCCCCTCAATCTTCTAAATTCTAGCGTGTACAAGCCGAGTCTATCCAGTCTTTCTTCATATGAAAGTCCTGCCATCACAGGAATCAGTATGGTGAACCTTCTCTGTGCTCCTTCTATGGCAAGAATGTCTTTCCTAACAAACGCTTTGAATACAGTTCTTGCCACAACAGTGGTCTCAGCGCCGACTTAAGGTGCCGATGGAACCTTTCGACCAGTCTATTAGCCTCTGTGTGATAAGCGGTCGTTTGGTGCAGTCGGGTGCCATAGAGATGTGCCAGGGTCTTCCACAGGGAAGAGTTGAACTGGGCCCCACGGTCTGTGGTGATGTCGGAGGGCACCCCAAACCTGGCTATCCAGTGGATTGCCATAGCCCAGGCGCAAGCCTCGGCTTCTGGCCACCTCGTGTACCTGTCTATGATGGTGAGCAGGTGTGTGGCACCATGAGAATGTGGTAGGGGACCCACGAGATCCACATGAACATGCAGGAACCTGCCTCCGGGACAGCGAAATCCTGCACGGGAGGTCGCACATGACGTTGGACCGTTTTTTTAAATGAAAAAATTGATTCTATTATTAAAAAATAATATTTACACTACAATAAAACAAGCTAGAACCAACCACCATAATACAATACAAACATATACCCATAATAAACTACTATACAACTATGTTACGATCCTTATTGAGGATACATTCAACACCCTGCGGAGCCCAGCGGTCCCGGAACTCCCTCAGGGTGCCCGTGAACAGGGCGTATTCCCTTTCAATATACAGTTATAATGGGTGACTGCAATCTACATATAGATTGGATGAATCAAATTGGCAAGGGTGCTGAGGAAAAGGATTTATTGGAATGTATGCGGGATAATTTTCTAAACCAACATGTAGAGGAACCAACGAGAGAGCAGGCTATTCTAGACTGGGTATTGAGTAATGAGGAAGGGTTAGTTAGCAGTCTTGTTGTGCATGGCCCCTTGGGCAAGAGTGACCATAATATGGTTGAATTCTTCATTAGGATGGAGCGTGCCATCGTTAATTCAGAAACAAGGATCCTGAACTTAAAGAAAGGTAACTTTGAGGGTATGAGTCGTGAATTGGCCAAGATAGACTGGCGATTGATTCTTAATGGGTTGACGGTGGATATGCAATGGAAGGCATTTAAAGACTGCATGGATGAACTACAACAATTGTTCATCCCAGTTTGGCAAAAAAATAAATCAGGGAAGGCAGTGCATCCATGGATAACAAGGGAAATCAGGGATAGTATCAAAACAAAAGATGAAGCATACCAATTAACCAGAAAAAGCAGCCTACCAGAGGACTGGGAGAAATTCAGAGACCAGCAGAGGAGGACAAAGGGCTTAATTAGGAAAGGGGAAATAGATTATGAAAGAAAACTGGCAGGGAACATAAAAACTGACTGCAAAAGCTTTTATAGATATGTGAAGAGAAAAAGATTAGTTAAAACAAATGTAGGTCCCTTGCAGTCAGAAACGGGTGAATTGATCATGGGGAACAAGGACATGGCAGACCAATTGAATAACTACTTTGGTTCTGTCTTCACTAAGGAAGACATAAATAATCTGCCGGAAATAGCAGGGGACCGGGGGTCAAATGAGATGGAGGAACTGAGTGAAATCCAGGTTAGCCAGGAAGTGGTGTTAGGTAAATTGAATGGTTTAAAGGCCGATAAATCCCAGGGCCAGATAGGCTGCATCCCAGAGTACTTAAGGAAGTAGCCCCAGAAATAGTCGATGCATTAGTGATAATTTTTCAAAACTCTTTAGATTCTGGAGTAGTTCCTGAGGATTGGAGGGTAGCTAATGTAACACCACTTTTTAAAAAGGGAGGGAGAGAGAAAACAGGGAATTACAGACCAGTTAGTCTAACGTCGGTAGTGGGGAAACTGCTAGAATCCGTTATTAAAGATGGGATAGCAGCACATTTGGAAAGTGGTGAAATCATTGGACAAAGTCAGCATGGATTTATGAAGGGTAAATCATGTCTGACGAATCTTATAGAATTTTTCGAGGATGTAACTAGTAGAGTGACTAAGGGAGAACCAGTGGATGTGTTATATTTGGACTTTCAGAAGGCTTTTGACAAGGTCCCACATAAGAGATTAGTATACAAACTTAAAGCACACGGTATTGTGGGTTCAGTATTGATGTGGATAGAGAACTGGCTGGCAGACATGAAGCAAAGAGTAGGAGTAAACGGGTCCTTTTGACAATGGCAGGCAGTGACTAGTGGGGTACCGCAAGGCTCAGTGCTGGGACCTCAGCTATTTACAATATATATTAATGATTTAGACGAGGGAATTGAATGCAACATCTCCAAGTTTGCGGATAACACGAAGCTGGGGGGCAGTGTTAGCTGTGTGGAGGATGCTAGGAGGCTGCAAGGTGAGTTGGATAGGCTGGGTGAGTGGGCAAATGCATGGCAGATGCAGTATAATGTGGATAAATGTGAGGTTATCCACTTTGGTGGCAAAAACAGGAAAGTAGATTATTATCTGAAAGGTGGCCGATTAGGAAAGGGGGAGATGGCGAGACCTGGGTGTCATGGTGCACCAGTCATTAAAAGTAGGCATGCAGGTGCAGCAGGCAGTGAAGAAGGCGACTGGTATGTTAGCATTCATAGCGAAAGGATTTGAGTATAGGAGCAGGGAGGTTCTACTGTAGTTGTACAGGGTCTTGGTGAGACTACACCTGGAGTATTGCGTACAGTTTTGGTCTCCTAATCTGAGGAAAGACATTCTTGCCATAGAGGGAGTGCAGAGAAGGTTCACCAAACTGATTCCTGGGATGTCAGGACTTTCATATGAAGAAAGACTGGATAGACTTGGTTTATACTCGCTAGAATTTAGAAGATTGAGGGGGGATCTTATAGAAACTTACAAAATTCTTAAGAGGTTGGACAGACTAGATGCAGGAAGATTGTTCCCGATGTTGGAGAAGTCCAGAACAAGGGGTCACAGTTTAAGGATAAGGGGGAAATCTTTTAGGACCGAGATGAGGAAAACTTTTTTCACACAGAGAGTGGTGAATCTCTGGAATTCTCTCACGCAGTAGGTAGTTGAGGCCAGTTCATTGGCTATATTTAAGAGGGAGTCAAATGTGACCCTTGTGGCTAAAGGGATCAGGGGGTATGGAGAGAAGGCAGATACAGGACACTGAGTTGGATGATCAGCCATGATCATATTGAATGGCAGTGCAGGCTCGAAGGTCCGAATGGCCTACTTCAGCACCTATTTTCTATGTTTCTATGATTCTATTTCCCTGAAAAATGAAGGGCGAGCGGCAGCGTCGAGCCGAAGCGGAAGTGGTAGTAGCACTAATGGCGCCTACTGCAAGTTTCGGGACGCTGCTGCTGTACCTCAGCGGAGGCTGAGGGCGTGCCTTCCTCGCATAGCTGCCGGGGTGGAAGGGGAGCTGGCGCGGGCACACGGCCGATGGCGCAGACTCCAGACATCCTGGCATCCACAGCTCGTCGGCTCACTCCGCGAGCTGCTGGGGGTGATTGAAGTACGCGGACATCATCGGGCATCTGCTCGGGGAACGCCTGCTCGAACAGCAGGCATGGGCGGTGTCCATCCATTAGCGCAAGCATCCTGACCATCAGGGCAGACGGGCGCCGATCTCCCAGGCTGTCCATGTGCAGGGTGCGGGCGGCATGGTCCCGTCGGCTGAGTCCGAACGTATGCAGCAGAAGTGCCTTGAGACCGTCGTATTTGGACGTTGCAGGCGGGTCCCAAAAGGTAGGGCAGTAGACGGGAGGCAGACTCCTGTGGCAGGGCTCCCACCACATGGAACTACCTGGTCTCATCCGCTACAATATGGTGCAGATGGAACTGCGCCTCCACGTGTGCGGACATAACTTGAGGCTGATCAGACCAAAACGGGGGCAGTCTGAGATTAACTGCGTCTTGCTGGATGCCGGCTGTGCCGGCAGGAAAATAATTGTCCTGCATATTCTTCTTCGTCCAACTTTGGCAGTACACGTCGGGGTCACCAATTTGGCGGATGCAGACAAAACTTTAGTCTAACAAACGCTTTGAATACAGGTCTAGCCACAATGGTGGTCTCGATCGACTAACTGGGCACAGCCCAGAAAACGCGCGAAAATCCGACCCCTCCCAGAGTCACGTGTTCGAGGAACCCAACCTCAGGGTTCAATTACATGCGAGCACCAGCAGGTGTCGCTACATGACAACAGTATTTACGCCCTGGTGAGATCAGAGTTTACAGTCCTGATGGCCTGTGGAAAGAAACTCCGTCTCATCCTCTCTGTTTTCGCTGCGTGACAGCGGAGGCGCTTGCCTGACCGTAGCAGCTGGAACAGCCCATTGCTGGGGTGGTAGGGGTCCTTCATGGTCTTGCTGGCTCTGTATCTGCACATTCTGCAGGAGGAGGAGCGTAGTTCCCATGGTGTGTTTGGCCGAATGCAGAGCCTACCGTGGAGGTGAATAGTTGTAGTTGCCTCATTTTGTCAATCTGCAGCCTCAGTGTGTCTGGTCTTGTTTAATTAAGCTTATAACTGTAACGTGTACCGAGGTTCAATGGAAAACTTTTGCTGCACACTAATCAGTCAGTGGCTCATTACAAACATGCCATCCACAGTGTAGAGACACATGATGAAGGGAAAAAGGTTTAGTGCAAGATAAGATCCAGTAAGGTCCGATTAAAGATAGTCCAAGGGTCTCCAATAAGGTAGCTGGTAGCTCAGGACCACTCTCTAGATGTTAATAGGATAGTTCAGTTGCCTGATACCATCTGAGCAGATATGTGTGAACATCCTATCCTAAAGTGTAGAATTATTTGCAGTTTCCCAGGGTTTATGCTTCCATATTGGTAAAAAAAACTGTGTAATTCATTGTTCAGTTGTAAATCTACTCGGACTGAGACGCAGACACTGCGAGCCATCTACAGAGTGTTGTACTAACACTGCGCATTGAGTGTGCTTCTAGTAGAAACAGTGACACATTCCTCTGTCGACATGTCCGTGCTGGATGTAAACACTCTCAATTTTACTGCACTAAGTTGATGTGGTGAGAAAAATTTACAGCAACATCTGTAACGCATGTAAACACTGGAGACACTTCAGACACTGTTTATACAGTATCTACGTTTTACATTTCTGAGTTTGCCGTGCAGACCTCTGCCAGTTGACTTGACACAAAGCTGATTGTGAGTCACACAATTCAGTTTTTAGTTTAGTTTAGAGACAGTGCGTGAAAACAGGCCCTTAGGCCCACAGATTCCGTGCCGACAAGCAATCTCCCCGTACACCAGCACTTTCCTAAGCACGAGAGACAATTTACAATTTTTTTACCAAAGCCCATTAATCTCCTGCCCTGTAACCTGCGGAAAGAAACCTCTGCACCCAAGGGGGTCACGGCACACGGATAGAGCCTGAGGTGAGGATCAAGCCTGGGTCTCTGGAGCTGTGAGGCTGCAGTTCTGCCACCACTATGCTGGTGCAGAGCAAAATTACAACTGTTTCCACTCTCCTGAGCATTCATTGGGATTTCCACCAGTGCTTGAAACATGGCTCTAGTGTGAATATTACCTTCAATGATATCGACAATGGCGCAACGCTCCTTCAGCTCATTAGTGTGATTTCTACCTCATTAGTCCAAGGAACACAGTCCATATTCACTGGCAGGACAATTGGCTTTTCTTAACGCCGTCTCCCTTGAAACCATACTGCCTACTGGCGCCACGCTCAGACTGCACTCTTTGTCAAGCAGTGCCACACAGCTCTCTGCACTTCCACTGCTTTCTCCACACACTTGAGAACACAACATAAGGAAATGAAGCAGGAGGCACATGAACCACCGGGTGGCGCCAGCAGTGGCTGCCTCACCAACAGTCTGTCTGTCCCTTCCTTTGTTGTGTTCTAGTATGTGTTAAATGTATGTTTTAGTGTTCTTTAGCTTGTTTTATGTGGGGGGGTGGGGTTTGGGGGAAACGTTTTCTTTAATCTCTTACCTTTTTTCCCCAATCGTATCTCCGTCCGCACTGCGGCCTAACATCGAGGAGCTGGCGGCCTCTGCTGGAGACCAACTTCGGGAGCTCCAACCACAGGTGCCTGCGGACTTTAACATCATGGAACTCTCGCGGTCCCTGGTTTGAGGCCGACTTCGGGAGCTCCAAGCTGCAGGAGCTTTGATCCCCCGTTGGATGGTTTGACTGCCCCGAACATGGGAGAAAAATGAGGGAAGAAGATTAGACTTTATTGCCTAAGGAAGGAATGTGGGGAATCACTGTGCTGGATGTTTATGTTAACTTTTATGTAGTTGTGTGTCATGTTGCTCTTTTTTAGTATGGCTGTATGGTAATTCAAATATCACTGTTCCTTATTTGGTACACTTGACAATAAACTGACCTTTGAACCTCTGAACTTGGCCATTAGAGCCTCCTCCCACCATCCATCAAGAACACGGTGCCACAGCGGGTAGAGCTGATGCCTCACAGCGCCAGAGACCCAGGTTCGATCCTGACCCCCGGTGCTTTCCGTGTGGAGTTTGCGCTTTCTCCCTATGGATTTCCTCACACTTCCTCATGAAATCCACATAGAAACATAGAAACATAAAAAATAGGTGCAGGAGTAGGCCATTCGGCCCTTCGAGCCTGCACTGCCATTCAATATGATCATCCAACTCAGTATCCCGTACCTGCCTTCTCTCCATACCCCCTGATCACTTTAGCCACAAGGGCCACATCTAACTTCCTCTTAAATATAGCCAATGAACTGTGGCCTCAACTACCTTCTGTGGCAGAGAATTCCACAGATTCACCACGCTCTGTGTAAAAAATGATTTTCTCATCTCGATCCTAAAAAACGTCCCTCTTATCCTTAAACTGTGACCCCTAGTTCTGGACTTCCCCAACATCGGGAATAATCTTCCTGCATCTAGCCTGTCCAACCCCTTAAGAATTTTGTAAGTTTCGATCAGATCCCCCCTCAATCTTCTAAATTCTAGCGTGTACAAGCCGATTCTATCCAGTCTTTCTTCATATGAAGGAATCAGTCTGGTGAACCTTCTCTGTACTCTCTCTATGGCAAGAATGTCTTTCCTCAGATTAGGAGACCAAAACTGTATGCAATACTCCAGGTGTGGTCTCACCAAGACCCTGTATAACTGCAGTAGAACCTCCCTGCTCTTATACTCAAATCCTTTTGCTATGAATGCTAACATACCATTTGCTTTCTTCACTGCCTGCTGTACCTGCATTCATACTTTCAATGACTGGTGTACCATGACACCCAGCTCTCATTGCATCTCCACTTTTCCAAATCCGCCACCATTCAGATAATAGTCTAGTGCTTTAAGTTTGTATACTAATCTGTTATGTGGGACCTTGTCGAAAGCCTTCTAAAAGTCCAGATATAACACATCCACTGGTTCTCCCTTATCCACTCTACTAGTTACATCCTCTAAAAATTCTATAAGATTCGTCAGACATGATTTACCTTTCATAAATCCATGCTGACTTTGTCCAATGAATTCACCACTTTCCAAATGTGCTGCTATCCCATCTTTAATAACTGACTCCAGAATTTTCCCCACCACTGATGTTAGACTAACTGGTGTGTAATTCCCTGTTTTCTCTCTCCCTCCCTTTTAAAAAAGTGGGGTTACATTAGCTACCCTCCAATCCTCAGGAACTACTCCAGAATCTAAAGAGTTTTGAAAAATTATCACTAATGCATCCACTATTTCTGCGGCTACTTCCTTAAGTACTCTGGGATGCAACTTATCTGGCCCTGGGGATTTATCGGCCTTTAATCTATTCAATTTACCTAACACCACTTCCCGGCTAACCTGGATTTCACACAGTACCTCCATCTCATTTAATTCCCTTGCTATTTCCGGCTGATTATTTATGTCTTCCTTAGTGAAGACAGAACCAAAGTAGTTATTCAATTGGTCTGCCATGTCCTTGTTCCCCATGATCAATTTGCCTGTTTCTGACTGTAAGGAACCTACATTTGTTTTAACTAATCTTTTCCTCTTCACATGTCTATAAAAACTTTTGCAGTCAGTTTTTATGTTCCCTGCCAGTTTTCTTTCATAATCTATTTTCCCTTTCCTAATTAAACCTTTTGTCCTCCTCTGCTGGACTCTGAATTTCTCCCAGTCCTCTGGTAGGCTGCTTTTTCTGGCTAATTGTACACTTCATCTTTTGTTTTGATACTATCCCTGATTTCCCTTGTTATCCATGGATGCACTACCTTCCCTAATTTATTCTTTTGCCAAACTGGGATGAACAATTGTTGTAGTTCATCCATGCAGTTTTTAAATGCCTTCCATTGCATATCCACCGTCAACCCTTGAAGAATCAATTGCCAGTCTATCTTGGCCAATTCACGTCTCATACCCTCAAAGTCACCTTTCTTTAAGTTCAGGACCCTTGTTTCTGAATTAACAATGTCACTCGATGAACGATGGCACAGGCAACAAAATTACGCAGAAGTATAGGCCTCCTGTGAACTTTACTTCATTTTAAAAATGAACGATGGCACTCTCCATCCTAATGAAGAACTCAACCATATTATGGCCACTCTTACCCGAGGGGCCACGCACAACAAGACTGCTAACTAACCCTTCATTACTCAATACCCAGTCTAGAACAGCCTGCTCTCTCGTTGGTTCCTCTACGTTGGTTTAGAAAACTATCCCACATGCATTCCAAGAAATCCTCTTCCTCAGCACCCCTGCCAATTTGATTCACCCTATCTATATGTAGATTGAAGTCACCCATTATAACTGTTTTACCTTTGTTGCACGCATTCCTAATTTCTTGTTTGATGCCACCCCCAACTCCACTACTACTGTTACGTGGCCTGTACACAACTCCCGCTAGCGTTTTCTGCCCCTTAGTGTTTCGCAGCTCTACCCATATCGATTCCACATCCTCCAAGCTAATGTCCTTCCTTTCTATTGCGTTGATCTCCTCTCTAACCAGCAAAGCTACCCCACCTCCTTTCCCTTTATGTCTATCCCTCCTGAATATTGAATATCCCTGGATGTTCAGCTCCCAGCCTTGGTCACCCTGGAGCCATGTCTCCGTGATCCCAACTATATCATATTCCTTAATAGCTATCTGCACATTCAACTCATCCACCTTATTACGAATGCTCCTTGCATTAAGATACAAAGCCTTCAGGCTTGTTTTTACAACACTCTTACCCCTTATACAATTATGTTGAAAAGTGACCCTTTTTGATTTTTGCCCTGGATTTGTCTGCCTGCCACTTTTACTTTTCACCCTGCTACCTATTGCTTCTACCCTCATTTTACACCCCTCTTCCTCTCTGCACTTGCACCCATCCCCCTGCCACATTAGTTTACATGTGGGTTTTCAGGTTACTTGACTTCTCGGAATTGCCTTCAGTGTACAGGGAGTGGATGGGAATGTAGGCTGACGTCGAGCTGGTGTGAATGGTTGATGGACCCCTAGAGCTGAGACCAGTACTATCAGCATACTGTTTTTAAATGTCAGTCCCCCCCCCCCCCCCCCCCCCCCTCCCCATGGACAGGGACATTGCTGGTGCCCCTAGCAATTTTAGTACAACACTGACGTCCCATATCTGGGAGTACTTCCTTCTAGGAGGGTTGGTGTTGAAATAATCCTCATAAGTTTGACAACTAGAGGGTCAGATCCCATGGAGAGTTGTCGTGGCGCCTGCCACCAGCAAGCTGACAGGGCACTCCTGCTTAATTACAGTACTGCAGCTCAGTCCTCAATCTACATGAAGGTTGGATAGGAATTCCCAGGACATTGGTGGTTGTCGTTGTATTATATGCTACACCAGCCCTTGTTGATTCTTGATAGGCTGCCGTGATCAAGCTCATGGTCCTGTCCGCCAGCCCGGATCTAGCATGGTGGACTATGGTTCTGAGACTATGTCCATGTCCGAGATCACAGGGATCCATGGCTGTGTAGTCCAATCAGGTACTTTCAGGACACCTGATGCTAAGTCCATATGTGTTTTTGCTTAGGATCTGACTGATGAGGCAGGAGGGAAAAACATTGTAAACAATTATTCTGCATTAAGTGAGTAATGTCCATTGCTGCTGCCCCAAGTGTGGTTCCCAAGTGGCATGTGTTGGTAACTGGTGATTGGGTCTAGATGCAAATGGATCGATATCTGGTGTCCCTCTTTTGGTAATATCAGCAACTTTTTTGTAGTCCAACAGCCATTCGATGCTGTAATTGACCTGGTATGTGGCTCAGTATTGAGCTTACCTGGTAGGTAACTTTGCTGATAGTCAAATATGTATGTTAACACACCATAGCCAAATATATTGGCCAGATTGACACATGGTATCGATCTTTTCTCCCATATGATTAATATATGCCACCACTGTGATATTATCAATTCGTAGGCGGACATGCAGATGGTGCATTGTTAGCAGTAGGCTTTTAGACCATAAAATGCACCCAACACCCAACATTTTTAGTAATTAATTATTTTGTAGGTTTATCAAAGTCTGCTTTACTCTTTGGCAACTTTACAGACATATGGATAACGTTAATTGTAAATCCCAGAAAGTCCAGTTGTGGATGCCGTCGACTTAGATTTATCTGGATGGAGATGACCCCAGAGTTTCACCCTATGTTTGGGAGCTAAAACTGCTGATTTAGCTAGATCAGGGTGTTTTTCCACACAATTGATATATCATCAAGGTATGCCATGACAATATGTTTTTGTTTCTAATATTGCCAAGGCCCGTTTTAATATCTTGGTGAAAAGTCTTGGGGCTGAAGTTAGACCATTAGGCAACACTATGCCCTGCCATTGTTGCCCCATCCAGTTAAATTTTAGGTATCGACAATGATCCCTCCATGTCTCCCAAAACAAGTGTAATATTCTTCCTGTTAGTACAGGTCATACACCTTTATGTTCTGGAAGGAACCAGATCCACCTATTTACCTGGTTGCCGGTGGGATGTCCCTTTCTTAAATTTCTGCCTCTTCTGTGGAAGAGGCGCTGGAGTGCGGGGTTGGCATGTTTTCCATGAGGGTCGCTCTGGGTCTTGGCCTGAAAGGACCTTTGTGGTGCTGCGCGGCCCTCATGCTTTCACCAGCGTCCTGGTGTTGATACCTGCTGGTGGTTGCATAGGGGTGCTGTCATTGCTGATGACGCTATTATGAGCCCGACGACTTTAATCTCTTTGTCGAGCTTTTCTCTGTACCATCGTCTGGGCGAGCAACCGCTGATATGCCCGCTGTCAGAAGTTTTTTTAAATCTTCTGTAGTTTGACCTCCTGGGTTTTTGTGCCAGTCCCACTGTACCCCCAGATCGCATTGTTTGCTGCAGGCATTTTTAAAATGAAGTAAAGTTCACAGGAGGCCTATACTTCTGCGTAATTTTGTTGCCTGTTCCTGCAGAAGATGGAAGTACAGATAGTCGATGCTGGCCGTCAAGCCTGGTCTGTAATGGTACTTTTCGTTGATCCGTAATTTTGGTGATCACTCCCAGTAGCTCCTTAGGATTCTGCACCCCCTGTACACAGCCGTTTTCTTCAGCCATGTCCCCTTCTTCCGGACCAGCCCAGCCCGGGTCCACAATGCATTCCTCTATCGAGGGAGATGCATTGTTTTACAGCCCTCAATAAGGTGCTGTTGTGGGAATGCGAAGACTCCCATAGTGAGCTTGCTCCATCTCCCGGAGCAAGTCACGGGCGGACCTCTGCTGCGCTCGGGCAGCGCGCCCCTTCGGCCGGACTCAGATGAGTATGATCGGCCGGGCTGAATCCTGCTCGACTTTGCCTCCAGCCTGCTGCGCTGCTTTGAGCTGTACGACTCATGGCGCTGGATTCAGCTTTGAGTCGGTAAGTGTACCTTGGTAACCATGCCAACGGTCACTTTCACTGCCCTTGGCCAGTGCATCCTTCTGACCGGACTCCCTGAGTCTATCGGCTGTATCGAGTCCTGCCTGCCTGCAGCCCGCTGCGTTGTTTCCAGGTATACAGCTCGCGGTGCTGGGCTCAGCCTGCGCCAGTCGTACCCGGCTGTCGGCTGCCGGAACCTTCCTAGTTCCTCACAGCCTGCGGTCCTGGAGCCGCTGGACGTCTATAGTTGTCGGCTGCCTGGAATTGCCTTGTTCCCCGCGGCAGCCTGCGTTCCTGGAGCCGCTGGTAGCTCGTGGCTGGTGGCTGTCGGCTGCCGGGAACTGCCTGGTTCCCCGCGGCAGCCTGTGGTCCAGGTCCGTTTTTTTCTTCCCCTTGTCCAACGTGCTGTAACATAAAGCACAGCAAGGGGAAGAATACAACTTCAATTTTTCCTTACCTGTGTAGGTCCGTTTGAATTTTTCCCGCGGGAGCGCTCCACCCCCGCCTGTCGTGTTCAACTGCGTGAGACGCAATGTCGTGCACGCGTGCCGGCGGGTTCTTCACGTAGTCACTCACGTGACTCCGAAGTAAAATAGGGTTGTGATGGTCAGTGTGGACCTAATGGGTCGAATCAATCAATTAATCTGTGATCAATGCCACTTTATTGTCACATGTACCTAGGTACAGTGAAATGCTTTGCTTGGCATACAACCCGGTAAACTCATACAGCCGACCTTACGTAGGCAGAACATAAAGAGTCGCTACGTTTCAGGCACTGACAAAGTTACAAAAAGTTCATTGAACAGACTTGTCTTCTGCTTGCAGCGGTGAACCAGGTCTGCCATCGCACGTGGCAGCAGGACCACCCGCCAGGTATCCCATTTGTTCCTGGTGGTCCCACCCAACGATTGGGCCCCCCATTGTTCTCAGTGGTTCCCCCAACGGGTAGTTGTCAGCAACCCTCCTCGCTCTCGGCAGCGCGAGCCGAAGATTCTGCTGTGGGCTCTATGAATCTATGATATTGAAATACCCAAAGTCATCAGTGTGTGTCGGAACAAGGGCATGAGATGCTTGTCCATGACGCCTGTTTGGTGGTGAGTAGTCGCCCAAAGAGTCGTACCTTTTTCCGGTCACCGCTGGATTTTTAACATGTTGAAAATTTTCGGCGACCTGCTGTAGGTATGTTACAAAACCTACCTGAATCGTCATTAGGAATCTGCCCTCAGCCATGTCGGCGATTTTGGCGCTGTTTGGAGGGGGCGGGTTTTAAACGCGATTTTTACTAGGCTGTACTAATCGCACATGTTCAGCCTAGTAAATCATTAACGAAAAATCGCTGCAAGACCCGGTCGCAAAAGGTATTATTAGTTTTATAGGCCTCGATAATATAGTTCTAATAGTTTTAAAATTACTCTCTGATTCCGCAACCTCTCGCAGCCCCAGGGTTTTATAAAGCAAACAATTAAAGGTATGTACCTTATTTTTACATTAAATGGGGCATATATATAACCCTATATATCAAGTTATCTATAGCGAGTGGTTCATTTTGGGCTTTTTATATCCCGCAGTATTTTTCTCGGCATTTGAGGGCACTAATCCAGCGCTATGTCAACGTTCTAAACCAGCGCGTTCCACATGAACCCACTAGAAAGCCGATTTAAATGGGCATTTATTTACAGCAATTGAACACTAAATTCCTTCCATTTGGCCTATAAATTAATGTAAATTAGATATAAAAATCACGTTATATTGTGAATTATTTGTGAATAATCTTTGGACACTTAGGCTATTTAAAAATGTTAATCTTTCCTTAAGAAATGGGCGTTTGACTATCCAAGATCACAGCTTTTTTGTAATGTCCATTGAAAATCAATAGGGAACAAGATGCTAATTTCCGAGTATGAAAATGGTCATAACTTTTTTAATACTTGAGATATGAAAGTGAATTTGGTGTCAAATTAAACTTATTGTTATGCTTTATCTGATGGGATAAATTGCAGACTTGATTTTTTTAAATCTCAAAATTTTGTAACATTGCTACCTGCTGCGACTATGACGGGTGCTGGCAGTCACCGAAAAAATCGCATAGGTGGGACAGGCCTTTTACTCTTATAATGTCCCACACCACAATGGGCAATTGACTAACAGAGGTATGGGGCTAAGAGGTTTCCTGTCAACAGTAACTTGCACAGATAGCTTGATAGTTATATCCCACTTGGGCAGCTTACAACCCAACATCATGGGCCAAAGAGCCTTTCAATTTTAGAAATACAACGTGGAAACAGGCCCTTCGGCCCATCAAGTCCGTGCTGATCAGCGATCACCCGTACACTGGTTCTATCCGACACATTAGGGACCATTTATAGAATTAACCTACTAACCTGCACGTCTTTGGTGTAAGGGAGGAAACTGGTGCACCCGGAGAAAACCCACGCAGTCACATAAAACGTACAAACTCCGTAAAGACAGCACCCGTAGTCAGGATCAAACCCAGGTCTCTGTGGGTGTAGGGCAGCAACTCTACTGCTGTGCCACCATGCTGCCTGTTCCTGTACTGTACTGTAATGTTTGATATTCTTTGGTAGGAACATTGAATACTCCAATTTTTGGTGACTCACCACAACCCCATACCACTCCCCACCCCCCACCCCCCACCCCCCACCATTCTTTTTTCACCCCCCCTATCTACCCTGTGCCCCACCTGGATGCACACCCATTTCTCCCACTATCGTACCTCCCCTTCCCCCCATCGCCTTCCACCTACATCCCTTCCTCTGGCCTCACACTTCACACCACTTCTCTCCTTATTTCACCATCTTTTGACTCTCAAATATCAAATACTAGAGGAGACAGTTTTAAGGTAAGGAGGGCAATGTTGAAAGGAAATGTTCAGAGTTGGTGAGTGCCTGGAATGTCCTGCCAAGGGATGGTGGTGGAGGCAGATATGATCGTGATGTTCAAGAGATGTTTGGATAGGCACGTGGATATGCAGGGAATGGTGGAATATGGGTTATGTGCAGGCAGATAAGAGTTGGTCTTGCATCATGTTTGGCACAGACGTTGTGGGCCGAAGGGCCTGTTCCTGTGTTGTACAGTTATAGACAATAGGTGCAGGAGTAGGCCATTCGGCCATTTGAGCCAGCACCGCCATTCAATGTGATCATGGCTGATCATCCACAATCAGTACCCCGTTCCTGCCTTCTTTCCATATCCCTTAACTCCGCTATCCCTAAGAGCTCTGTCTAACTCTCTCTTGAAAGCATCCAGAGAACCAGTCTCCACCGCAGAGAATTCCACATACTCACCACTCTCTGTGTCAAAAGGTTTTTCCTCATCTCCGTTATAAATGGCTTACCACTTATTCTTAAACTATGGCCCCTGGTTCTGGACTCCCCCCAACATTGGGAACATGTTTCCTGTCTCTACCATGTCCAAACCCTTAATAATCTTATATGTTTCAATAAGATCCCTTCTCATCCTTCTAAATTCCAGAGTATACACGCCCAGCCACTCCAATCTATCAACATATGACAGTCCCACCATCCCGGGAATTAACCTCATGAATCTACGCTGCACTCCCTCAATAGCATGAAAGTCCTTCCTCAAGTATGGAGACCAAAACTACACACAATATTCCAAGTGTGGTCTCACTAGGGCCCTGTACAACTGCAGAAGGACCTATTTGCTCCTATACTCAACTCTTCTCATTATGAAGGCAAACATGCCATTAGCTTTCTTCACTGCCTGCTGTGTAGTTCTATGTTCGAAGGTCAAGGTGTGACATAAAGATAGGAGGAGGTTCAAATGGAGTAAACCATCATCACTCAATCTTCGGGCAGAATGGTCTGTGGGAGAGCAGTATGAATACTGCAAGATTACTGTGTTGGAAGGAACTGCAGATACTGGTTTGCACCTAAGATAGACACAAAATGCTGGATAAGGGACATCAGGGCAGGCAACATCTCTGGAGAGAAGGGATGGGTGACATTTCGGGTCGAGACCCTTCTTCAGACTCAGTCTGCTAGATGACTGCTGTTTCCAACCTTACATACTTGATGTCATGAATAAATATAGTTTTTTAAATTAACAAACCACAATCTCTGACCAATCTCATTTACGCTTTATAATTTACTAGCCTTTTTATTAAAATAAGACATATTATTAGCCTTCTGTTCTTAATTATAGCTGAGATTCAAGTCTCCATGGAATTTTTGTTCGAGTGCCAATGCTGGATCCCTTTTGGACCCAAGATATTTCAAAGCATTTCCAAAAAACTAAACTCTCCCAGTTGACTATGCCTGAACCCCCCTGTCAGTGGATCGCCAACAGGAAGCATGTGAGGCTGGGAAAGCTGACCCTCGGCATTGGAGCACCGCAAGGCTGCGTACTCTCCCTTCTCCCCTCTCCTTTACTCTCTCTACACCAACGACTGCACCTCCACAGACTCCTCTGTCAAGCTTCTCAAGTTTGCGGACGACACAACCCTGATTGGACTGATCCAGGATGGGGCGGAATCTGCCTACAGACAGGAAGTGACACAGCTGGCGGCCTGGTGCCATCGCAACAACCTGGAGCTCAATGATCATAAGACATTGGAATTGATTGTAGACTTTAGGAGAGCTCCCCCCACTAACCATTAACAACACCACAGTCACATCTGTGGAGTCATTTAAGTTCCTTGGAACCATCATCTCCAGGGACCTTAAAAGGGAATCCGCCATCGACTATGTCAAAAAGGCCCCAACAGAGGATGTACTTCCTGCGGCAGCTGAGAAAACACAATCTGCCACAGGCAATGATGGTCCAGTTTTATACTGCCATTATAGAGTCTGTCCTCACCTTCTCCATCATGTCCTGGTTTGGCTCAGCCACCAAGCATGAGATTCGGAGGCTGCAGCGAATCGTTTGATCAGCTGAGAAGGTTGTTGGCTGCAACCCTCCCCCCATCGATGAACTGTACACTGCAAGGGCCAGGAGGCGAGTGGGGAAAATCATCTCTGACCTCTCTCACCCTGGCCACAAACTCTTTGAAGCACTTCCCTCTGGAAGGCGACTCCGGACTGTCAAAGCTGCCAAAGCCAGACATAAAAACAGCTTTTTTTCCACGAGCAGTGGCTTTACTCAACAGCCAAAAGTCTGTAGCCTCCTTGTGCTCTGGTATTTTATTTCATTCTTCACTTGTTTAAATTATAATGTTTTATTTTTAATTGTCTACTGTATATCGTGTTGGTACTTGCGAGCAAAGCACGAAGGCTAATTCCTTGTATGGATACATACTTTGCTAATTAAATAAATATTCAATTATTCTATTCAATTCAACGTGCATTTTTGGAAAGATCAACTCTCCCCCTCCCTCCACCATTGTCATACCAAACAATTTAAGTGTGGCAAATACATGGGCCATGGTGACATTGCAACAAAAGTAGTTTGTGCAGCAAAATAGCCAAGATAAGTTGACAACTGGCAAATGGCAGTGAGGAGTGTGAGTCCCTGCCACACTCACCAGCTTCTCGTTTTCACCCAACAAACAGCTAACAATGGCCTGTTTCCGTTTTCATCATCACTTTTTTGCATATCTTTTATTCATTATTCTTTATCTCTCTACATCATCATCTATATCTCTCGCTTTCCTTATCCCTGACCAGTCTGAAGAGGGTCTCGTCCCGAAACGTCATCCATTCTTTCACTCCCGAGATGCTGCCTGTCCCGCTGAGTTACTCCAGCTTTTTGTGTCTCCCTGCCTCACCAATGGTTGAACCCATAAATATGTAGACCTGATTATTTTTTTTTATATCAATTTATGATCGCCAGAGCCAGCTGCAAAATAATAAAGTTTGGAATGGAGACAGCTTTTCTTTCATTTTTGCTCGATGCTGGAAAAGCTTTTCTGTATGTCTGATTAATATGATATCTAAATGTTTAGATATCTTTAGACTTTACAGATGGAGCGTGGATACAGGCCCTTCGGCCCATCGAGTCCACGCCGACCAGCAAACACCCCATACACTAGCACTATCCCACACACTAGGGATAAATTACAATTTGCAGAAGCCAAGTAACCTACAAACCTGTACGTCTTTGGAGTGTTGGAAGAAACTGGAGAACCCAGAGAAAACCCAAGCGGTCACAGAAAGAATGTACAAACTCCATACAGGCAGCACCAGCAGTCAGGATCGAACCCGGGTCTCCTGCGCTGTAAGGCAGCAACACTACTGCTGTGCCTGTGCCACTGTGCCACTGTGCATGTATCTTTCGTTGACAGGTTTGGCCTTCTGAATCTCTTAATAAGTCTGGAATTCTGTATTTAATGGAAATTAACTCCTTACAAACTCTTACAGTTTCAATAATTGAATACCAGTGCTTCCTATCAGACAAAGAATCTAGCCCACATCTTTTGTTAAGTAGGATTTTTGGAGACTAAATAGTGGCGTGACTTTCAGTGACCTTGTAGAACCCTGGTGTAAATATGTATGATCCGTTATTCAAAACACTGGATAGATTTTAATAAAAGCAAAATATTCCTAAACTTCCTGAACCCACTGCCTGGGAAGGCACATAAAATATAGCAGGAGATGCCATTGATGCCTTGACTTTAATTTTGCCTTTAGTCTTTAGACTTTCAGTGTGGAAACAGGCCCTTCTGCCCACCAAGTCTGCGCCGACCAGCGATTACCCCATACACTGCCACTACCCTGCACACTAGGGACAATTTTTGCCGAAGCCAAATAAACTAAAAACCTGCACGTCTTTGGAGTGAAGAAGGAAACTGAAGCACCCGGAGAAAACCCACCCAGTCACGGGGAGAAGGTACAAACTCCGTACAGGCAGCACCCGTAGTCAGGATCGAACCCAGATCTCTGGCGCTGTAAAAGGCAACAACTCTACTGCTGCGCCTCCGTGCAGCAAGCTTCCTGGCAACATGACTACATCAGAATGGTTCTCCTTGTAAGTGAAACTGTTTTCACTTCAGCCTCATGAACTGCAGTATTGTTGGTGATCGCATCTAGTTCGATAAGATATGATTAAAGCATTACTGGAATTCCCTTCAACATCTGTGAGGGCCTAGGGTGGCCCTGTGAGCTGTAACGGTATTTGGCCAGCAGTTTGCTCCGATAGACCTCTAGGGTCCAGTTATGTACCAACTGTTTCCAGCAGCACATGATCGGAGAGTCTGGTTCCATGGGTTTCTCTTGTGAAAGATAAAGACAACCGCACTCATTCCAATGGGCTTTCAACCAGTTTCACTGCTATTCCCAGATCACCACTGACCCACTTTGCAGCTGCAGATCAGATTCAACAATGATGCAGTTGTATCCTGGAGCCCAGTGTTGCCTGCAATGTTCAAAATTAAATAAGGTGGAATCTTTAACAACATTTATCTCATCCTCAAATAATTCATTTATGCTGTTTCTTTGCCATTGAGCAAATAAAGCTACTCGAGATCTCTCGAGGTTAATCAGCATTATTGAATATTTAACATAGTGGTCGGCATGGTGGCGCAGCGGTAGAGTTGCTGCCTTATTGTCGCAGAGACCCGGGTTCTATCCTGACCACGGACATTGTCTGTACATTTTTGCTTTGAATATGTGGGTTTTCTCTGGGTTTTCTAGTTTCCTCCCATATCTCAAAGACGCAGGTTTTTATTTCAATTGGCTTCTGTAAATTGACCCGAGAGTGTAGGATATACTAATGCACGGGTGATCGCTGGTGGATGTGGATTCAGTGGGCCGAAGGGCCTGTTTTCATGCTATATCTAAATTAAACTAAACTAACCCAAAGATATACAAAATATCTGTTGAGATTGTGATGTCTAGTGAAGAAAGTGAATGGTATGTTAGCATTCATAGCAAAAGGATTTGAGTATAAGAGCAGGGAGGTTCTACTGCAGTTGTACAGGGTCTTGGTGAGACCACACCTGGAGTATTGAGTACAGTTTTGGTCTCCTAATCTGAAGAAAGACATTCTTGCCATAGAGGGAGTGCAGAGACGGTTCACCAGACTGATGCCTGGGATGTCAGGACTGTCTTATGAAGAAAGACTGGATAGACTCGGCTTGTACTCGCTAGAGTTTAGAAGATTGAGGGGAGATCTTATAGAAACTTACAAAATTCTTAAGGGGTTGGACAGGCTAGATGCAGGAAGATTGTTCCCGATGTTGGGGAAGTCCAGAACAAGGGGTCACAGTTTAAGGATAAGGGGGAAATCTTTTAGGACCGTGATGAGGAAAACATTTTTCACACAGAGAGTGGTGAATCTCTGGGATTCTCTGCCACAGAAGGTAGTTGAGGCCAGTGCATTGGCTATATTTAAGAGGGAGTTAGATGTGGCCCTTGTGGCTAAAAGGATCAGGGGATATGGAGAGAAGGCAGGTACAGGATACTGAGTTGGATGATCAGCCATGATCATAGTGAATGGTGGTGTAGGCTCGAAGGGCCGAATGACCTACTCATGCACCTATTTTCTATGTTTCTATGTTTCTATGTTTCTACATCCTGTAAAAGCATATCTATTTTCTTCCAGTGGTTTTTCTTTTCTATTATAAGGACACTAAGGGATGATTGAATGGAAAAGAGATTCTATTCATGCAATGCCAAGCAATAAGACCCTGGAGCATTGTTTGACTCTGGAGGAATCCCAGCTGTCCGTGATCCTTGTGCTTATTTATGTAACAACAAGACCTTATATTATGTCACGCATTTAACACATTCTGAAGAAGGGTCTCAACCCGAAACGTCGCCCATTCCTTCTCTCCAGAGATGCTGTCTGTTCCACTGAGTTACTCCAGCTTTGTGTGTCTAACCTAGAACAAACATCTCATGACAATTCACAGGAGTTGTATCTGACAATGTCAGGGAGCAATGGTTATTGGGTGAATGGAAGAAGACAAGAAAAGCATTGGCATGGCCTAGATTGGAGCTAACGAGGGTACGGTTAAGGGTTTCTGTAATGGTGACCAGCTTGGACAGTTGTTCTAGCAACCAGGTTCAATCCCGGTACTGCAGTCTGCTGTGCCTTCAGGCGAGTTAGAGTCATAGAGTCATACAGCATGGAAACTGGCCCTTCAGCCCAACTTGGCCACACTGACCAACATGTCCCAGCTACACTAGTCCCACATGCCCGCGTTTGGCCCATGTCCCTCCAAATCTGTCTTATCCATGTACCTGTCTAACTGTCTCTTAAATGTTGGGACAGCCCCTGCCTCAACTATCTTCTCTGGCTGCATGATCCATACACCCACCAACCTTTTTGTGAAAAAGTTACCCCTTCAGATTCTTTCAAAATCTTTTCCCCTTCACCTTAAATCTGCGTCCTCTGGTCCTCGATTCATTGACTCTGGACAAGAGACTCTGTGCATCTACCTAATCTATTCCTACCATGATTTTATATACGATCATCTCTCAGGGTTCCTGGGGTACCTTCTGGAAAGTACAACTACTTGAAGAAGATGACACATGAAGATACCTGGCACAGGTAAAGCACAGGAGAGGCTGACACCTAAGAATAAATCTCACACCAGTGGTCTGGGTTTGGAAATCAGGGGAAACACATCTCACGAACAACAAATGACAAACATTCCCCACTCAAAGAAAAGCAAACACCTTTCAGATAAGCCACAAGATGACTCTCATATAGTTTGCAATGATTGAAACTTTAAAATGTAGCAATAGAAATTGCTTGAAAGGTGAAAACTAAACCATCAAATGTTGTTTATGCACAAGCAGTCTTTGAAAGAAAGAGAGATTTAAATTTCAAATCTGGGCTTTCAACTTTAGTTCGGGCGATTGAGAAAGCAAGTGATTCAGAAACAGAACTCTGACCTTCATATATTAAATAGATAAAATATATATTTAAAAACATGAATATATAATATTCAGGCGGACTTCAAGGAGTGGGACATAGAATGGGCTGATAGATGGTGGTTTGACAGTATGATCAAACATCATGTTATTTCCCTTTATACTCTTAGCTCGGGCAAAAAGACAGAATTAGATCCCATTATTATAAATCAGGCTTTCAGAATGACTTTAATTACTGACACTGGATTCATAATTTGCATTCAAGTTCATGTTATCAATTTTGTGACCATCATACTGAGCAGTAACAGGCTGTTTATCGTCTGTGGCAACGAGCCGCAACTCGGTAAAGAGACATTTATCTACAAAAGAACAGCTGAGGAGAGGAGATTGAAACGTTCGGCCGATCCACATTTTCATTCCAAATTTCGCCACTGTTTTTCTTTCTTCTGCCCGCCATCTCCACTGGCTGTTGGGAGTGTGCCTCTCGCCCTCCAAACCTGTTTCAGTGTGATAACACGTTCACTCTACCTGACTGGCAAGAACAAGCTCAGAACAGTGACTCTTGCACGACTGGGCAGCAAATTAATTCAGATTAGCCAGTGAGCTTTCTCTTTCCCAAGTCCCAGATTTGCCTGGGTCCCCTGAGCAATAGCAGATCTCCGCAGTTCAAAACCTGAGATGGGTCAATGGATTTGAGACAGCCACAAACATTATGAAATTAGATTTTCAACATCAAGAGTGCTAGAAATGTGGCCATTAATATTCAGTGAATTTCAAATACAATCCAACTCTGCAGTCTAATTGTGTCTTCCTGGAGCTGTGGGCTCAGTTTGAAACTATTCACTTTCTTATTGGTAACAATTGTGATTTGTTTTTGGATAGGAAGGGTCAGGCACAGGGTGGTGTTAATGGGTGGAAATGTGTATGGAATTTAATTGTTATCCGCTCCATTCATATCTTAAGGTTTCACATTTTCATATTTCTTTTCAAACCGAGACATGGGACATCCGAACTATCACATCTCAACCAGCTCAAAGAGAAACCTCACTCATCCACTAATTTTCCCCGTAATCTATTAATTTAGTTCAGAGATACAGCACAGAACAGGCCCCTCAGCCCACCGAGTCTGCACCGACCAGGGATGCCTTCACATTTCAACACTATCCTACACACACACACACACGAGGGACAATTTACATTTATACCAAGCCAATTAACCTTTGGACTGCGGTAGGAAATCGAAGATCTCGGAGAAAACCCACGCGGTCATGGGGAGGACGTACAAGCTCCGTTCAGACAGCACCGTAGTCGGGATCGAACCCGCGTCTCTGGAGCTGAAAGCACTGCAAGGCAGCAACTCTACCGCTGCGCCGCCCAAAATTCCCCCAATTTTACCATCAATTTCCACCACCCAATGAAACCAAGGACGATTTCCAACGGCCAATTAACCACCCAGCCCATGTGTCTTTGAGGTGTGGGAAGAATGTGGAGTACAGGGCGATCGCACTCAATCAGAGTGAACACGTGCAAACTCCACAAAGAGAGCGTCCGAGGTCAGGATTGCTGGAGCTGTGTGACAGCAGCTCCACCAAGTGTTCCACATGTGACCGGCGTCACTCACAGGTAACAGAGGCTCCCTGCTGCCTGTCACAGAAATCCTATCTTTCTGATAATGTTTGGCTTCCTGTCCTGTCTGCAGATAGACAATAGACAATAGGTGCAGGAATAGGCCATTCGGCCCCTCGAACCAGCATCGCCATTCACTGTGATCATGGCTGATCATCCACAATCAGTAGCCCGTTCCTGCCTTCCCCCCATATCCCTTGATTCCGCTATCTTTAGGAGCTCTATCTAACTCTCTCTTGAAAGTATCCAGATAATTGGCCTCCACTGCCTTCTGAGGCAGATCTGGAAGCGCAAGTTGTCATTTCTCATAATTAAACGGCTAAATTCCCGATGTTGGGGAAGTCCAGAACAAGGGGTCACAGTTTAAGGATAAAGGGGAAGTCTTTTAAGACTGAGATGAGAAAACAGAGAGTGGTGAATCTGTGGAATTCTCTGCCACAGAAGGTAGTTGAGGCCAGTTCATTGGCTATATTTAAGAGGGAGTTAGATGTGGCCCTTGTGACTAAAGGGATCAGGGGGTATGGAGGGAAGGCAGGTAAGGGATACTGAGTTGGTTGATCAGCCATGATCATATTGATCGAAGGGCCGATAGGCCTAATCCTGCACCTATTTTCTATGTTTCTATGTTAATTCTGGTCCCAATGTCTTATGGTATAAACAGCGGTAGAGTTGCTGCCTTACAACGCCAGAGACATGGGTTCAATCCTGACTACCGATGCTGTCTGTATGGAGTTTGTACGTTCTCTCCGTGACCGTGATGGGTTTTCTCCAAGATCTTCAGTTTCCTCCCACACTTCAAAGACGTACAGGTTTGTAGGTAAATTGTCCAGAGTGTGTGTAGGATAGCGTTAGTGTGTGGGGATCGCTGGTCGGTGCGGACTCGGTGGGCTGAAGGGCCTGTTTCTGCGCTGCATCCCTGAACTAAGCCATACATGACATAGGAGCAGAATTAGGCCATTTGCCAATCGAGTGTATTCCTCCATTGATTCGTGGATGATCTATTTTTCTCTCTCATTGTCCTGCCTTCTCCCCGTAACCTTTGATGACCTTGCTAAACAAGAACTTGGCAATCTCTGCTTTAAAAATACCCAATGACTTGCCCTCCACAGCCGTCTGTGGCAATGAATTCCACAGATTCACCACCCTCTGGCGACAGGAATTCCTCCTCATCTCCATTCTTAAGGTATGAGACCAGAAGACTTGGGAACAGTCATAGATGATAAGAACCACCAACATCTACCACCTATTGACAAATTCTGGGGATTGGAGGAATGTTCTGAGCTGAGTTACAGAGAGAATTTAAATATTAAATATTTATGGAGGTTGTATCTATCCAGATTAATCGACAACTGGAAACTACAAGGAAAACACAAAGCACTGGAGTAATTGGAGGATATGGATGGGTGACGTTTTGGGCTGGGACCCTACTTCAGATTTAGGTTTAGACTTATTATTATCAAATGTATCGAGGTACAGTGAAAAACTTTGTTTTGCATGTTATCTAAACAGATCAGATATACCATACATAGGTACATTCAATTAAAACACGTTAATTAGGTAGATCAAAGGGGAAGATGCAGAGTGCTGAATATAGTTCTCAGCATTGTAGCGCACCAGTTCCTTAGACAAAGTCCAATGTCATCAATGGGGTAGAGGTGAATCGAACAGTCGCCAAGCTTATGGGAGGACTATTCAGAAGCCTGACAACAGAGGGGAAGAAGCTGTTCCAGAGTCTGGTGGTGTGCGCCTTCAAGCTTCGGTACCTTCTGAGGGATGGGAGCAGGGAGAAGAAGGAATGACCGGGTGGAACAAGTCTTTGATTATGTTGGCTGTTAATCCACGGCTGTGTGAAGTGTAGACCGAGTGAATGGTCGGAAGTCTGCTCTTGAGTTTTGTATTTGATTGTAGTAATGTTTGGTATATATGATCTATCTTGACAACAAGTACGCAGATCTTTCACCTCTGTACACGTGACAATAATAAACCTAAAACGTTCTGTGCTCACCGTAGGACGTTGATGGATACTGCCAGTTTGCAAGTGAGAATGGTCAAAAAGCTTACCAAATGTGCCAAATAATTGTGCCAAATTAGAAAATAACTAAAATAACTAAGGTACCTGTGTCGTGCCTCATCATGGAGTCATAGAGTGATACAATGTGGACACAAGCCCTTCGGCCCAACTCGCCCACACCGGCCCACATGTCCCAGCTACCCTAGTCCCAATTGCCTGCGCTTGGTCCATAACCCTCCAAATCTGTCCTATCCATGTACCTGTCCAACTGTTTCTTAAACAATGGTATAGTCCCAGCCTCAACTACCTCCTCTGGCAGCTCGTTCCATACACCCACCACCCTTGTGTGAAAAAGTTACCCCTCAGATTCCTATTAAATCTTTTCCCCTTCACCTTAAACCTATATCTTGATTCACTTACTCTGGGCAGGGGACTGTGCATATACCCAATCTATTCCTCTCATGATTTTGTACACCTCAATAAAATCACCCCTCATTCTCCTGCACTCCAAGGATTAATCCCAGCCTACTCAACTGCTCCCTATCGCTCAGACCCTCTAGTCCTGGCAAAAAAGTGTGAAAAAGTTACCCCTCTGATTCCCATTAAATCTTTTCCCCTTCACCTTGAACCTATGCCCTCTGGTCCTCGATTCCCCTACTATGGGTAAAAGTCAACCCGTCATGATGGAGACTTGAGCCCAGAGTATAGACTGAGGACACTGGTCCTGAGCAAAATTTGTGCTGCCAGAGATACCATCATCCATTGAGATACGAGGTGGTCCATATTCTGCAGCCAAGAATGTTGGGGCTACACAATGAAGAATGGACATATTCCAGAACAAAATCTGATTTTAGTTTAGTTTGGTTCAGAGATACAGCTCTGAAACAGGCACTTTGGCCCACCGAGTCCGCGCCGACCAGCGATCCCCACATTCTAACAGGACACGCACAAGGGATCCTTTACAATTATACCAAGTCAATTAGCCTAAAAACCTGTACGTCTTTGGAGTTTGGGAGGAAACTGGAGCTCCCCGGAGATCACGGGGAGAACGTACAAACTCCGTAGAGACAGCACCCGTAGTCAGGATCGAACCCGGGCCTCTGGCCCTGTAAGGCAACTCACCTGCAAATGATAATGAATATTTCTTGATTAAGAAAGAACTGCAGATACTGGCAAAATCAAAGGTAGACAAAAATGCTGGAGAAACTCAGCGGGTGAGTCAAGGGTCAAGACCCTTCTTCACAAAACTCCAAAAGTTTGACGGTATGTTCTAGCCAAAGTCACATTCACCCATCAGATTTGATTTCCACGTCGGTGTGTATGTAGATCAACATCATTCTCCTGAACACTAGTCGTTGGCAACTCCCAGAGCAACAAAGCTTCGCGGCTTACAGTGCCGGAGGTTCACACGTGGTTTAGTTCCCTCTTCTCCTTCAGCCAATCACACACCACATTAATCCCAAAAACCTCAGAATGGCCCAGACTTTTTGATTCTTAATTGCCCATTTGGTGAATTCACTTGCCCCAGGCCAAATCCTAATCTACTAGCAATGCCTCTGAACTCCACAGTCCCTGAATCCTTATTGGCTTAGCTCCTGTTCTCCCAACCTGTTCATCGCTTCAATCCCCCAGTACACTAAGTGGGATTCCTGTCTTTCCCAAATGGCGTCAATTTCCAAATAGACGAAAGCCCCAATCTTCATATCTTGGCATCATGTTCAGCACAGACATGTGGACCAAAGGGCTGTTCCTGTGCTGTTCAGTTCTATGCTCTATATCCCCATGGCCCGAAAGGACTCGGCGATAAACACAATGGACTCATAGCCTTCCATAGACTTGGATACTCCTACCCATAGACTTGGATAGAGTGAATGTGGAGAGGATGTTTCCACTAGTGGGAGAGCCTAGGAGGCGAGGTCTGAGAATCAGAATTCAAGGACTTTGCTCTAGGAAAGAGATGAGTAAGAATTTCTTGAGTCAGGGAGTGGTGAATCTGTGGAATTATTTGCCACAGAAGGCTGTGGAGGCCAAGTCAATGGATATTTTTAAGGCTGAGAATAGATTAATTCTTGATTAGTATGGGTGTCAGGGGTTACAGGGAGAAGGCAGGAGAAAGGGTTTAGGAGAGGGACATAGATCAGCCACGATTGAATGGTGGAGTAGACATAATGGGCAGAATGGTCTAATTCTGCTCCTATCACTTATGACCTTATAACCTTATGACTTTCTCTACTCTGTAAAGAGCAACAGATCCCTGTACCAGACATTGTATGTTTCTTCACGTACCCTGTAGCACACAAAAATAATGTTCCTGCTACAGGAAGCATTATCAGTACTGCTCTGCATCCATTTAAGGCAGCCCTTACAATGTGCAACCAACTCCAGGCAATTTCAAATGCAATCCAAAATTCCAGTCTAATTGCATCTGGTCAGATCTTTTGAGTTCAGTTTAAAACGACAACATACCTCTGATAATCTAGTGTGCGATAGTTTGGAGATCCTGTCGGTTTGACATCTGGTGCACTGGTCTCTGCTTCCTTCACTTCCTTTCAACTCACTGGGGCCCTGTTACACGCACTCCTTCTAAACTTATCGGGTTCTGTTTCCTTTGCACCTTTTAAACTCACTGGAACGCATTCTCCGACTCCCTTTAAACTCAACCAGTTCACTGAAAAATGTATTAAAAAACACGGTGCGACATGTAAAAACATTGTGGAGTCAAAGTATGTTGGGAATTAATATAAGTGATATCAAATGCAGACTGCAGGTCTGACCCCATCAACATCCTAACGATGCTGGATTATCAGATGTTACCTTTTTTCGGACTTCACATTTTTGACTTTTTCCTTTTTTCGTTTGTAAATGGCACTACAATATGGCGATGGGTGCAAGAACATCACAGTGCATACGTGACAATACAGTGCATACGTGACTATAGGCAACAATGGAACCATTGATTATTAATGATGGAGATTGGGATAGGATGTAGGTATCGGATCCTTGTATCCAATCCAATTCCCACTCACCCCTCCCTACCTTACAAATAACATAAACTATTAAACCTCTCATATGCTATTATCAAAGAATTCCTAATATTTCAAAGGAACTCTTCTGGTATCTGAGCCAATGTTTGTTCTCTAACCAACATTCCTAAAGCACAAAAGGACACAAAGTGCTGGAGTAACTCAGTGGGTCAGGCAGCATCTCTGGAGAACATGGATAGGTGTCATTTCGGATTGAGATATCACCTTTCCATGTTCTGCAGAGGTGCTGCCTGACCTGCAGAGTTAATCCAGCACTTTGTGACCTTTTGTGTATTAACCACCATTTGCAGTTCTTTGTTTCTACATTCCAAAGGCAGAATTCTTGCTTTTTTTCTTTAGTTTAGATACAGTGTGCAAACAGGCCCTTCGGCCCAACAAGTCAAGGCTGTCAAGCGATCCCCACACACGATTGCTATCTGTGATATCTTAAGCTAAGACATAAGGACGAGTTGACACGCTGGTGACAGGATATCGACTGCACAGTGTACTGTGGTTTATTCATGATCATTTACAATCCTCCGACACAAAGGTGGCGCTATTACAACTCCTCCCATCATAATGAAAAAGTTATCGCCGTGGTGACATTTATTTATTTTTTTATATCATACTTATGGCTTATAACAACAAACAGCATATAGTTCAAACTACGTCACCATGAAGACAATTTCACCTTCTAATATGTGTAATGGTTTATTTCATACCTTCTTAAAATAAAATCACATCCCAAATTGGTATCATATTATCTAATGATAACACAAGTGTAATAATCATAACTCACTAGCCATGAGATATCATGTTCTTCATGTTACCAGAATATAACAAAATTGTATGAATTTATTATAATCTTGTCTGATAGTTTACTTGTACATAACCTAAATATAATGAGGGCATCATGCATATATGTTGCTTATACAATGATATGTGCATTTCACAAATTAAACTAACCACTGGGTTTCTCCTTCTTTCTGGATATCTTCCCTGACCAAAAGTTTCTGACTGTTTAGAACCTCATTTTTGATCGAGTCAAGCCTTCCTTTTGACCTACATTCATAGATTCCAGTCCATCAGTCAATTTTGTTTGACTGTTGACCACACTTGAACCTCCATTTTCAGGCTGGTTCAAACTCTCGCTATCTTGTGTACTTTCTAGTACCATTTCTGGTTTATGCGTTGGTACCTGTACTTGAGTAGTAACCAAATGATCTGACTCCTCTAATTGATCTGGTTGTAAACCTGTCTGTGCTTGCATAGGCGTGACATGGTCAATGTGTACTTTTCTCACCTTCCCACTTCCAAACACCTTGACCAAGTATGTCCATGATCCGCACTTTCCCACTACTCTTCCAGGTAACCACTTCACCCACTTGTGATGATGGTTTTTCATCTTTACCTTCTGATTCAACTCAACATTCCTTTCCTTTCCTCTGCTTCTGTCATGATTTGCTTTTTGTTTCTCCTGTTTCTCTTCTACTGTTTGAGCCAAGTTTGGTTTCAACAGTGAAAACCTTGTTCTTGGTTTTCTCTTCAAGAACAGTTCAGCTGGCGTTTGACCAGTAGTGGTGTGAGGTGTGTTTCGATATGTAATCAGAAAGTTAGCCAGTTTGTGAAACAGAGACAACTGCCTTTTCTTTGGATTTGGATCCAGCAGTTGTTTGACTAATGTACGCTTCACAATTTGCACTGTGCGTTCTGCTGCTCCATTTGAAGTGGGATGGTATGGAGCAACTCTAGTGTGTTTTACACCATTCCCTATCATGAATTGTGCAAACTCTTGTGAGCAGAATTGAGGTCCGTTATCAGACACAATTTCCTCTGGAAATCCATAGGACACAAACAATCCTCGCAAACTGTCTATCGTTTTGCTGGATGTCGTTTTGTTCATCCGAAACATCTCAACCCACTTGGAGTGACTATCAATCCCAATGAACAATTGTTGGCCATCTAACTCTGCAAAGTCAACGTGTATTCTTTGCCACACTCTAGCCGGCCATTTCCATGGCTGTAGCGGTAATGTTGGTGGATTCTTTCCAACTGCTTGACATGTGCTACACTCTTTCACTGTTTGTTCTATGTCCTTATCTAGACCAGGCCACCATAGATAGCTTCCAGCTAGACTCTTTGTTAGACACATTCCCAAATGTTGATCATGAAGATCTCCTAGCAATTTTACTCCGCATTTTTCAGGGATTACAACTGTCGCTCCCCACATGACACATCCTTGGTCTGCTGAGAGATCATTCCTACGTACAAAGAATGGTTTCAGTTCTGCCTCTGAATCTGGCAATTTGTTTGGCCATCCCTTATAACATACTCCTGCACTCTTGCCAGAAGTCTGTCAGTGCGAGTGGCCTTCTGAATATCCCCTGCTGCGATAGGTAAATCATCTACATGAGAGAAATAAAACACGTCCTCTCTGTGAGGGGTAACCTCCGATTCCAAAGGTAATCTAGACATGGCGTCAGCGTTGCTGTGCTCCGCCGCCTTACGATACTGAATATCATACTGGTATGCAGACAATATCAATGCCCATTCTGGCTGCTGCTCGAGTTGGTATGTGTGCTTTAGGATTTAGGATCACTGTCAACGGCTGGTGATCTTTCTCAATTACAAACCTTCTACCATACAAGTATTTGTGAAACCTCCTAACGCCAAAAATCAATGCAACAGCCTCTCACTCTATTTGCGCATAATTTCTTTCACTGGCATTGAGTGTTCTAGACACAAATGTTATTGGCCTCTCCTCTCTATTTTCTAGCACATGAGAGGTCAAAGCACCAACATCGTAAGGTGAGGCATCACATGCCAACTTCATTGGCTTATTTATATCGTAATGAACAAGCATTGTATTCTCTACCAACTGAGCTTTACATGACTTGAAAGCTTGGTCACATTCACGTGTCCACTTCCATGGTACATCTTTTCTCAAAATCTCGTTCAAGGGATGTAAACAGGTGGGCAGATTTGGCACGAACTTCCCATAATAATGCACTAATCCTAAAAAGGATCGGATCGCGGAGATGTTTCTGGGAGTGGGCGCGTTCTTGATCGCATCAACTTTACACTTGATTGACCATCCTTGTCTATCCTATGACCCAATTACTCTACCGAGTTCTTGGCATTTCACTTTTGTGCCTTCACTCTTACACTGTGTGTTTCAAGGCGTTTGAGTACCACTTCCAACCTTTCATCATGTGTCTGCCTTCCAGAGGCTGAGATGAGGATGTCATCCAAGTAACACACCACACCTTCAATTCCCTCTAGAATTTGTGTCATCAACCCTTGAAAAATCCCTGGGGCTGATGATATGCCAAATAGGAGACGATTGAACTGAAACAATCCCAAATGCGTGTTGATAGTCAGCTTGGATTTAGTTTTATCATCTACACCTAACCTCAAGTAAGCATTTGTCAAGTCCATTTTTGTGAAGATTTGGCCACCTGTGAGGGTGCTAAACAAATCCTCTGCCGCTGGTAGGGTATCTGGTATGCTACCTTCAAGTACCTGGTTTACGGTTACCTTATAATGCACACAAAGTCTAACACTACCATCAGGTTTAGGTACAACTACAATGGGTGTTGCCCATTCACTACTTTCTACCTTACTGATGATGTTCTCAGACTCAAGTCTTTTCAGTTCTTTCTCACCCTTTTCCTTAAGTACATACGGCACGGCCTGGGGTTTGCAATGCACTGGTGTTGCATCCTGCTTTATGCATACTTTCGCCATGTACCCCTTGATTGGTTCTCCCCAGTCGCCGGCCACCTTCGGATGTTGCTCGATTATGTCCTCTGGACACTTGAATTCTTTGCAAACGAGGAATATCTCGTTCTAGTTGATCTTCGAGATCTGCAGCCAATTCCTACCTCGCAAAGAATCAGATTCAGAATCAGAATCAGATTTTATTCGCCAAGTATGTTTTGCAACATACGAGGAATTTCACTGGCCAGGTCATTCATACAATTAAAAGCAACAGACTCAAAAACACACTTTAACATGAACATCCACCACAGTGACATCCTACACGTTACTCACTGTGATGGAAGGCGAAATAAAGTTCAAGGCCATCCTTTTGTTCTTCCTCGGTCGGGAGCCTCGAGCCCTCCGTTGACGGGACGATCTTGACTCTCGTAGCCGGCGGCATTCGGGCCCTCCGCGTCGAGGCAATCAGCTCCTGCATCGGGGGTTATCGGCTCTCTCGCGCCGGGCAATCGAACTTCGGGGCTGGTTGAACCGTCTGCAGCGTTGGAGCTCCCGACTAGCCTCTCCCGAGACTGCGAACCCTTGAAGGTAAGTCCGCAGTCTCCCCGTGACCTGCATGGGTTTACCCCAAGATCTTTGGTTTCCTCTCACACTCCAAAACCGTACAGCTTTGTAGGCTAATCGGCTTGGTGTGAATGTAAAATTGTGCCCCAGTGTTTGTGGGGTAGGTTAGTTTGATTTAGTTTAGAGATACAGCGCGGGAGCAGGTCCGTTGGCCCACCAGGTCTGCGCCGACCAGCGATCCCCACACATTAACACTATCCTACACACTAAGGACAATTTCTTTACATTTACCTACAAACCTGAACGTCTTTGGTATGTGGCTGGAAACTGAAGATCTCGGAGAAAACCCACGCAGATCACGGGGTGAAAGTACAAACTCTGTACAGACAGCACCCGTAGTCAGGATTTAACCTGGGTTTATGGCGCTGCTTTCGCTGTAAGACTGCGCCACCGTGACCGCCCCTGAACCGGTGGGCAGCGTTAATGTGCGGGGATTGCTGGACAGTGCGGACTCGGTGGGCCGAAGGGACTGTTTCTCCAAACTAAACTAAACTAAACTAAAGCCAGCTAAAGACATTTCACGGGCAGCTATAAAGCATCTGTGAGGGAATCTAATCTGTTTTTTTGGGATGTTTTTGCTGAATTTGTGTACTGTTTCCATAAATTCAATGAGAGCAGGTGACAGGGTGAGCTGTCCTCTCTATGTGTCCCAGTAGTGTTTGACGTGCGGGGAATGAGCAATAATGTACGTACTTGCTAACCCACCCATAGCATCACCTCAACATTGTGTGTCAACTAACCTCCATTATTATGACAAGATGCACAACTCCTCACAACTATTCCCCATCAATGAAGCTGTCACCACCCATGATCTCATTAAAATCAAAGGGAATAAATAAAAAAGCAGCCAGGGTAAAAACAGTATTGCATTTAATCAGAGCCCTTTGTAAAGGATTTATTTTCCCAAAGGGTTACATCCCTCTTCAAGGGGTTAAGTGAACACAGACAGATTAATACGTTGTCCTCACATGGGTCCAATGGACTGAATCAATACTTCATCCCAGGAGCTGGAGTGTCTCACTCTAAAGACAGACACAAAAAGCTGGAGTAACTCAGCGGGACAGGCAGCATCTCTTGAGAGAAGAAATGGGTGACGTTTCGGGTTGAGACCCTTCTTCAGACTGGTTAGGGATAAGGGAAACGAGAGATATAGACGGTGATGTGGAGACATAAAGAACAATGAATGAAAGATATGCAAAAAAGTAACAATGATAACGGAAACAGGCCATTGTTAGCGTTGGGTCTGTTGGGTGAAAACGAGAAGCTGTAGCGACTTGGGTGGAGGGAGGGATAGAGAGAGAGTGAATACCGGGCTTACTTGAAGTTGGAGAAATCAATATTCATACCACTGGGCTATAAGCTGCCCAAGCGAAATATGAGATGCTGTTCCTGGAGTGTCTCACTCCAGTGAGCCAAGAAGTGACAAACTTTACTCTCAACAAGCTGCCAGGCACAGGTGAGTGATGGGTAGCCCCAGGCACCAGCATATAATCAGGGCCAACACTTTATTAGACAGTAGTGCAGCCATGATAGACACAAAGTGTCTAGGATCCTGCTGCAACACCCATGAAGTTGTGTCACCACACATCTCACTGACAGTTGTAGGCTACCATTAACTACGGCTGATGCTTCCATCGACCTTCACATTCTTGCAAGAACATAGAAGGATTTTACGGAATTTTATCCTGCTTATTTAGTTTGGTTTAGTTTAGTTTAGTTTGAGTTTATAATAATAATAATAATAATAATAATTTTATTTATAGAGCACTTTAAAAACAAACATAGCTGCAACAAAGTGCTGTACATCACTAATCATTGACAAAAAGGTTAATACACACCAAAAATAATAATCAAAAGAAACAGTAGGAAAAGACAAGTAAAATAAAGAAACATCAAAAACACCACAAACAGAAGCAAAGCCTCAGGCATGGTCAAAAGCCAGGGAGTACAAATGTGTTTTAACACTGGATTTGAAGATGGACAGTGAGGGGGCCTGTCTGATGTGCAACGGCAGGGTGTTCCAGAGTGCCGGAGCAGCAACAGAGAAGGCTCTATCCCCTCTGAGCCTCCGACTAGACCTCGGTACCTCCAGGAGCAGCTGACCAGCTGACCTGAGGAACCGGGCAGGAGCGTATGGGTGGAGCAGCTCAGAGAGGTAAGGCGGGGTGAGCCCATTCAGAGATTTAAAAACAAATAACAGATAATTATTTGTCATCTGTACTGAACTACAGTAAAAAGATTTTGTTGCGTGCTAACCAGTCAGCAGAAAGACATCAAAGGTAGTCGCGGGTCTCCAATGAGGTAGATAATAGTTCAGGGCCGCTCTCTAGTTGTGCTAGGATGTTCCGTTGCCTGGGAAGAAACTGTCCCTGAATCTGGAGGTGTGCGTTTTCACACTTCTGTACCTTTTGCTTGATGGGATAGTGGAGAAGAGGGAGTGGCCAGGGTGTGACTCATCCTTGATTATGCTGCTGGCCTTGCCGAGGCAGCGTGAGATATAGATGGAGTCAATGGAAGGGAGGTTGGTTTGTTTGGACACCACTCAGACCAGCAGCTGGGAACCATTTTGTTTTCAGCAAACGATGAACGGCTTTTGTAAACATTGATTCCACTGAATAAGCCACGTTTATCATCCAGAATGAATTCACTTTAGACATCACCAGCTGCATGAGATTTTCAAATGAGGCAGCAAACAAAATTTGCACCAGGTGACTTTGTCAAACGAGTGTTGAATAACATAACCTAACTTAAAATCTGAATTAATCTAGGTTCTAGTGTTGGGATCCAGATATTGCTGGAGCTGAGTATTGAGTATAGACGTTGGGAGGTCATGCTACAGTTGTACAAGATATTGGTAAGTATCGTGTTCAGTTCTGGTTAACCTGTTATGGGAAAGATGTTTAGTTTAGTTTAGTTTAGAGATACAGCGCACAAATAGGCCCTTCAGCCCACAGAGTCCACACTGACCAGTGATCCTCGTTCATTAGCACTTTCTTACACATCAGGGACAATTTATTAAAGCCAATTAACCTTCAAACCTGTACGTCTTTGGAGTGTGGGAGGAAAAGGAAGCAGTCACGGGAAGAACATACAAACTCCATACAGACAGTAGCTGTAGTCAGGATCAAACCCAGGTCTCTCGCGCTGTAAGGCCACAACTCTACCACTGAGCCATGGTGCCAAGGAATATGTTTGTTAAGCTGGAAAGAGTGCAGAAAAGATTTACAAGGATATTGCCAGGAGTCGAGGGCCTCAGCTATAGGGAGAGGTTGAACAAGCTTGGGCTTAATCCTAGGAGCACAGGAAGATGAAGGGTGATCTTATATAGAGGTGTACAAGATCATTACAGGAATAGATAGAGTAAATGCACAGTCTTTTACCCAGAGTCGCTGAATCGAGAACCAGAAGACGTAGGTTTAAGGTGAGGAGGGAAATATTTAATAGGAACCTGAGGGGCAACTTTTTAATACAAAGGGTGATAAGTATATGGAATGAGCTGCCAGATGAGATAGTTGAGGCAGGCACTCTCACAATGTTTAAGAAACATTTAGATAGATACATGGATAGGATAGATTTAAACCAAATTTTGTTTGAACCTCAAGAGGTTCAAATGATAACAAATAAATTGTATTGTATTGTATTGTATTGTATTGTATTGTAGAGAGATATGGGCCAACCAAAGGCAGGTGGGACTAGTGTAGATGGGGCATGTTGGTCAGCATAAGCAAGTTGGGCTGAAGGGCCTGTTTCCACACTCTATGACTATGACTTCTCACTTGTTCTGCTCAAATTCACCAACTTTATTCCCGATATGAATGGATTTGTCTTCTTTTTGTGTCCATCTTGTTACAAATGTTGACCTCGCTGTCATCGTCCATCCTGAAAAGGACGCAAGCTTCCGGCGACAATCAGTGGTAGGTTGACAAAACTCAGCGGGTCCGACAGCATCTCTGGAGAAATGAAATAGGCGACGTTTCAGGTCAAGACCCTTCTTCGGACTGAGAGTGGGCTCAACCTGACAGTTCCTTGTGTTCCCATAATCCAATGGATGGGGTCGTTTTGCGCCATTATCTCCTCAGACAAGAAGATATACCAAATGTCACGGAATTCCAGATCTTGAGTGGGCTGGACCTGATATATGTTAAGGGGATATTTCACCTGGTGGTGGCATCTGGAGCTGGTCTTTGGATAAGGGGTTGTCCATTTGGGACTCAGATGAACAGGAATATATTCTCTCAAATGGTGGTAAACCTTTAAAATGCTAAATAGGGAGTGGAAGAAGCTGAATCATAAAGTATATTTACCCAGATTGATTTTTAGACATTAGGGGAATTGAGGGTTGTATGAATCAAACAGGAAAGTGTTGAAGACAAGGCCAGCCATGATTTATTGAATAACAAAACAGTTATCTATCAATACCAAAGGCCCTCATAGCCAACTCATGTGCCTACATTGTATATTCCTTGATTTTTGTTGGTTTCAAAGTTATAATGCAAGTACTCAAAATATCACACTTAAACAGATTGCCAGT
Organism: Leucoraja erinaceus; assembly: GCF_028641065.1. Lineage (NCBI taxonomy): Eukaryota > Metazoa > Chordata > Chondrichthyes > Rajiformes > Rajidae > Leucoraja > Leucoraja erinaceus. The sequence goes on from NC_073403.1 coordinate 28,828,807, forward strand.
GAAAATCCCAAATAATCCTGGCAACATTTGAAGGGCGACCAGGATGCCTTACATGCACATGGAGCTACGTTTTGTTATTTTCTGAGCTTCCCAGCTGAGCAGTCAGACTGCTTCAAAGACTGACATGAAATGCTGGATTAACTGGAGCAGGTCAGGCAGCATCTCTGGAGAGAAGGAATGGGTGATGAATTGGGTCGAGACCCTTCTTCATACTCAGGTTCCCTGATAGTTGGTTTGAGATGGCGTGAGCTCAAGAGGGATGCAATGTTGCGAACTGTGGGACAGGTTAACTGGCTTTTAGTGGGGGGGGGGGGGGGGGGCGGAGGTGGAAGAGAGAGGGAGATTTATGTAGAAGTCATCTAAAATCTGAAAGGTTAACATTCAAACCATTGAGTTGTAAGCTCGCAAGGCTGGCTGGTTTCCAGAGCTTGTAGGTTTTGTCTGAGGAACAGAGCAGAGGGAAGATTAGGGAGATCAAACCATGAAGTCTGCAATGGGTCGAGAAAAGCCACGATGGGGATCATGAGGAGATCTGATCATCTACACAGAGGTCATAAAGGCCACTGGAATGTGTAAGATAGCAGGTGGGAGGTTAATAGCTCGATGAGGAGCAGGGAGGAAGGGAGGGTGTAGGTAAGAGGGTGGGAATGGGTGGAAGTTACTTTCAAAGAATGAGCATTGGGCCTGGTGAGTAATGTCTCGGTGCAAGAGACACGGACATTTTAAGAAGGGAGAACGAACAAACTCCGCACATACAGCAGCTGTAGTCAGGATCAAACCCGAGTCTCTGGCGCTGTAAGGAGGCAGCTCTACTGCTGCACTGCTGTGCCACCCCCCCCCTAGTTGTAAGCTATCTAGGTGATATTGAGATGTTGAGATTTGGGTTTCATATCTCTTATTGATGGAGAAGGTCAAGGGTGTCAGCTTGCCCGATGGCAAGTGGGCCCCTATATCAAGTGGGCCCCTGATGAAGTGGGCCCCCTTTGACCCCTGGCAACCAATATTTTTAGACCAAGTCTGCCACTGGTCAAGGCCAGACACGTTGGTGAGAGAAGTTAATTAAAACTAGACTTCACTGGATGTCATGAAGTCAGGGTAGAGGACATGAATGGGACTGAACTATGTTTATGTTCAGAACTATAGTCAGAAATGTGCAGCAGTTATAAATGCAGGAGATGCCCTTTGCACAATAGGACTGAACTTGTTTCTTTCACTCAGTAACCTCATGTTGGGGTTCAACTTTCCTACCACCACATAACCATATAACCATATAACAATTAAAGCACAGAAACAGGCCATCTCGACCCTTCTAGTCCGTGCTGAACACGTATTCTGCCCTAGTCCCATACACCTGCATTCAGACCATAATCCTCCATACCTTTCCCGTCCATATAACTATCCAATTTATTTTTAAATGATAAAAACGAACCTGCCTCCACCACCTTCAATGGAAGCTCATTCCACACAGCCACCACTCTCTGAGTAAAGAAGTTCTTGTCTAGGGTTGACCTGTCTAGGGTTGACATGTCTAGGGTTGACCTCAATTGTACCATCTGGGAAGACCAATGTCTGGTCTTAACCAAGATCTCGGAGAAAACCCATGCAGGTCACAGGGAGAACACGCAAACTCCGTACAGACAGCACCCGTAGTCAGGATCGAACCGTTGTCTCTGGCGCTGTAAGACAGTAGATATACCACTATGCCACATGCCACCCAGGATTTCAGGATTTAGGGGTTGTGATGAGGCTGGAGAGTTGCGAGGCAGAGACTGAGGGGATGGGCGGGAAGTTGGTGGAATCAGTGGAGCACGACACTTAAAGTGAGCTCATCCACAGTCACTCCCTGGAGTCGTCTCAATTGTTTGCAGCTTGCACAGGCTGATCGCTATGAAGTCGTCTGTCTGTCTTTGTAAAACCTCAGCTGATTGCAGGGAGCAATAAATATTAAGCAAGCAGTGGTTCGAGGTATTCGACATATCACGATGGATGCAGCTTGTATTTCCAGCTATATCTCTGCTCTTAAGAGTTTCATAGGAAATCCAGAAGGACATTAGCTGTGGAGGAAGGAACTGCAGATACTGGTTTAAACCGAAGATAGACACAAAAAGCTGGAGTAATTCAACAAGACAGACAACATCTCTGGACAAAAGGAATGGGTGATATTTTGGGTTGAGACCCGTCTTCAGACTAAAGAAGATCTGAAGAAGGGGCTCGTCCAAAACGTCGCCAAAACCTTTTCTCCAGAGATGTTGCCTGACCCGCAGAGTTACTCCCGGAAATGAGCCATGTTACTTCTATTTAGCTATCAGCATAGGGCCACCTCAGGGCTGTGTGCTCAGTCCCCTTCTCTACTCTCTCCATACTGATGACTTTGTAGCCTGACACAGCTCCAATGGAGCTCTTGCATTCCCTCTCCTCCCTCCCCGCCTCCCCACCCTTCCCCACCCTAGTTGTCCTACCAGTTCCACTCTCCAAATCCTTTTATCCCTCTCATCACCAGTGCTTGTTTACCTCATTGTTAAATAAATATATTTTTTACTATCAGATTGATGTCTGCAATTCTTCATTAACACATCACTACAAGATGAATGTCTCTAATGTTATAATCCCTCTCAAGCTGAAACAGAAAATAGTTGAAGGGAGGTGATATAATCACATTTTCATTCTTTTTCATTTTTGAGTGTTCAGGTCCCTCAATTGCTGAGCTATTTAAATGTTTGAAAGTTTCACCTCTCAGTAGATAATAAAATAAGACAATCATCACGGTCAATGTGAGACAAAGTCTTTATTCCTATTTGACAATATAAAAAGATGACTTCTTGCACATATTGAGAGAAGGTGCATCACACCAAACAACATTTGTCTAAAAAAGGGCTTCGCAAACATGAAAATCAACAAATGAGGCACGCTAGATTTTTTTAAACAGATTCTATTCATTAACCTCCGCAACAAGCCTAAATTCAGGCAATAAAAGGGAGTCAACCAAGGGAGGATATTTATAGTGTGTGAAAAAAAAAGTGACATCATTTGTGCCACGTGATGATTTAACAACACTTCACAGTTCACAATGTTCATTCAAGATTTAACGGGAAAGCTCGGGAGACGGACAAGTCACTCGCACAAATAACAGAAATGCCGAGTACCCGTGGGAACTCTTTATCTACCCCCCGTTATATCGTGTGATATCGTGCTAGACCACGACCACTTCACTCTGGTTACATCTTGCGTCAAGTTGCCCCGTGAGAAAGCCCCATAATACCATCGGTTGTAGGTATTTCTATATTTAAAATAATGTTGTATAAGTATGATATTAGATTTGCTGATTCAGCCTTTGTCTTCATGGCTTCATCCAATAAGTCTGGGGGCATGTTATGATAGTCTTTTGTGTATTTTTTCACACCTTTATCTGTCTTTTTCACACTTTACTTTTCCTTTGAATCCTTCCATGTCTCCAGTTTCTCTCTCCCCTGACTCTCAGTCTGAAGAAGGGTCTCGACCCAAAACGTCACCCGTTCCTTCTCTTCAGAGATACTGTCCCGCTGAGTTACTCGAGTATTCTGTGTCTTTCTTCAATAAGATGGTGGTGGAGAGAGTCTGGCACTGTAAGGCAGCGGACCCAGTGGGTCAAAGACGTTGCCATGACTCGAGGGCCTGAGCTATAGGGAGAGGTTGAGCACACTCTATTCCTTGGAGCACAGAAGGATGAGGGGTGGTCTTATAGAGGTGTAAATGATCATGAGAAGAATAAATCAGAGAGGCACACAGATTCAGATTCAGATTCAATTTTAATTGTCATTGTCAGTGTACAGTACAGAGACAACGAAATGCATTTAGCATCTCCCTGGAAGAGCGACATAGCAAATGATTTAAATAAATAATAATAAGTGTCCTGGGGGGGGGGGGGGGGGGGTGGTGATTGGCAGTCACCGAGGTACGTTGTTGAGTAGAGTGACAGCCGCCGGGAAGAAGCTGTTCCTCGACCTGCTGGTTCGGCAACGGAGAGACCTGTAGCGCCTCCCGGATGGTAGGAGGGTAAACAGTCCATGGTTGGGGTGAGAGCAGTCCTTGGCGATGCTGAGCACCCTCCGCAGACAACGCTTGCTTTGGACAGACTCAATGGAGGGGAGTGAGGAACCGGTGATGCGTTGGGCAATTTTCACCACCCTCTGCAATGCCTTCCGGTCAGAGACAGAGCAGTTGCCATACCATACTGTGATGCAGTTGGTAAGGATGCTCTCGATGGTGCAGCGGTAGAAGTTCACCAGGATCTGAGGAGACAGATGGACCTTCTTCAGTGTCCTCAGGAAGAAGAGATGCTGGTGAGCCTTCTTGATCAGAGTTGAGGTATTGTGGGTCCAAGAGAGGTCATCGGAGATGTTGACTCCGAGGAACCTGAAGCTAGAAACACGTTCCACCTCCGTCCCGTTAATGTGGATGGGGGTGTGCGTGCCGCCTCTGGACTTCCTGAAGTCTACAATGAGCTCCTTGGTCTTCTTGGAGTTAAGGGCCAGGTTGTTGTCAGCGCACCATGCTGCTAAGTGCTGGCCCAGTTTAGGGGAATCAAGAACCAGAGCACATAGCTTTAATCTGAGGGGGGGTAGATTTAATAAGAACATGAGGGGTAACTTTTTTACACAAATGGTGGTGGGTGTATGGAACAATTTGCCAGAGGAGGTAGTTGAGGCAGGTGCTAACGCAACGTTAAAGAAACATTTATTTCATGGATAGAATAGGTTTCGAGGGATAAGGGCCAAACGCAGGCAGGTGGGACTAGTGTAGAAGCAACAAGTTGGTCAGTGCAGGTAGGTTGTGCTGAAGGGCCTGTTTCCACGCTATAAGACTCTATACTCTTGAGACTTCAGACTTTGGATGCCAGTCGTTTTCCTCAGGAACTCCATTAAAATACCAGTGGAACCATGAGTTAGAATTTTAAAGCCAACATTTAATTTTAATGCTGATTAAAAAGATTGCAATTTCCTTCTTAGTGGAATCTAGGCAGGAATTAACATAGCTCCAGCATCCTTGGTAGAAGGGTCCTGAGCCGAAACGTCACTCGTTCCTTTTCTCCGGAGATGATGCCTGACCCGCTGAGTTACTTTGTGTCTATCTCCAACATTGGATGGGACCGTGGATTGGGACAGTGGGATCCATAAGAATGACCAAGATGGCAACTCTCTCCAGTAACTACCCTCTCCACCATTTGCTGCATCATTATTCTCAGTAAGGAAAGGTTTTACTGATCTTTTTCCACACAGAGAGCTGTGAGTCTGTGGAATTATCTGCCTCAGAGGGCGGTGGAGGCCGGTTCTCTGGATACTTTCAAGTGAGAGCTAGATACGTCTCTTAAGGATAGCGGAGTCGAGGGATATGGGGAGAAGGCAGGAACGGGTTACTGATTGGGGATGATCAGCCATGATCACATTGAATGATGGTGCTGGCTCGAAGGGACGAATGGCCTACTCCTGCACCTATTGACTATTGTCTATTATCTATGAAACATTACTCCCTTCCCTGCTTGTTAGTTTGTAAGATTGTTCCCGATGTTGGGGAAATCCAGAACAAGGGGTCACAGTTTAAGGATAAAGGGGAAATCTTTTAGGACTGAGATGTGAAAAACATTTTTTACACAGAGAATGGTGAATCTCTGGAATTCTCTGCCATGTAATGTAGTTGAGGCCAGTTCATTGGCTATATTTAAGAGAGAGTTAGATGTGGCCTTTGTGGCTAAAGGGATCAGGGGGTATAGAGAGGGTATAAAGCAGGTACAGGATACTGAGTTGGATGATCAGCCATGATCATATTGAATGGCGGTACGGGCTCGAAGGGCCGAATGGCCTACTCCTGCACCTATTTTCTATGTTTCTATGTTTCTATGTAATGAAAATGGACACAAAAAGCTGGAGTAACTCAGTGGGACAGGCAGCATCTCTGGAGAGAAGGAATGGGGGACGTTTTGGGTCGAGACCCTTCTACAAGTTTGCAACAGAGTATATTTCTTTTGGATTGGGTATTGCAGCATTTTAATTCAAGCAAAGCACTGATCAGGGATATCTTTGCCATGCAGAAATGTGAGTGTGCTTAGTTTTCAGCCTCCTCGAAGGCAAAGTACATGAGATGCATTGGATTCTCCAGTAGTGTCAGGTTACTAATGCTGATGTACAATTAGGAAAATTACCATTTTCGTGTTTCTCTGATAGGTAATGTCAGGGTGAATTACTCTTCTCTGCCAATAATGCCAGAAATTACACTGATACTACATGTTGCCTTAAACACGGTCCCATATAGGTTGACAGCTAATTTTCCACCATCCTGAAAGCTTTACAGTCTGGGCTGCTAATGCATGTTTCACCCGAGTCTCCTTCAGGAAGTGGATTATCAATGGGGGATCACTGACATCGTGGGATTATCCGGGAGATGAGAACAAAGGACTCCACTCGCTCTCACGAATTGAACTGACTGCATTTCATCCGTCAAAATCGTGACAGCTAATCGTCTAATGTACCTCCTACCACTCGAGCTGCGTGCCTCGACCTGTCTTAATCAATTGGAGTTTGTTCGCAATTGTCGAAGGGTGGGAGGGGGGGAGGGTTGCCATATTGTCCCGCTATTCCTTGCAGCATCTTGCTTCCTCGCCCATATTAACAGCAGTTGCCAAAGCCCACTACAATTCAACTAGCACGGCAATGAGTGTTTCCGAACCAGAGGGCCACAGATTTAGATTCCAGACTCGAATGGTATTCACAGACTTGTCAGTCCCAGTTAGTATGCTTTAGCAGTTATTGATCCAGTTGCTCGGTTGTGTGCTGCATGCTGATGTTCAACGTTGTCCACCGGGATGCTATTAATGTTCATCGAAAGAGTGCAGAAGCCATGAAAAAATAGTCTGTATGGATTTACAACCAGTGTATGCAGTCTAGCAAAATGCTTTGAGGAGGCAACTAAATTAGTTGACAAGGGAAATCCAGTGGTTGGAATCGACTTGCATTTTCAGAAGGCACTTGATACTACTCCAATTACAGACTCGTGGAAATTAGCTAATTAGTGGAAACTGCCTGAGCAATAGAAAACAGAGTGCTCCGATAAAGACAGGAAGTTCTGGCTGAGTGAAGGAGTTCTTCCCCATGTCTGTTCCAAATTAGTTTTTGATATATTTCCATTCTATTCCATGGTCTTGCTTTAAAGTGGCTTGCTGCATTACCATTTTTTATTATCTTTATATGCTGAGATTCCCACTTCATTTTTTTTTCTAAACTGTAAAATATGCTTTATATTTGTTTATGTGTTAATTTTTCATCCCTTGCGATCCACTCCCTTGCAGTGGCCGCCTGTTTGGAGGAATTGCAGAGCCGAGCTCTGTAGTCTGATCCCTCAGCACGTTTCAGAATGGAGGTTGAGGGCAGACCGGCAAGGTCAGAGGTCACATGAAAGGCTTCAGGATGCTGCTCTCAGAGAGGCCTCAACCACCAACTTCATCGAGATTGCTGTATCCCTTACATGCCAATGTCTACAATTCATTTCCAGCTGTCCATATCTGCCCAGGGGCAAGATTGTGTTGTTAACTATGGAAGCCAGATACAAATAGGAACGGAAAATAGAATAATTGAGGCATAGTGTCAGACAGCATGGAAACAGGCCCTTCAGCCCGTCTTGTCCATGCCAACCAAGACACGCCATAATAAGCTAGTCCAATTTCCCCACATTTGTCCTATATCCCTCTTAACTTGTCTTATCCATGCACCTGTCCAAGAGGCCTTTAGGTATTGTTAAATCACCTGAACTACCCCATCTGTAAACGAATGCAGCTGCAAAAAGAAGCACATAGCCAATGTGTGTAGGGATAGACTCTGGATTGCAAACCAGCTATGTAGGTTGTCAGAATAAGACAATTGTGTCAGAAAGCTAATGCAATGTCAAAGTACACATGCAGTACAAAGAGCAAAGCTTCACCAGTCTGTATGCCGCAAGGGACAATAATGGAAAATGCAGCCGTTTTTAAATTAAAGTGAATTATTGATCAGTACACTGATAGCGACACTGATGGAGAAACTCTCTGTCCAAGTCTAGACCATGATATATATATCCAGACATTAACAAAAGTGCCATTAACCAAAACCATGCTGAACGTGAAGCTATATTCCTGCGTGTATGTTGGTTCAGTGGAATAGTCTCTGGTCAACTCGTCCCTTCCCACCCAAACCACCGCAGGAGATGCAACACATGTCCCTTTACCTCCCCCCTCGACCCGTCCAAGGAACCCGACAGTCTTTTCAGGTGAAGCAGAGGTTCACTTGCACCTCCTCCAACCTCATCCACTGTATCCGCTGTTCCAGGTGTCAACTCCTGTACATTGCCGATACCAAGCGCAGGCTCGGCGAGTGTTTCGCTGAACACCTCCTTTCAGTCCGTCTAAATCTACCTCATCTCCCGGTTGCTCAACACTTTAACTCCCCTTCCCATTCCCAATCTGACCTTTCTGTCTATTGTCAGAGTGAGGTCCAGCACAAATTGGAGGAACAGCACCTCATATTTTACTTAGGCAGCTTACACCACAGTGGTATGCATATTGACTTTCCGGAGCACTAGTATAGGTGTTGTGGGATGAAGGGACTGGTTTTCCAGAGGGCTAGTATGGACATTGTGGGCCGAATGGATTCTTGGCTGGTGGCTCAGTCACTCAAGCCTGTTGTACTGGCAGCTCACGGCTGGTAGGCTGGCAGTTGTCACAGCTATTCCTTGAAATTCCATTTCAAGCCGGGTGCAAGGCCACCAAATTCAAGTGCAGTTTCTTTCCACTTAAAGCAGGGTGCTAGCCCACCAAATTTAAGTGCAGTTTCATACCTTTTCAAGCAGGGTGCAAGGCCACTAAAGACAGTGAGTTGTGACCTCTCCCTCCTCCATCTTGCAGAGAATGAGTCACGCCCACACTTCTGGGTTTAATAGTCCACCCCCCCTCCCACCAGAAGGGGCGTGGCCTTTATGGCATGATTGACAGGAGAGAGAATCTCAACAGTTTTAAAACACTAATTACTCTTTTATTTTTCATCAATGGGAAAAATCCTCGGCACTTGATGAGCATAGGGGTACTCTGAGTAAGATGACCAAAAATCACAGCCGTACGTGATAGTGTTGTTTCTAAAGTCAATATAATGTGCAAACAGCAAGTGATCAAGATTAGACTTTTAATTATATAGAAGGCAAGGCAACTTTAATTAGGCAAGGCAACTTTAATTAAGCAAGGCAACTTTAATTATGCAAGGCAACTATAATTAGGCAATGCAACTTTAATTAGGCTAGGCAACTTTAACTAGGCTAGGCAACACAGCTTTAGCATTTCCAAACCATAGGCAACACAGCTTTAGCATTTCCAAACCAAAGGCAACACGGCTTTAGCATTTCCAACCCAAAGACAACACAGCTTTAGCATTTCCAAACCAAAGGCAACACAGTTTTAGCATTTCCAAACTATATTTTCAAACCACATTCAGGGCACTGACAGGCCAGTAAAACCACTCACAGTTTAGTAGACATGTGTCAGGCTGAGAGACGTGACCCTGTCGCTACCCCATCTTGCAGAGACTTACTGAGGCACTCAAAACTTCCAGTTTTTATCATCCCTCGGGAAGGGGTGTGGTCTTCAGCAGAGAGAATCTCAACATTTTTTTAACACTAATAACTCTTTTATTTTTCATCTATGTGAAAAATCCTCTGGTCCTGCGCAGCAGAAGGGGACTCTGAATAAGATGGCCAAAAATCACAGCCGTAAGTGGCAGCATTTTTTTTAACAAAATCAATATACAGAATACCAGGAAGTGGTCAAGATCCGAATTTTAGTAATATAGAAGATTATATATATATATATATATATATATATATATATATATATATATACTAGAGCAAGTGCAGACCCACTGGGTCCACTCCCCCAATGCACCCTTTCCCTACTTGTTGCCTCCACGGGAGGCGTGGTCCTCCTACTCAAGCCATTCCCGAACTTAAGATTCCAGCACTCTCCTTGCCTCCCTCAGCAGTGCTATTTAAAAAAAAAATCCAATTGCACTTGCCCTGCATGTTGCAATAGCTTTTTAAAGCTATAATCGCGAATAACGTGTCAAATATAGGATGAAATCTTCATTGAGGCTTGTCTTGGCTAGCTGAGCCATTGTGATGTCATCATTTGAAGCTGGTGGTATTAATTCCAAAGTCTTTTGACGTAATCAGTGATGTTTGTAGAATAAGTCGAGAAATAAAGCATAAAATGTTCAGATAAGGTGTCCCCGGCCTCGACAGGAAAAATATCAAACGGAATATGTAAAAATGTAATTGTTACTGCACGCAGTGCTTCGCGAAGATGTAAAGCCAACCACATATACACACTAACAAGATCAGAGTTTTAATAAATACTAGACCAAGTGCAGACCCGTCGGGTCTGTTTCCCCAACAGCATTTGCGGGGGGGGGGGGGGGGGGGCTGCGGCATCACACTCAAATTAACCACCCCCAAACACACAGGGGGGGGGGGGGGGGGGGTGAGAAGAGGGCAGGGAGGGGAGAGGAGGAGGAGGAAACGGGACAGATTTTGGAGGGAAAGGAGAGCGGGGTTGGGGGTGAGAGAGGGGGATGGGGGAGAGAGATGTTGGGGAGGGGGGGGGAATGGGAGGGAGGGGGGAGGAGGGAGGGGAGGAGGGAGGGAGGGGAGAGGGGTGCGGGGTGAGAGGGGAAAGAGTGGGGAGGGAGAGTGGAGGGTGAAGGGGGAGAGGTGGAAGAGTGGGGAGGGAGGAGGAGAGGGGTAGGGGGAGTGATGGAAGAGGAACAGAGGGATAGGAGGAAGGGGGCAAGTGGGGTAAAGAGGGAAGGGGGGTGGGGTGGGAGAGGGGTGAGGAGAGGGAGAGAGGTGAGGAGAGGGAAACATAGAAATTAAGTGCAGTAGTAGGCCATTCAGCCCTTCGAGCCTGCACCACCATTCAATATGATCATGGCTGATCATCCAACTCAGTATCCTGTACCTGCCTTCTTTCCATACCCCCTGAACCCTTTAGCCACAAGGGCCGCAACTAACTCCCTCTTAAATATAGCCAATGAACTGGCCTCAACTACCTTCTGTGGCAGAGAATTCCAGAGATTCACCACTCTCTGTGTGAAAAATGTTTTTCTCATCTCTGTCCTAAAGGATTTCCCCCTTATCTTTAAACTGTGACCCCTTGTTCTGGACTTCCCCAACATCTGGAACAATCTTCCTGCATCTAGCCTGTCCAACCCTCTAAGAATTTTGTACGTTTCTATAAGATCCCCCCTCAATCTTCTAAAATCTAGCGAGTACAAGCCGAGTCTATCCAGTCTTTCTTCATATGAAAGTCCTGACATCTCAGGAATCAGTCTGGTGAACCTTCTCTGTACTCCCTCTATGGCAAGAATGTCTTTGAGCATTGGGCATTGTGACATCACACAATGGAACGTTCACCATGGGCTGGGACTCCTGCAAAGGCATATGTAAATGGATCCATTCCGATTGGACATATGTGAACATTGGGCATTGTGACATCACACGATGGAACGAATCAAAACGAAGAAAGGCAGCCGGCAGCCGGACGGACGGTCGGCAGGCGACAGGCACACAGTTTTATATAATAACTAGACCAAGTGCAGACCCGTTGGGTCTGCTTCTCCAACGCAGCCGTCCCCTACCCGTAGCCCCCATGGGAGACGTGGTCCTCCAACTCAAGCGGCTCAGGAATCAGCAGTGCGGCTGTTTATAAATGGCGTCTTTGAGGCGAGATGCGGGTGCCAGCAGCCGTTATGGTCGCTGGCGAGCAGGAGGCGACAAAATGAGTGAGTGGGGGGGGGGGGGGGAGAAGTATTTCATTAAAAACGTGTACTTAAGCACGATGAAATGTAATGAGAAGTGGATACTTAGAAAGAAAAGTGAAATCTCTACCGAAATGGAAAAGATCTCGGCGATTGTGCGTCTGGATTCGGCGTGGCAAGGAATCAAAGGAAGAAAGGCAGCCGGCAGCCGTACATGTAAATGGATCCATTCCGATTGGACATCTGCGAGCATTGGGCATTCCGATTGGACATCTGCGAGTATTGGGCATTGTGACATCACACGATGGAACGAATCAAAAGGCAGAAAGGCAGCCGGACGGCAGCCGGTCGGATGGCACGAGAGTTTTATAAGATAGATAGATAGATAGATAGATAGATAGATAGATAGATAGATAGATAGATAGATAGATAGATAGATAGATAGATAGATAGATAGATAGATAGATAGATAGATAGATAGATAGATAGATAGATAGATAGATATGATATGCATACCCCAATTTCCAAATGGTTTTAATTCAAGTCCGAACACCCGGTCCCCATTCTCCACATTACCTCTCCAAAAAGCCCCTCTACCTTGGCCACAGACATCATCACCAGTACCTGTTTGGCTACCAACATCATCACCTGTTCTGTTCACCAACCTGACCATCAAAGCCCTGATCTTCAGCCTCCATCTGCAGATCTTCTTTCCTTCCCCTCCAGAACCCAGCCTCCACCACGGTCAGCACATTGTCCATTATAAAATGTCAAGTCCATGGTCTTTCCAACCTGGTCTACTGAAATTGTTGGTAGCAGGCCCATGGATCAAGCGGTCATTAGGTGGCTCTGTAATGCCCATCAAGAGCTAGTTAGGCACATTGCGTTTTGTTGTAACTGTCCCAAGGAACATTTAGCACAGGTTAAGTAGGGGACGTGCTCTTTGTTCAGTAAGCACAAGTCAAGAAAATCGCTGTAGTGCATCTAATGCAACACAAGACTGTTGGCCACCCTGCTTAAAGTCTAAGCGCACTGGGGCAGCATAGGTGGGACCCAGTTTTGATCCTCACCTTGAGTGCTGTCTGTGTGGAGTTTCCATGTTCTCCCCGTGTCTGTCTGTGTTTCCTCTAAGTGCTCTGGTTTCCTCCCACATCCCAAAGACGTGTGGGTTTATAATCGGCCTCTGTATATTGCCACTAATGTGATGGGAGTGGATGAAAAAGTGGGATAACAGACCCAGTGTGAACGAGTGATCGATGGTCGTCGTGGACTTGCTGGGCCGATGGGTCAGTTTCAATGCCGTATTTCTAAATTAAACTAAGCATAAAAATGGTTAAGCAGTGATTACATTACTCATTACCCAAAGGTTTGTAGATAATGATCCACAGAGAGAAGTTTGAATCCAATCACAACATGGGGGGATCAAAATTCAATTAGTTAAATTAATTGAGAAATTAAAAAGCTGAGGTCTAAAATGCTAATCGTAAAATTATTGAATTATCATAGGTACCTGCTGTTCAGTAATATAATTTGGGAAATGAAATTTGCCATCCTGACATGGAACTCCAGGCCTCACGAAAGGTGGTCTCTGTAATATGTGTAGGAAGGAACAGCAGATACACAGAAGATAGACACAAAACAATGGAGGGCCCGCCGTGGGGGACCACCATGAGCGGGGAGGGGGGGGGAGAACAATGGACAATATAGAGGGGGGGGGGGGGGGGGGGGCAAAGGACAGTGGGGGCCCAGCTTGGGGGAACTGCTGGGGAGGGGGGTGGTGGGAGATAAAAGTAGGAGTCGGCATGCTTTGTAACATTGTCAGCACCATCGGTGGCTGCTATTTGTATACATTGTGTATGCAAGCAAAGAATCTCACTGTGCCTATTCACAGGTGACAATAAAGTATTCCTATTCCTAAATGCTTGGGTAAATCAGCGGGTCAGGCATCATCTCTGGAGAAAAGGAATAGGTGACATTTCGGATTGAGACCCTTCATCAGACAGCGAGTCAGGGGAGAGGGAAGCTAGAGGCATGAAAAGGTACAGAACAAATCAGAGCCGGCACCGATGACCCAGGAAAGGTGGAGTCCACAATGGTCCGTTATTGGCTGTGGAAGAGGGGATAACAAAGGGATGCAAACTGTGAAACTAGCAGGAAGACTAGGGTGGGGGAGGGACGCAGAGAGAGGGAATGCAAGGGTTAGTTGAAATAAGTTAAATCAATCTTTATACCGCTGGGTTGTAAGCTGCCCAAGCAAAATATGAGGATATGAGGTGCTGTTCCTCCAATTTGCGTATGGCCTCAGTCTAACAGTGAAGGAGGCCCAGGACAGAAAGGTCGGTATTGGAATGGGAAGGGGAGTTAAAATGTTTTGCAACCAGGATCCATCAGGTATTAGCTGAATGGACCATTCAGTGCTGGGCAAATCAGCAATACTCATTTATTATGTAAATTACAACTGCATACATTGTTTTCTTATTAATATTTAAATTGATTTAAGTTGCCGATTAAGAAAATAATATGCTGATAAATTGTAAAAGGTGCTTCCACTGAAAGTCTAGATCATGAAGCAAAAGAACTGTCCGTGTTTTACTAGAGGAAACATTGAGAGGAGGCAGGATCCACATTTAGAAAAAGCAATATCAAGTAGACCAAATGAGTTCAAGCAATAATATTTAACTTGGAGCATGAGCACAGAACAAGCTGACAGGAACATAAAGTTAATCAGTCTCGAGCAAGAACTTAGGAGGTTGGATTTCTTGAGACATTGGTGGAAATCTGAAATAAAATTCCATTTGAGCAAGAATACTTATCAACTGCAGCACGGTGGCACACAGCAGCAGAGTTCCTCCCTTACAGCACCAGAAACCCTGGTTCGATCCTGAGTACGGGTGCTGCCAATACGGAGTTTGTACGTTCTCCCTGTGACCACGTGGGTTTTCTCCGGGTGCTTGGCTTCATCCCACATTCCAAAGATGTGCAGGTTTGTAGGTGAATTGGCTTCTGTAAGATGTCCCTAGTATGTAGGCTAGAACTAGTGTACAGGTGATCACCGGTCCGCTCAGACTCAGTGGGCTAATGGGCCTGTTTCCACGTTGTATCTCTAAACTAAACTAAACTAAAACACAACAGGAATGCCTGGCGAGAAATAGGAATTGAAATAGGAATTGACAAGCAAAGTTTCTCAAATGCTATGTGGATACTGACTTATGGAGATCATGATGGATACTGACTTATGGAGACCATGAAGTTATCCTCCCATGTGGAGGAACCTGGTCTAGAATAATGTCTATTCAATGTCATTATCTTACCAGTGATGTTCCACTCTTCATGTCATAGCATCAATTTACTTTACGCTTTCGTGTGATTGCAAGCTCTCAGGAACTGCCTTCAACCCTCGCTTTAATAACTACCCTCGGGTGGTGGAAGGGCTGGTTCCGAGAGCTACTGTAAGGAAAATAGAGTGCCAACGAGTTTAGGGTTAGGTTCTGGTTTATTATTGTCATGTGCACCGAGGTACAGTGAAAGGCTTTGTTTTGCAAGCTATCTAATAAGATCGGATGGTATTATACATCAATACTATCAAGGCACACTCAAGTACAATGGATAGAGCAAAAGGGAAAGATTGTGCAGAACATAATGCTTAACATTGCAGCACAACAATCCCATAGACAAACTCCAATGTTCGCAATGGGGTAAATGTGAATCAGACAGCATGGAAGGACTGTTCAGAAGCCAGATTACGGGGGGGTAGTCACACTACAAATCAGGAGCAGTGGTAACTGATGCAGATTTAAGCGCAATCATTTCTCAGAAAAATCTGGAAACAAAAAGGAATAAGAAATCAGCTGGTCAGGCAGCATCTCTGGAGGGAATAGACAGGGGGCGTTTCAGATTGGGACCTACTGCAGACTGTATAAGTTGTATATGGCAATAACAATAAAATGCATGAAGGTAGAGAAATCTCCCAGACATGTTCAGATATATCCACGGACACTATGGAAATCTATGGAAGAAATTGTCCGAGCCCTGGCTGGGATATATCAATCATCGCAAGACATGTGTCAATGTGTTAGTTCTCTGGTTTGTTCCGTGTGGGGGAAGGATAAACATTTTTTCAATCTCTTACCTTGCCGGAGATGCGATTGTTTTCCGGATTGTACCTCCGGTCGCTCTGCGGCCTAACATCTTGGAGCCGGCGACTTTGCTCGAGACTGACATTGAGCCACACCGCGGGGCCGTGGACTTGCCACCGGAGCCTGGGATCCCTTGCCTGGGATCAACGTCCAACTGCGGCCTGCGGATTTCAACATCGAGGAGCTCGCAGTCTCAGGTAGAAGCTGATGTCGGGAAACTCCAAGCCACAAGAGGTTCGACCAGCCCCGACCCGGGTTCTGATCGCCCGGTGTGGGGAGCTGAGATCCCCTGATGCAGAGGGCTCGACCGCCGGCTGCAGGAGCCAAGATCACCCCAGCAACGGAAGGTTCGAGTGCCCCGACCATGGGAGAACAAAGTAGGGAAGAAGGTTGAACTTCTTTTGCCTTCCATCACAGTGAGGAAGGTGCTGGAAGACTGGGGGAGTGTTATGCCTTCGCTGTGATGGATCAGGGGCTGATTTCAATATCAGCATGGTTAAATGAAGTTGATTTGGTGTCTTGTTGCTCTATTAAAAGAATGGTGCAGGAAAAATGTTCCCAAACTGAATGGCAGTCTTAGAATAAAGGGGAGGCCATTTAAGACTGAGGTGGTGAAAAAACATTTTTCCACCCCTGAATTTGTATGAATTCCCTGCCACAGAGGGCAGTGGAGGCCAAGTCACTGGATGGATTTAAGAGAGAGTTAGATAGAGCTCTAGGGGCTAGTGGAGTCAAGGGATATGGGGAGAAGGCAGGCACAGTTTATTGATTGGGGACGATCAGCCATGATCACATTTAAATGGCGGTGCTAATGGCCTACTCATGCACCTATTTTCTATGTTTCTATATCAATGATTCCATGTGATAGACTGCTCTGAGAGGTTAGACTGCAGGTACATACGGTTTTGAAGTCCTTTGGCATAGAAACATAGAAAATAGGTGCAGAAGTGGGCCATTATCGAGCCAGCAGGCCATTAATGTCGTGGCTGATCTCCAAAATCAGTAGAGGTTCTCCGTTCCCAGATTCCCTTTGGAGAATGCTAAATCTAATTCTTCCTTCAGTGAATTGCCTCTGTTGCTTTAAGAGAGGTTCTCTGGGTGAAAGGGAACCCTGGGACCAGTAAATCTGGGAAAGTTACTGCAGAGGATTCTGAGTGCTAAGATATACATGCAATCAGAAAGACAGGGGCTGATTTGCAATAGTCAGCATGGTTTTGTGTGTTGGAGGTCATGCCTTATGAATTTGATTGTATTTTTTGAAAAATTAACCATAAAGGCTAATTAGGGCAGGGCCACAGTCTATATGGACTTATAGAAACATATAAAATTGTAAAAGGACTGGGCAAGCTAGATGCAGGAAAAATGTTCCCAATGTTGGGCGAGCCAGAACCAGGGGCCACAGTCTTAGAATAAAGGGGAGGCCATTTAAGACTGAGAAAAACCGTTTTCACCCAGAGAGTTGTGAATTTGTGGAATTCCCTGCCACAGAGGGCAGTGGAGGCCAAATCACTGGATGGATTTAAGAGAGAGTTAGATAGAGCTCTAGGGCCTAGTGGAATCAATGCATATGGGGAGGGCAGGCACAGGTTATTGATTGGGGACGATCAGCCATGATCACATTGAATGGCGGTGCTGGCTCGAAGGGCCGAATGGCCTACTCCTGCACCTATTTTCTATGTTTCTATGTTTCTATATCAATGGTTCCATGTGATAGACTGCTCTGAGAGGTTAGACTGCAGGTACATACGGTTTTGAAGTCCTTTGGCATAGAAACATAGAAAATAGGTGCAGAAGTGGGCCATTCGGCCCCTGGAGCCAGCACCGCCATTCAATATGATCGTGGCTGATCATCCAAAATCAGTACCCCGTTCCCACTTTTTTCCAATATCCCTTCATTCCTTTAACCCTAAGAGCTAAATCGAACTCTTTCTTCAGTGAATTGGCCTCTGCTGCCTTCTGAGGCAGAGAATTCCACAGATTCACAACTCTCTGGGTGAAAACGTTTTTCCTTATCTCAATCCTAAATGTCCTACCCCTTATTCCTAAACTGTGACCCCTGGTTCTGGACTCCATTGGCCTTCATCAATCAAGGAATTGACTACAGAAGTTGTGATGCGATGTTACAGTTGTACAAGACACCGATGAGGCGCACTTGTAGTATTGTGTTCAGTTTTGTTCTCCCTGCTATAGGAATGATGCCATCAAGATGGAAAGAGTGCAGAGAAGATTTACGAGGATGTTGCCATGACTAGAGAACCTGAGCTGTATGGAGAGGTTGGGCAGGCTAGGACTATATTCTTTGGAATGCAGGAGGCTGAAGGAGTGATCTTATAACTGTGTATAAAATCACAAAGGGAATAGATAGGGTGAACGCAATGAGCCTTTTACCCAGGGTAGGGGAACCAAGGACAAGAGGGCACACATTTAAGGTGAGAGGTGAAAGATTTAATTGGAGATAGATACAAAATGCTAGAGTAACTCAGCGGGACTGGCACCATCTCTGGATAGAAGAAATTTCGAATCCATTATTTCTGTCCATAGATGCTGCTTGTCCCGCTGAGTTATTCCAGCATTGTGTGTCTATCTTTGGTGTAATCTGCAGTACCTTCCTAAGATTTAAATGGAACCTGAAGAGCAACTCTTTCATGCAGATGGTGGTGGATATATGGAACATTGCCAAATTATGTAGTTGAGACATTTGCAAAGGCAACAGTTACGATACTTGGAGAGATACATTGATATGAAAAGTCTAGAGGAATATAGGCCTAAAGCTGATAAATGGGAGGCTTAGATGAGGCATCTTGAAATGAAGGGTCTGTTTCTGTACTGTAGAACTATTTCTCACAGCCACACCAGAGAGTAATGGTTCTCTGAAAACGTGTGCAAACTAAATTGTGCCCAACTCTATTTGGGTCTCTCTTTTACCTAGTTCTGACGACGAGTCACAGAGTGACATGCTAACTGTTTCTCTTTCCACAGATGCTGCCTGACTTGCTGGATTTTGATAGCAACTTTTGTTCATTCTCCCTGTATCCTGCAGTTTTTAGTGTTTTAATCTTTCCCCGCTGGATCCAAAAATTGCAGCTTCTGGAATTATTAAAAACTAATTCATGGGGTATGGCCAAGATTTATTGTCCTTCTCCAACTGCCCTTGAGAAGGTGGTTGGAGGCCTCGACTAGAATAGCTCCAATTTGAATCAAATACAGAAGACAGGTCAGCCAAAGCATTGACTTGTGTTTTCTCACCGCAGATGCTGCCTGACTTACTGCGTACTTACTTACTGAGGGTGGCATGATAGTGCAGCGGTAGAGCTGCTGCCTCACAGTGCCAGAGACCGGGTTCAATCCTGACCGGGGGTAGGGTGTTGCATGGATAGAAAATTGGTTGGCAGACAGGAAGCAAAGAGTAGGAGTGAATGGGTCCTTTTCAGAATCGCAGGCAGTGGCGAGTGGAGCGCTGCAAGACTCGGTGTTGGGGCCGCAACTGGTCACTGAAAGTTGGCGTGCAGGTACAGCTCAATGATTGAATGGCGGAGTAGAGGATGGGCCGAATGGATTAATTCTGCTCCTATCACTTATGAACACCCTAGTGCCTCTATTTTTGGTGCCATTATTACAACCAAGCCGTCCACAGAGTACAGACAAGTAATGCTGCTGTTGGTTTAAAAGAGTGTATTGTGACTGTATTGTATGATTGCAGGTCCGCTTCTGGGATCAGTACACAGAGAGTCCCCTGGCATGTGTGCCACCTTGAAGCTCAACTGAAGCAGATGGGTTTCCCTGTTTAAGGCTGGGTTGAAAACTGACACCCTTCCCACCCAATCCCCACCTCTGCCACATCTCTACCGCTCCCTCCAAATCAGACACCCACAATTTTAATTGCCGTCAGCTGCCTCTGTCCTGGTTTGGAATTGCCTCCCTCGCCCCTCTCCTCCTCGCCAAATCCCCTTATTTGTCCCAGATTCTCCTGAAGAGCTCTGACCAAGCTGATGTTCATACTTTTTGTGGCTCGAAGACAAAATCGTGCTCAACTTTTAGAATCCTCCCAATAAGTGTCTAGGGAGCTTTGAACATGTTGAAGGTGTGTTGTTATTGTTGTTGTAGACAAAGGGATGGTTTACAGGCACTTGGCACTGGAGCATCAAATGTCAATTTACAAACACAAGCAAGATACAGTAGCAATAAACCTAGCAGGCCATGCATGGGTCTTGTTATTTCGGTTCTCTATTTTTTCCATGGTGCAACAGAATCAGGGCTGCACCCAAATGCTTTTTTTTCTCTCCTCTTGTTCACACTGAGATGAGGTTTCCTGCTTTGTTAGACCTTTCATTTGTCTCTTTCACAGCCTACTGAACATAATTAGGAAAGCATAATCTGAAACTTGCCTTTGAAACCATGAACCCTTACACCAAACAGTGTACTGTACAAATCAGATGAAAGAACCCGTAACTGTCAGTTATCAAAGGGTAGCTCATGACGGCTGGAATATTTAATTGGTCTGACATCCCCTTCTATATTTACGTTAGTTCAGTGTATAGAACATCCACTGCTAGTATTTCTTCCCCAACATTTAAAGCATTAACTATTAAACACTGTTAAGAAATCAATACAAGTGCTCTCCCCGTAGACCGGTTTAGCATGCAGGTGATATAAGTTCTGGAAAACATTCCCAATGGGGCGGCACAGTGGCGCAAGAGTGGAGTTGCTACTTTACAGAGACCCGGGTTTGATCCCGACTACGGGTGCTGACTGCACAGAGTTTGCACGATCCCCCCATAACCACGTGGTTTTTCTCCAAGATCTTGGGTTTCCTCCCACACTCCAAAGACGTACAGGTTTGTAGGTTAATTGGCTTCAGTAAAAAGTATAAATTGGCCCTAGTGTGTGTAGGATAGTGCTAGCATGCGGGGAGCGCTGGTTTCCTCGCTGTATCTCTAAACTAAACTAATAGCATAAGGAAGAGGGAGGGAGACAGGATCTCACTCTTCAAATTACTCTAAGATTCTTGCAGATAAATGTGCAACAGTTTCAAGTTCATCTTGAAGGATCCAAAGAAGGGGTCCGACTCAAAATGTCGCCTGTCCATTCCCTCCACAGATGCTGCGCGATCCACTGAGTTAATCCGGCCCTTTGTGCTTTACTCATGACTCCAGCATCTGCAGCTCCTTGCATCTCAGGATCAGCTCTGATGCCCTCTACAGTCAGATAGCGAGTTGCATTCTGTGCAAAGTCTGATTTTTGGAGGATGTTACGTTAGACAATGCAGCGGAGATAGGTTCCCAACACCTTCTGCCCTCTTCCCAGTCCGCTCCGACCTAAAAAACTCAACAAACCTTCAAAAGCCAGCAAGAGAACATCCGAATGAAACAACACAAAATACAAACTCATATTGGCCAGTTGTATGAATTTTGATTTCTCTCACTTCAGGTAGCCCTGACATTCCCTCTCTCTTTATCCCTCCCCCACCGTAGTCACACTAGCTTCACATTTTCACCCTACAAACAGCTAACAATGACCTGTTTCCTTTATTATCATTACTTTCTTGTATATCTTTCATTCATTGTTCTTTATCTCCTGACAGCATCATCTATATCTCTCATTTCCCTTATCCCTAACCAGTCTGAAGAAAGGTCTCGACCCGAATCATCACCCATTCCTTCTCTCCCGAGATGCTGCCTGTCCCGCTGAGTTAATCCAGCTTTTTGTGTCTATCTTCAACATAAACTGCTGACAACGCATTCTTGCTTTAGATGCGCTGTGGAATGTTATTCCTTCACAGAGTTAATTGCCCGGCGCTTCAAGGTAAAAGCTCCTTGCATTAAGAGAATGAAGAATTGATTACATTTCCAACTCTTTCCTTCAGGACCCTTGTATTTCATTGATTAAAGAAAATGCAAACAGTAGGATTAGTGAGCTAGCCAGCTGTGCCACCAGCATTAACACAGCAAGGCACTGTGAACTCAACATGATTGCTTAGGGGAGGAGAAAATATTCTCCACCTTAGAGTGATAGAGAGATACAGCGGGGAAACAAGCATTTTGGTCCATTTAATCTACACTGACTATCAGCCATCCCCTTACACTAATTCTAAATTAATTATATTTTTTTAGTTTTCAGTTTAGTTTAGTTTAGTTTATTATTGTACCGTGATACAGCGAAAAGCTTTTGTTTGAGTCATAGATTGAGACAGTGTGGAAACAGGCCCTTTGGCCCAACTTGCCCACACCGGCCAACATGTCCCACCTACAGTAATCCCACCTGCCTGCATTTAGTCCATATCCCTCAAAACTTGTCCTATCCATGTACCTGTCTAACTGTTTCTTAAATGGGTGGGATAGTTTGCATGCAATCCAGTCAGGGGTGGCACGGTGGCACAGCAGTAGAGTTGCTGCCTTCCAGCACCAGAGATCTAGGTCAGATCCTGACTACGGGTGCTGTCTGTACGGAGGTTGTACATTTTCCCCATGACCTGCGTGGGTTTTCTCCGGGTGCTCCGGTTTCGTCCCACACTCCAAAGACATACAGGTTTTTGTCGGTTAATTGGCTTCTGTAAAATTGTAAATTGTCCCTAGTGTGTGGGATAGTGCTAGTGTTGGGGGTGAATGCTGATCGGCACAGAGTCAGTGGGCCAAAGGGCCTGTTTCCGTGCTGTATCTCTAAAGTAAAGTCCAAAGTCAGTGAAAATGCTGTACATGAATACAATCAAGCCATCCGCAGTCTATTTTGATGGCCTTGGATATGAATTCACAAAGATTGATTGGAAAAGCAGGCAAAAGGACATCGGAAAAGTGTATTAAAAGTGAGATAAGATGAGTTCAGGGCCAGCATGATCCTGTTAGAGTGAAGGGCAAGGATGGCAAGATGAGGGAAGCCTTGTGATGAAGGATATTGAGCTCTGGTCAAGGAAAAAGTCAACTGGTGTCAAACAAGTCCCTTGAGGAGAATGTAAGAATATACTTAAGAAGAAAACCCAGAACACAAACAAGGCACATGAGATATCTCTAGTAAATAGAATAATGGGAAATTCTTAAAGATTCTATGTATATTAAGAGCAAAGTGGTAACTCGAGAAAGAGTAAGTACTTTGAAGGATTAGTGCCGTAATCTATGTTTGGTGCCACAAGAATGACTACTTCCCACCTGCATTCACCATGGAGATGGTCATGCCAGCTAGTGAGTTTACGGATAAAAACAGTGATAGCCTGAGGCATATAGACATAATGAAGGAAGAGCTGTTAGTAGTCTTGAAGTGCGTAAAAAAGGATAAATCCCCTGAGTCTGACCAAGCGTATCCTGGGACATTGTGGAAATCTGGAGCCACAGCAGAGTTTGGTGTTTTGGAAAGACACAAAGTGCTAAAGTAACTCAGCGGGGCAGGCAGCATCCCTGGAGAACTTGGATAGGTGACCCTTCTTCAGATTATTGTTTCTTCATTTGGTTTAATTTAGTTTAGAGATAAAGCACAGAAGCAGGCCCTTCGGCCCACCAGATCCGCACCGACCGGCGATCCCTGCACATTAGCCATGGATGAGGTACTGGAAGTCTGGAGGATGACTAATGTTAAGCCTTTATTTAAAGACAAGCCAGGGAACTACAAAATAGCGAGTATTAAGGGCCTGTCCCATTTACGTGTCCTTGGCACGCAAATTACGCGACCTCGTGGTCGCGTTGAGCCGCGATGGTCCCGCGAAGGTCGAGTGCGATTTCATGCGTCCGCACAGCCGTCTGGAGCGCGTGACATCATTTGAAGATGGACACAAAGCTGGAGTAACTCAGCGGGACCGGCAGCATCTCTGGAGAGAAGCAATGGGTGACGCTTCGTGTCGAGACTCTTCTTCAGTCTGAAAGAAGGGTCTTGACCCGAAACGTCATCCATTCCTTCTGGTGTGGACTCGAGTTATTGGAGAGATTGGACAAGTTGGGACTGTTTTCCCTGGAGTGATGGAGGCTTAGGGGGTGACCTTGGGAGGGTCTAAAGAGGATAGACAGCCAGCATCTGTTACCCAGGGGATGGGAAGTCTACAACTAGGAGGCAGAGGTTTAAGATGAGAGGGGAAAGATTTAAAACGGATCTCTGGAGAAAACTTTCATGGAGGGTGGTGGGTATATGGAACAAACTGCCAGAGGAAGTGGTAGAGGTGGCTACAATTGCAATGTTTTAAAGTCATCTAGACAGGTACGTAGATAGGAAAGCTTTGGTAGAATATGGGCTGAATGTGGACATTTGGGATTAGATTTGATGGGCATCTTGGTCATGGATTAGTTGGAGCATAAATCCTGTATCCATGCTGTATAACTCTATGTCTACAATAACACAGTTAAATTAGTGGATCACTGTAAATTATGACAAGTCTGTAGCCTCTGTACTTTTGGTATAATTACACAACTTTTATCTTTACTGAAAGGATTCTTGTTCCTGATTATAAGCCTTGTGGCCCCTGCTGAAAAAAATGCACTTATGTGGTGGTTGATTAAAGACAAGATGGTTCTAGCATCCATTACATGCCTGGATCTATGTACATCAAAGACGTGATTCACGCTTATATTTTGGAATTCTACTCTGGTGTGCCTCCTCTGAATCAAAAGGCATCTGGTGAGAATCCTTGGGAGAATTTGTGTTTGTCCAGGTCTGCTCTGAGGCTGCTGACCTCTGCATTCCACAAGATCCCAGTAACAACAGTGGGATGAATAATCCATTAATCTGCTCTTGCCTGCATTCCTAAAGCAAAGGGTGGATCAGAAGAATTCACTGCTTCTCTGAACCTCTACTTGTATGGGCAGGATCCACTTGCAAGAAGAACTTTCCCACTAAACTTAGTTTAGTTTAGTTTAGTTTAGAGATACACACGATCCTACACACACTGGGGACAATTTACAATTTTACCAAAGCCAATTAACCTACAAACCTGCACGTCTTTGGAGTGTGGGAGGAAACTGAAGCACCCAGAGAAAACCCATGCAGGTCATGGGGAGAACGTGCAAATTCTGTCCAGAGTTCCAGGATCGAACCCAGGTATCTGGCGCTGTAAGGCAGCAACTCTACTGCTGCACCACCGTGCCACACCAAAGTTGAATGAAGCAGAAATGTAAATGGAACCCATTTCATTAAACTATCCCAAAGACGATCCCTCTGTTCTCCAAGTAATTTGTCCTGCTCATTGTCTTTCTCACATACCCTACTTCAGGATCTTGCCCAATCACGGCGGCTTTCTTATGCCCCTGTCCCACTTAGGAAACTTGAATGGAAACCTCTGGAGACTTTGCGCCCCACCCAAGGTTTCCGTGTTTATCCCCGAGGTTTCCGTGCGGTTCCCAGAGGTTTTTGACAGTCTCCCTAATGGTCAAAAGTGGTTTCCGCTTCTTCTATGTTCCGGCGATTATTTCAAAAAATTCAAAACCGGCCGCGACTAAAAATCGGTAATTTTTTAGTCGAAGCCGATTGCGATGCTAGTTGAAGGTGGTTGTCGGAGGTTGCAGATAGTGGAAGGTTAAGACCTCCCTGGTGGAATAAAACTGGGTGAAAATAAGGTCTTACCTTCCACTACCTGCAACCTCCGGCAACCACCTTCAACTAGCATCGCAACTGGCTTCGACTAAAAAATTACCGATTTTTAAAACGGCAACCTATTTTTAGTCCCGTCCAGTTTTGAATTTTTTGAAATAATCGCCGGAACATAGAAGAAGTGGAAACTACTTCCTACCATGAGGGAGACTGACAAAAACCTCCGGGAACCGCACGGAAACCTTGGGTGGGGAGCAAAGTCTCCAGAGGTTTCCGTTCAGGTTTCCGAAGTGGGACAGGGGCATAACACCCCGCTGCAGTTTGCTCTGATTATTTATGACCTTCATTACTGACAAGTGTCAGGCATGGTGGATACACTGCCAGGCATAACAGGACTGGAGCTGTTAAAAATCTGATCTGTTTGTGGTTTGTATCTGCTCGTTAAGTTGAGAGATGACAGGGGCATTTTGTTCCACTTTACATCAAGTCATGTTGTCAGCCATTTCCAGGTCAGGTATGACAGAGTCAAATGCAGCACGCCCTCACCCATAACCCACCCTGTTCTAGAAATATAAGGTACAAGCCCATGACTTTAATTAACTTTTCAGTGGGGAACGGCTTGGTGAATTTTCTACATAAACGAACAAAGATCTGCAGATGGATAGGACAGGTTGGGAGGGATATGGGCCAAACGCAGGCAGATGGGATGAGTGTAACTGGGAAATGTTGGTCGGTGTGTGTGAGTTGGCCAAAGGGCCTGTTTCCACACTGTATCACTCTATGACTCTTTGACACTACAACCTTAAATATGTGTTTATATATATGTGTGTGTGTGTATATATATATATATATACATATAGATATATATATACCACTCACCTGTTCCCCCAAAGTAACCCGTTTCCCCAAAGCAATATTCCAACACTCAGGGGTGGAGGGCGGGGGGGAGGGGGGGGGTATGGGAAGGGGGTGTGGGGAGGGGGGTGGGTGTGGTGACGGGGGGTTGGTCTCAACAGCCGCAGATTGCACCTTCAGCTTTCGGCTCACACAGCAGATCCCGGTCCCATTCTGGCTTCACTCAGAGGCTTCCGGTTCAACTCATCAGCTTCCGGCTGTTCGTGCTGGTCGCTGCAGAAGCAGCCCGCATGCTGCTCACTCTCCGCAGGCTGCACACTCTCCACGAGCTGTTGACTCTCTGCGAGCTGCTCAACACAATCTGCCCCCTCAGCCTTTTATTCTCCTCGCCGCGTTATTGACAGCGGGTTCCGGAAGGGGTGGTTTTTACGATTTTTAAACCTTCGTAACTTTTGTATTATTTCACCGAATGGAACAACATTTATTTGATGCAGCAGAGGAGAATGGTGAGTAAGGTGGCGAAAAATCGTAGCCCTATGGGGGATCGTTTTTGCGCAAATTGAGAGTTTTAGTAATAGTATATAGTGCGTTTGTATTAGGGAGTAAGTGTATATATACACACACGGAACTTTATTTTTTCTCTCTCATTTATTATATTCAATGTTCTATTTGTTATATTTGGCTTAGCTCATCACAAGATAAGATTAATATTTGAATTTATTTCTGTTTACCTTTGTTTTTAGTTACACAAATCCTTCTTCATCAGAAGTCTCCTCCACTCCACTCCAATCATGATATTGATTCTAGACACAAAATGCTGGAGTAACTCAGCAGGTGAAGCAGCATCTATGGAGAGAAGGAATGGGCGACTTCGGGTCAAGACCTTTGAACCTTTGAACCATTTTAAACATAGAATCATGCAATTGGCCCACCTCAGGCAATCCTTTTGTCACCTTCCACACGTGCCCTGGTCTGAAGAAGGGTCTCGACCCGACACGTCACCTCTTCCTTTTCCTCACAGATGTTGTCTGGCCCGCTGAGTTATTCCAGCTTTAGTGTCTATCCCTAGTCTAATACCATTCACAAAGCAAAAGGAAAACTGCGCATGCTTGAAATCTAAATCATAAACAGAAAATGGAAACACTCAACAGGTCAGGCAGCATCCGTGGAGAAAGAAACAATGTTAACGTTTCAGTCTGATGGCCTTTTCTCAGAGCTATCTTAATACCTCTTCCTTTTCTCAACAGATGCTGCCTCACCTGTTGAGTTTCTCCAACATTTTGTGTCTACCTTAGTTTTTTCCAGCATCTGCAGTTCTTTCTTAAACATTAATACTAACGTTGCTATTCGCCACCAGGTCAATGGGCCTTTAGGGCTAAGACATGATTCTATACATTTAACTGCGTCAAACTTCAAGGGCACAAGGTGGCGCAAGAAACATCGCCGCTCTGCACTGCCTCAGTGAAGTCGACTATTCTTATACTGCAATCGTTTAACTTTTTGGTACTTTTGTATGATGGTGTTTACAGTATATATGGTATTGTATATATTTGGTTGTAAGGCAGGCAAACGGAAGGCTAGCATTCGAGAGGACTAAAATACAAAAACAGGGAGGTAATGAAGATGCTCTATAAGGTGCTGGTCAGGCTGTATTTGGAGTATTGTGAACAGTTTTGGGCCCCATATCTGAGGAAGGATGTGTTGACTCTGGAGAGGGTCCAGAGGAGGTTTACAAGAATGATCCCATGAATGATTGAGTTAACATATGATGACAGTACAGGGCCTGCATTCGCTGGAGATTAGAAGAATGAGGGAAACCTCATTGAAACTTACTGAATAGTGAAAGGCTTGGATAGAGTGGGTATGGAAAGGATGTTTCTATTATTATTATTTTTTTTTTAAATATATTTTATTAGAAGCAAGTACAATATAGTGGTCCCTTTTTACAGGTGCCTAATAGATGTTAACAGAATACATTCTCTGTACAACTTCATTTTTTATTTTTTAAATAGAGAAATAAGAAAAAAAAGGGGGAGATAGTAAAGAATAAGGAAAAGTGTAGTGTGTGTAGATAATGTGTGTTTCAATAGTGTATTTTATCTACAGGATGTTTCCATTAGTAGGAGAGCCTAGGAGCAGAGGTCATAGCCTGAGAATAAAAGGATGTTCCTTTAGGATGGAGATGAGGAGAGGGTGGTGAATCTGTGGAATGCATTGCCACAGAAGGCAGAGATAGATAGATTCTTGATGAGTACTTGTGTCAAGGGTTATGGGGAGAAGGCAAGGCAATGGGGTTGAGAGGGAAAGATAGATCAGCCATGATTGAATAGTGGAGTAGATTCAATGGGCCAAATGGCCTAATTTTGTTCCTATCACATGAACTTATGATCATGAGAATGATTGTACTGAATAGCATGCAAACAAATAATTTAAGTACATGTATCTAGGCATATGTAACAATGAAGTAACATTGAAATTGTTGAAATTTATAATTTTATTTTCCCGATGATATATTTAAACAAAGGTTATCCTCACACTCACAATAACAAATCCTTGGATGATCAAGACATTCTGCTTAGTGTTCCAACAATATTAGTTTGGTCTCTTGTCTATCCTTCAGCATTTCAAATATCTGTGGAATGGTAGGTAGGTTGGCCACTAGTATGTGGGTGGCTGATGGAATATGTGGGGAGTTGATGAGATTGGTGGAAGAATAAATTACAGAGATAATTAGCTAGGGAATAGGATGAATTCAGTAAGTACTTTCTTTCGATGTCTTATGGATATGAGGAAAGCATGGAAAAGTAGAAGCTTTAACCAGGTTCTTGATTATAATTTGAGTGAAGAGTTAGATCTATTTTACGATACAGCATGGAAACAGGCCCTTCGGCCCACCGAGTTCACGCCGACCCACGATCCCCGTATACTAACACTATCCTACACACTAGGGACAATTTTCAATCTTTACTAAAGCCAATTAATCTACAAACCTGAAAGTCTTTGGAGTGTGGGAGGAAACCAGAGCAGTTGAGCTGCACTGGTAGCAGGGTTTCGATCCTCTCCCCACAGGGGGACGGCTCTTCTGAAACTGTCCCACCTTCTCCGGATTTGCTCTGGGTCGATCAAGTGGTTTCTGGCGTTGCGGACGAGTCTGGCGAACTGTATGCACCTCCTGAGGGAGCTTTGACGCTGTTTCGCCGGCCATTTTGTGGAGTTCTTTACTCAGCAGCTCGGCCATCTTAGCACACTGCATTACATTCTTCAATTATGTGTCGCCTGGCCAAGTCAGAGAACCACATAATTGAAGCCTTAGTCAGCCCTCTGAAAAGCTGCTATAGATTCACTTCTAGGCTAAGATGGCATTGGTGCAATAGCTTATATATATTTTAGGCTAATATGCAATTTCTTAATGTATCTTTGTAATTCTTTATACTGTTTGATGTGTATATGGACCTGTGTCTGAAATAAAGCTTTAATAATAATTAATAATGAGGTGTCTGATTCCTTGAGAATCGCCTGCTGGATGAATGCATGCCTGCAGCCCATGACCAGTCTATCCCGCAACGCATTGTCTTGGCACTTTTCGCAGCATAGAGTTTTAAAATCACATGCCTTTGCCGTGGTGCGCAGTTCGGCAAGAAATTCGGTAATCGATGCCCTTCCTGTTGCACCGTCCTGTAGAAATCAAGGCGAGCTGCGAGGAAATTTCGACCTTCTTCGACATGCAGCTGCAAAGCCGTTGTGATTTCAGGATATGAGGCTTCAGTTACTTCTTCTGTAAGTAAATTTTGAAGCAGTGCAAACGTTTCTGGAGACATTGATGAACACAAGAGAGCCTTTTTCCTCTGGTCAGTCACTTTCAAAATAAAAATCAGCGCGCATTAAATACGTCAACCACAATTTTCGCTCGGGATCGAAATGATCGAATTGCCAAGACATGTTAGTTTGAGTACCCTACAGAACTAAAAAAAAAATGTTTTTTTTAATCGTAAATTAGGCTCTTATCTGGGTCTTTGGACGCAATCCGAAGTGTTCCACTTTTGACACCACTTTCGTGTTTGTTTTCCAAGTTTGCACAAAACTTGAGAGTCTTTAATTTACAACAGAAGTCTTAAATGCTTTATTCAATGCTGGCAGCAAGACGTCAAAAATGGCTACACACACACAGACAGGAAAAGAACTATATAGAAAACATCTCACTTTGTCCTGGGCCATGCCACCTGCTGCACGGGAGGAGCAACGGAGCCTCCCAACCCACACAGTCCACCAAACATCACAGTGAAAGACAATGCGGTTTCACCCTATTAAGCAAATTATTTTATACACTTCCATATATCACTCCTCAGCCATCTGTGCTCCAAGGAATAAAGTCCTGGCCTAGCCAAACTTTCCCTAAAACTCAGACCCACGTGTCCTGGCAACATCCTTGTAAATGAGCGCCTCCATCAGTTTGTTATTTTGCTCAAGTTTACAGCATCTGTAGTCTTGTATCCTTGTAGTTTAGTTTAGTTTACTTTAGAGATACAGTGTGGAAATAGGTCCTTCAGTCCTCCGAGCCCACAAAGCATGGCCGACCAGCGATCCCCGCATGCTACCGCTTTCCTAGAGACACATAATGACAATTTATAATTTTACTGAAGTCAATTAATCTATAAACCTGTACGTCTTTGGAGTGTCGGAGGAAACCGAAGATCCCGGGGTAATTCCACATGTGCACTTTGTAGAAACAAAGAACCGCAGATGTTGGTTAATACATAAAATAATACAGAGTGCTGGAGTGACTTAGCATCTGTATCCTTTTCCCACATCCTGGCATTTGTAATTATTCATCATCTTGATCCCAGGCACAATAAAGTTGCCACTCTTCAGAGGTGTGTGGTTAAGACAACGAGTAGATTGACGATTTGTGGTGGTGAACACCAGCTGGGATAAACTTCTCACCGGCTGCAATGTCGGCACCTTCAACCAATGCATCTTTAGTTTAGTTCAGAGATACAGTGCGGAAACAGGCCTTTTGGTCCACCGAGTCCGTGCTGACCAGCGATCCCATACATTAGCACTATCCTAAGCACTAGATACAATTTATAAATCTTTACCAAGCCAATTAATCTACAAACCTGCACGTCTTTGTATAAATGTGGGAGGAAACCAGAGCGCCCGTGGAAAATCCACGCAGGTCATGGGGAGAACTTACAAACTCCGTTTGGACAGAGCCCGTATTCTGGATTACTCCCGAGTCTCTGGTGCTGTGAGGCAGCAACTCAACTGCTGTGCCACGAGCTGCCACTAATCCCATCATCCTTCTAGCCAGCAGAGGAACATACAATGCAGTCCAGTGAACTGTCTGAAGGTGCAATATAACTTTTATTACCTCAGACTAAGTACACACATGGATGCCCCTGTGCACCACTCTAGGGAGAGAAGATAGAGTAGCATTTATGTAGGAAGGAACTGCAGATGCTGGCTTACACCGAAGATAGACACAAAATGCTGGAGTAACTCAGCGGACAGGCAGCATCTCTGGAGAGACGGAATGGGTGATGTTTCGGTTTCAAGGCTGTTCTTCAGACTCTCGACCCAAAAACTCTCCAGAGAATATGGTTTATGTTGGAGGTCGAACGATGGAAATGGCTTTTGGATGAATGTCAGAGGAAAGCAGAGAATTGGGAGCCATGTCCTCCCGTGCTCAAATGGATTGCTTGCACTCATAGGAGCCCTGAAAGAATGAGGGGTCTGGGCTGTAATCAGTTCCCGATTCCACCATGGAGTTTGTGCCTTTGGGAAAGGAGAAAAGGAAGCTGGCAAAAAGATAAATAAAACAAAAATGACAATTGATATTAATCACACGAACAAAACATGCCTGTAATACACTCAACAAAAATTAAAGCTAATAAATCACTCTGTTCTGGTTAAGAAAGGAAATGCATTTATTCTTGGTAGCCCTGAGCTGTGTTTGAACTGTGTGCAGTACTGAATGACCTTGGGGTTATTTCTTACGCACATTCCAGCGCATCCTGGTTGATATACTGAAGGAGGGCTGAGACGTTAAAGGCCAAGCTTGGTGTTGATTGCATGCAGAGAAACCTCCAGCTTTTAGCGGCATTTCCAAATATGATGGATGGTCTCACCAATGAACAGGTCATCGGAGAACTGTTTGGTGTGGGTCTCACCAGCTGCCTTTGTTAGGTGTCATTCTGCAGTGCCATTACATGTGTAAACTGTGTCCCTGCATCTGCAAGATTTGAAAATCCCATTGCAAACATTTCCTCAACAGCTTCCAATCGATTTGCAAAGAGTGACAGTGAAGATAACTTGGAATAAATGAGGCATGGCAATTGTTGAGTATTTGGTCTTTCGGCAACCAGCTATTGGATTTGTGTGTGGAATCTGGGCTGGGTTATACAGCGAGAATAGCAACTCCAGCAATGCTCACAGTGAGAAATGTTGAATTTATTCTCCAGCCAAACTCCCAGAACTTAGTATCCACGATGGAGCCTGGTTCAAAGTCTGTTCCTGCAAAGCTCCCGTCTAATCAGTGTCAAGTAACGGCTGCCTTGTTCCCATCTAAGATCTCAGCTAATTACATGCTGATGTTTGCTTTTGAGAATTAGTTGGAAATTCACACAAATAGAAATTTACAGCTGTGCAAATGGAATCAAAAGGGGGTAAGGCCCAGAATTATTGCCTGAGGTGTTTCTGATCTCCCTTATCTCAAGGTCAGAGATCTATTTGTTCCTGGGCATTATTTTTTGGTTGTGTACAATGTACTGGAAATGATTATGACAGTACACACACACACAGTATATAACCCGTTTTATCTGACAACTGTCTGAAAAGCCTCTCGGCTGAAACCACAGAGGTTGGATCCTGAGAAGGATGTGTACACTGGGATTTTAAATTGATTTCAGCTGACCTGAATACGTTTCTGTTGTGGCTAATTAAAAGCTTGTTTGCTCAGAGGAACGGATCGGGTTTAACTTGTGCGTGGAACACTGGTAGTAGTATTTCTGAAAATAAGCGGGGAGAGAAACAGGGAAAGGCACAGCTGGACAATTGGACAAACTAGTCGTTCCCTGAGGTTATGCTCTCACTGTAAGTCAGAATAACATCAAGATAAATATGTCATATACCTTAGAGTCACTGCAGGCTGCACCGATCAATGACAGAGGCATTGATGGGCAGATGGCAACAGTATGTTATCAGACTCAGTTAATGCCACAATCTCAGCATCATGGTCACAGGAATCCTTCATTCTCAATCACACCTGGACACCATTTAGATTAGTGTATCCTTCTGATGGCAATACCAGATGGATTTTTCTTCATTTTTATTCTTGAAGGTGTATTTACATGGCCGAGGTTGGAAATAAATGCTCCAGGCTCCACAGTCCAAAAGAGGTAAGTGCACAATAGCACATGCGTGTGCACGTACGCACACATGTGTACGCTCATGCACACGTATGCACGCACATGCACATGTACACACACATGTACACATATATATAAGGACATGCACACACATGCATTGTCACAAGTGCACACATGCATTCATACTTCATAATTAGAGAGCACATTAATACTTCACAATTAGAGAGCACATTAACCTACGGCATCACTTCCTGGTTCGGGAGCTGCAAGGCGTACGAACGGCACCAACTAGACAGGATTGTGAAGACCGCCAGCAGGATTATTGGTGCTCCACTCCCTTTCCTGCTGGACATATACAGGAAGAGATGTATCAGCAGAGCCATCTCCATCATCAAAGACCCCTACCACCCATTGCATCACATATTCTCCATCCTGCCATCTGGGAAGAGGTACTGGAGCATTAGCTGCAAAACCAGCAGGATGCTCCTCAGCTTCTTCCCACAGGCTATAAGACTGATAAACGGACTTTGCCCCCTGCCAAAGTATCGTGCACCAACCATCAACCTGGACACACTGCAGCAGAGCCACTGTCATGCCGCTGCCGATCGGAACGCCTGTTGATGTTTAGTAGAGAGTAGAGTGTTTAATTTGTTCATGATATATGTATTTTTATTTCTATTTATTTTTTACTGCACACTGAATGGACACTGGTTGAGCAATGTTTTTTTGTTTCCTCTGGGTATGTGAGTACTCAGGAAAATGACAATAAAGATATACTACTATACTACTACTATACTACAAGAAACAAATGCACATTAATGCACACAAGCGTGCACACAAACACAACCTCAAAGCCATGTACACAGAACACTTTTTTTTTTAAATTTCAAAATAGACTTTATTCAATTGATAAATATATACAATTCCTGAACCATTCAAACAAACAAAATTCATCCGACATTTTCGGAGACTATACAAGTTTTTTCAGTACAATTTTTTCACATTTGTCCCCCACCCGTGCCACTCTGTGGCCCCTGTCCAAGTAATAAGTATATTCAGTGTTTACAGTGAGAAAATTCCATTTGACATTTTCATTTCCACAAATAATATCCCCCACCCGTGCCACTCATGTGGCCCCCTGGCGTGGGATACCTTCCCTTAATTTAATTTGAGGGGCGTCTCCACCATACCGTGCCCCCCATGTCCAGCAGCGGAAGGACCCTAGACTGTGGCCCTCCCCCACCGAGCCTTGGCGTTGGCTGCACCAAGCTTCAGCGAGTCCCTTAGCACGTACTCCTGCAGTCTGCAGTGGGCCAGTCGGCAACATTCCCTGACGGACATCTCGCTCTGCTGGGTGGTGAGCTTGGGCAGACCAAAGAGCATCTTTGACCGAGTTGATGACCCTCCAGCAGCACTCGATGTCAGTCTCTGAATGTGTCCCTGGGAACAGTCCGCTGGGCGCCAGCCAGCAGTTGTCTTCGCCCTGGTTCCTTCTCTCCAGGAGATGCTGCCCTCTCCCGCTCTCTCTCTCGCCTCCCTCCGAGCAGCTGTCCAAGGAGTTCCCCATCCGTAAATCACAGAGTCCTCTGTGACGGAGCTGTTCGGGATAAATCGTTCCAGGGACCCTTGCATACTTCTCCAGACTCTTTTTGTAAACCCACACTCTGCAAAGAGGTGGGCAACCGTCTCCTCTCCACCGCAACCGTCCCAGGGGCAGCGTGAGCTGGTAGTGAGGTTCTGACGGTGCAGGAAGGATCTAACTGAGAGGGCTCCCCTCACTGCCAGCCAAGCCAGGTCTTGGTGCTTGTTGGTAAGTTCTGGCGATGAGGCATTTTGCCAGACAGGCTGGGCAGTCTGCTCTGGGAACCACGCCACCGGATCCATCGAGTCCTTTCCCTGCAGTGCCTGCAGGACATTCCGTGCTGACCACTGCCCGATGGACTTGTGGTCAAAGGTGTTGGTCCGGAAGAAGCTTTCCACAGACGACAGATGGGGCGGCAATGTCCAGCTGACTGGCACATTGCGTGGCATCTGCGCCAGGCCCATCCTTCGCAACACCGGGGACAGGTAGAACCTCAGCAGGTAGTGACACTTAGTGCCCACGTGCCTTGGCTCTACACTCCGCCTGATGCAGCCACACACAAAGGTGGCCATCAGGGTGAGGGCGACGTTGGGCACGCTTTTACCCCCGTTGTCTGCCGACTTGTACATTGTGACCCGTCGCACCCGGTCCATCCTCGACCCCCAGATGAACTGGAAGACGGCCCGGGTGATCCCCGTGGCGTAGGAGGGAGGGACAGGCCACACTTGTGCCAAGTACAGCAGCCCCGAGAGCACCTCACACCTGATGACCAAATTTTTCCCGGTTATGGAGAGGGAGCGTTGCCTCCACAGCTCCAGCTTCCTCCCCACCTTGGCTATCCGCTCCAGCCAATTCTTGTTACTCGCCTCA
Source organism: Leucoraja erinaceus (assembly GCF_028641065.1). Lineage (NCBI taxonomy): Eukaryota > Metazoa > Chordata > Chondrichthyes > Rajiformes > Rajidae > Leucoraja > Leucoraja erinaceus. Next base: position 28,864,919 of record NC_073403.1, read on the forward strand.
GCCCCCCCGAACCAGATCCCCAGCACCTTCAAGAAGTCAGGCTTGATGGTGAAGGGGATGGAAAGATCGGTCGGGCCAGTTGCCAAAGAGCATGGCCTCGCTCTTCCTGCGGTTCACCCTGGCTCCCGTGGCCGACTCAAACTGGTCGCAGATGTTGATCAATCTGCGGACCGACCTTGGATCCGAGCAGAAGACGGCGACATCGTCCATGTACAGGGAAGTCTTTACTTGAATGCCCCCACTGCCTGGCAATGTCACTCCTCTTATGTTCGCATCCTTCCTGATGGACTCGGCAAAAGGTTCAATACAGCAGACAAACAAGACAGGAGAGAGAGGGCAACCCTGCCTGACTCCAGACCTTACAGGGAACACAGTTCACTCGCGCACATGCATATGGTGTATCTTGGAAGTTGGTAAGAGTCATTGGAGACATGTCAAACTTCCTTTATCTTCTGAGAAAGTGGAGGCATTGGTCTGCTTTCTTGGCGATAGCTTAAATAGATGGGGATGGCCACAAAATCTGAACTGGCCACACACTGCTGAAACAAATTAATTTCCAAACTTGGAATCCGGGTCATTGCAATTTGCCGTGAAACTATTTATTCAAATTTCAACAAAATTTGCATTTCCCAAATACACAGTTCTTGTGTGTCTCTTTTATTATATAATTAGAACAAAACATGAGTCCTGAGACTCAATATCTCTACCTAAAATGCAAGCAGAATGTTCACACAACATAGTCTAGTGCAATGACTAGCTCATCAATATATTCTGTTTCGTGAGTTTATATTTGCTCATTAAGTGTAAATTGTCAAACCCTGGAATATCTCTCCTCATTTATAAATTGGACTGTTGCGTTTATATAAGCATTAAGAAGGTGACACAGTTGCTCAATGGTAGAGTTGCTGCCTTGCAGTTCCAGAGACCCAGGTTCGATCTTGACTATGGGTGCTGTCTGTATGGAGTTTATTCATTCTTCATGTGACCGTGTGGGTTTCCCCCGGGTGCTGCTACAGGTTGTGGGTTAATTGGTTTTGCTAAAATTGTAAATTGTCACTAGTGTGTAGGATAGTACCAGTATATGGGGTGATCACTGGCCTGCGCGGATTCGGTGGGCCGAAGGGCCTTTTTCCTCGCAGTGTCTCTAATGTCTAAAGTCTAAATTAAGAGTGAGAGTGACTTTCTGTTATGAAAAGATTCTGTTGTGTGCTGCCTCGTACAATTATCTAAGCAACAGTTAGTTAATTATTAAAGATAAACAAAAACTGTTCAGCACAGAAACAGGTGTCTTTTGCTCCATCTGATCCATGCTGACCATGATGCCCAAATACGGAGTAACTTGATGGGCCGAATGGCCTAATTCTGCTCCGATCACTCATGAACCCATTCCTATCTAAGCACCTGTCAAAAGTCTTTAAAATATTGGAATGTCTACTACTTCATTGCTCCTTCATTGCTACTTCCTCCAATAGCTCGTTCCATACATCCAGCATCCTCTGCGTGAAAACATTACCTTTCAAATCTCCTTTAAATGTCTTCCCTCGCATCTTAAGCTGTGCCCTCTAAACTCACCTACAATGGAAAACATATTTTGATTATCGATACTCTCTATGTCCCACAGAATCTGATAAACATCAATAAGGTCACTCGTCAGCCTCCCATACGCCAGTGAATACAAACTCAGCTGACCTAATCTCGCCCATTTACGGGCCTCCATTCCAGGCAACATCCTGGTGAATCTCCTCTGTATTCTCTCTGTTGCTACCACGTCCTTCTGTTCTGTAGTATGACGTGGCATCTTGTACATTAGAAGGTGTGACAGTCCCAGGATTGGTATGTCTGATAAGACAGTGTGCCGAAAAAGCGGTGTATCCGTGAAGTGCTTGGAGGAGTCAGCCGGCTCAACAGCAATTTAGCCCCTGCGTCTTTCATCCAGGGTAGTTGTATTCAAAGGGCATCAATCACCCAAAATAGATAAGGAAGCTTGTTTTCAGCAGTGTATTCTGTATTCTGTATTCTGTTCTGTAAAAGTGTTACTCCAGTGGCTTTCATCTCTTGCCGCGTTCAGTCTTCAGACCGAGAAGCTTCCACGATGGCCCCCAACCCAGGCGACTGTTTGCGTGCCAGCCACAGAAGCAAATCTACAATCACATATTACAATCGCTCCACACTCTTCAATCTCTACTCCTCCAGCAACATTTCTTACGTTCTGTACACTGTAATGGCTCAATTGTAATCTTGTATTGTCTTTCTGCTTACTGGATAGCATGCAACAAAAGCTTTTCCCTGTACCTCAGTACACGTGACAATAAACTCAACTGAGCTGACCAGTCCTTTAGTTACAGTTCCATAGTTTCTTTGTTTTGTTAGTTATGGGGTGTTCAGTTTTTAGTTAAGGTCTGCAGTTATTATAATGTTTTGCTCTGATGCCTTATAACTGCTGTGCTTGAATAAAGGTGTGGACTCGGCAAATCATTGAGAATTCAGTGACCCTACATATGGCAACCATAAATACACCTGGTACTCGAGCAGTCCAACCAACATTTTGTGCAACTGTAACACGAAATTGGATTCTTGTACTCAATGACCCTGACCAATGAAAGCAAGCACACTATATGCCTTCTCCGTTACCCTACCAACAATGTCAACACTGTCAATGACTTAATTCCAAAGTCACTCTGAACATCGACATTTCTGCCTGGACATTCCTGCCATTTAGGGAGAGTCAAGGAATAGAAGTCATAACCTCAGAATTAAAGGACGCTCTTTTAGGACGGAGATGAGGGGGAATTTCTTTAGTCAGAGAGTGGTGAATCTATGGAATTATGTTCCACTGAAGGCTGTGGAGGCCAATTCAGTGGATATTTTTAAGGCAGAGATAGATAGATTGTTTATTAGAATGGGTGTCAGGGGGTTATGGGGATCATCAGGGATAGGAGTAGAATTAGGCCATTCCCATCAAGTCTACTCTGCCATTCAACATCATGGATGATCCCCTTATGATTTACTCCATATGTCCTACCAGGATTTGACTTCCCAAATCTCTGATTTAGTTCATTGAGGAGGTGCCTAAGGAAAGTGTGTAAGAGATGGTTTACATGAACTTCTTGCAGCTTTTGACAATTAACCAAATAAAGATTAAGGTGCAACGGATCACACTTTGCACTTTATACGGGTTTACATTAAATTCCATTTACCACTGCTCTGCCCAACTTTCTAGCGGATTTATCTATCTAGCTGTATACTTTGCTACTCTGGCTCCATCAATTTTCATGTCATCTGCTATCTTACTAACATACCACCTACATTTCTCATCCAAGTCATTTAAAAATTATCACAAATACAAAGGTTTCCGCACCAATCGTTGGATTACACCATTTACTACAAACTTCCAATCGGAAAAACACCCTTCCGCACCTCCCTTTGTCTACTCTCATCAGTCTGAAGAAGAGTCTCGACCCGAAACATCGGCAATTCCTTCCATCCATGGATGCTGCCTCACCCGCTGAGTTTCTCCAACATTTTTTGTCTACCTTCGATTTTTCCAGCATCTGTAGTTCTTTCTTAAACAAAGCCAATTTGGGATCTAGATTGCCAACATGCCTCAGTCCTGTATGCCTTAATTTTCCAGACCAGCCTACCATAAGGGACCTTGTCTAAAGCCTTACAGAGGTCTATGTAAACTTCGTACACTGTTAATTTTCAATTTTAATTTTAAATGCTCAAAAAGCTCAATTAAATTTGTGAGACATGATCTCTACTGAACAAAACGGTGCTAGTTCTAGGGTAGTTCCCTCTCATCACTCACTGTCTGTACGGAGTTTGGACAGTCTCCGTGTGACCACGTGGGTTTTCCCAGGGTGCTCCGGTTTTCTCCCACACTCCAAGGATGTACAGGTTTGTAGGTTAATTGGCTTTGGTAAAAATTGCAAATTGGCCTTAGTGTGTGTAGGATAATGCAAGTTTACGAGGATCACAGTTTGGCGTAATTTCCAGAAATTAGACTAGGTTTTTCTGGCAAGAGTTGGCCTTGACCGACTAGTGCAATTACATCATTCCACTCACGGTTCAGATCAGTTTAGTTTATTGTCACGTGTATAGAGGTACAGTGAAAAGCTTTTGTTGTATGCTAACCAGCCAGCAGAAAGCCAATACATGTTTACATTTGAGCCATTAACAGTGTACAGATACATGATATGGGAATAATGTTTCATGCAAGGTGAAGCCTGTAAAGTGAGATCAAAGTCGGATCCAATCTTATTGGAAACGTGCACAGGAAAGCAGACAAATCCCTGGAGTATCAGCTGGTGAACACACTCTGACACAGAGCAGCACAGTGGCACAGTGGTAGCGTTGCTGCCTTATAGTGCCTGGATAAAGGATTTCCTCACCAACCGGCCCCAGACTGTGAGACTCGGCCCCCACCTCTCCTCCACTCGCAGGTTGAGTACCGGTTCCCCACAGGGCTGTGTGCTAAGCCCCCTCTTATACTGTCTCTACACCTACGACTGTAGTCCGGCCCACAACAACAACCGCATCGTCAAATTTGCTGACGACACTACTGTGGTCGGACTTATTTCGAAGGGAGACGAGGCAGCCTACAGAGAGGAAGTCCTGAAGTTGACAACCTGGTGCTCAGAAAACAATCTGGCTCTGAACACCAGGAAAACAAAAGAGCTCATTGTCGACTTCAGGAGGCACAGCACCGACTTAGCCCCCCTACACATCAACGGCGAGAGAGTGTGGAGAGGGTCAACACCTTCCGGTTTCTCGGCGTCCATATCGCTGCTGACATCTCCTGGACGGACAACACGACAGCGGTCATCAAGAAGGCTCAGCAGCGGCTGCACTTCCTGAGGGTCCTCAGGAAGCACAACCTGGACTCTAACCTGCTGCTGACCTTCTACCGCTCGTCCATCGAGAGCCTGCTGACATACTGCATTACAGCATGGTATGGCAGCTGCACCATGGCAGACAGGGAGAGGCTTCAGAGGGTAACCAGGACAGCGCAGAGGATCATTGGCTGCCCTCTCCCCTCCTCGATGGACATCTACACCTCCCGCTGCCTTAGCAGGGCAAAGAAGATCATCAAAGACAGCTCCCATCCTGCGTTTGGACTGTTCGACCTGCTGCCCTCTGGAAGGCGCTATAGGTGCATCAAATCCAGGACAAACAGACTCAGGAATAGTTGCTTTCCGAGAATTATATCTACTATAAATTCAAATTCACACATGCACTGACTACACCGCCCAACACGGACTTCCATCTGTATATATGTATATATGTATGTAGCGCCGCAGAATTTGTGTACTATATCCCCCCCCCCCCCCCCCCCCCCCCCCCCCCCATCTCCCTTCTGTTTTTTTGTTTTTTCTGTTTCTTGTTTTTTGTGCTAAATTGTATGTATGCACTGAGTACGAGCAGCTTTCAGTTTCACTGTACATGTATAGTGACAATAAATGGCATATATCTATATCTAGTGCCCGGTTCGATCCTGACGACGGGTGCTGTCTGTACGTAGTTTGTACGTTCTCCCTGTGACCACCTGGGTTTTCTCCGGATGCTCCAGATTCCTCCCACGTTCCAAAGACGTGAAGATTTGTAGGTTAATTGACTTTTCTAAATGGTCCCTAGTGTGTAAGATAGGACTAGGGTATGGATGATCGCTGGTCAGCATGGACATGGTGGGCCGAAGGGCCTATTTCCACACTGTATTTCTAAACTAAACTAAACACTGCTGGATTAAATCAGCTTCAATGGCCCATGTCAGACTGGGAACCAAGTAAGGCAATGCTCTTCATACTAACTGTCTCACAGAAGGTCTCCTCATCTAATTACCCTCTACCCCAACTAGTTCACTCTGACCCCAACCCCTGACACCGACCACACAACTGCCACTCCCCAAAGGCCTAACTCTCCAGTTGCACTAAGCCAAGTTCCCAATTGTCTGACTGACTGGACTATCTGATTCTTCAATCCCCATGCATTACTGTATCACCAGGCCAAACCCACTGGTCAATGCCACCACGTTCCCCACCTGTCCCTGCTGGAGACACAAGAGAATGCACATGCTGGATTCATGAGGAAAATAACAAAGTCCTGGAGGAACTCAGTGGGTCAGACACATCTGTGGAGGGAATGGACAGGCAACGTTTCAGATCAGGACCCTTCTTCAGACGATGGAGTGTGGGGAGAAAGCTGGATAAGGGGGTAGGACTGGCAAGTGACGGTGGATACATACAAAATGCTGGAGTAACTCAGCGGCTCAGGCAGCATCTCTGGAGAAAAGGAATAGTTCTTGGGTGGAGGCCCTTCTCCAGAGATGCTGCCTTACCTGCTCAGTTACTCCACCATTTTGTATCTGTTTTCAGTGTAAACCAGCATCTACAATTCCTTCTTATACAAGTGATGTTCAAGAAGGAATTGCAGATGCTGGAGAATCGAAGGTAGACAAAATTGCTGGAGAAACTCAGCGGGAGCGAAGGAAATAGGCAACGTTTCGGGCCGAAACCCTTCCATCGGTGAGACCAAGCGTAGGCTTGGCGATCGTTTCGCCGAACACCTCCGCTCGGTCCGCATTAACCAACCTGATCTCCCTGTGGCTCAGCACTTCAACTCCCCCTCCCAATATGAGGAGAAGCACCTCATATTCTGCTTGGGCAGTCTGCACCCCAGTGGCCTGAACATTGACTTCTCCAATATCCGGTAGCCCTTGCTGTCTCCTCCCCTTCTCAGCTCTCCCTCAGCCCTCTGGCTCATCCTCTTCCTTTCTTCTTCCCCTCCCCTACCCTGCATCAGTCTGAAGAAGGGTTTCAACCCGAAATGTTGCCTATTTCCATTGCTCCATAGATGCTGCCGCACCCGCCGAGTTTCTCCAGCAGTTTTGTCTACCTTTTACAAGTGATAGTGGATTCAGGTGAAGGAGAGTGATTGGCAGATAGTGACAAAGGCTGGAGGTGAAAAGCAGGCAAAAGGATGTCAGATAAGGAAAGAAGAGGAGTGAAATGTACAATGAAGGGAGACAGTGGGGAAAGTGGGGGATGTATGGAAAAGGGGGGACTCAGGGCTGGGTGAGAGATGATGGTATGGAGGAGGGTAATGGAATGCATCAATTATTGAATTAATCAATTAATTAATCAAATAAGTAATTAATTAATTAATGAGTTAATTACAGCAGACAGTAGACAATAGGTGCAGGAGTAGGCCATTCGGCCCTTCGAGCCAGCACCGCCATTCAATGTGATCATGGCTGATCATCCCCAATCAGTACCCTTAATTAATCAATTAATTAATTAACTGATTAATAAATGAATGAATGATTCCTTATAATCACAAATGACAAGTCACAGTGAAATTCTTTGTTCTGCATACCCTACACAAAGTATGCAAAGAGGCGCCATGTATAGGGCACCGACACTGTTACAAAGTGTTCAATGTTGTCCCCAATGCTCCCCTTTCATTCTTGGTGCCCTCCCTGTATCCCTCAATGTTCTCACAGCCGCGAGTCTTTGACCAACCTCCGTCACCCACTACGGACCCATCTGAAGCTGGGCTGAAAGGCCTGTTTCTACATTGGATGACTCCATGACTCTACGACTGTATGACTGAACGGAGTGACTGGGGTGGTGGATGTTGGGAGAAATGTGTGCACACTAGGATGGGGGAATGCTGGGACCGTCTACCATCCCCTGACTTCATACATTGGACACCTCAGGAGTCCAGTCACGCTGCCATTTGCAAAGATTGGCCTTTGACAGGAGCTCATTTGGAGTTTAGTTTTAATTTAGTTTAGTTTATAGATACAGCATGGAAAAATACCCTTTGGCCCGCTGAGTCGGCACCGACCAGCGATCCCCGCACATTAACATTACCCGACACACACTGGGAACAATTTACACGTACACCAAGCCAATTAATCTACAAACCTGCCTCCTTCCTCCTTGGAGTGTGGGAGGAAACCGAAGATCTGAAGAAAACCCACATGGTCACAGGGAGAATGTACAAACTCCGTACAGACAGCACCCGTAATTGGGGTCAAACCCGGGTCTCCGGGTCTCCGGCGCTGCAAGCGCTGTAAGGCAGCAACTGTACCGCTGCACCACTGTGACTGTGTTCTGTGTAACGGCCAAATAACATGCCTTTTATGGTGCACTACATCTTTCAACAGGGCATGTTACTGCCCCCTTGTCTATGGAGGTTCAACAATTTCAAATAACAGTTCTGCAACCGCACAAATTTGCACTTCGACATCCACATCTGCATTCCGTGCTGTTTGTAGGTATGTTACAAAACCTACCTGAATCGTGGCTGAGCATCTGCCCCACCCCATGTGTGTGATTTTGGCGCTGTTTAGAGGGGGCAGGTTTAAAACGCGATTTTTACTAGGCTGTTGCAATCGAAAATGTTCAGCCTAGTAAATCATTAACGGAAAATCGCTGAAAGACCCCATCGCAAAAGGTATTATTAGTTTTTATGGCCTTGTATAATAGTTATAGTAGTTTAAAAATCACTCTCTCAACCCGCAACCTCTCGCAGCCCCAGGGTTTTATAAAGCAAACAATTAAAGGTATGTACCTTATTTTTACATTAAATGGGGCTTGTTTATAACCCTGTGTATAAAGTTTTCTATAGCGAGTAGTTCATTTTGGGCTCTTTATATCCCGCAGTATTTTTCTGGGCACTTGAGGGCACAAATCCAGTGCAATGTGAATGTTCTAAACCAGCGCGTTCACAGGAACCCACTAGAAAGCTGATTTAAAATTGACTTTAATTTACAGCAATTGAACACTCAATTCCTTCCATTTGGCATATCAATTAATGCAAATGCGATTTAAAAATCATGTTTTATTGTGAATTATTTGTGAATATTATTTTGACACTTGGGCTATTTAAAAATGTTAATCATTTATTAAGAAATGGATAGATGTTTAGATCTAGTAATTGAAGTTTGAAATTAGCTACAATTAGGTAACTAACTAATTATATGTTTTAATTTCAGGTCATCCAAGTAAGATTATTTTATATTTGTTTCAGAATGCTTCAATTTTGAAATTTCATTCAGTTCTCTTAATTTTTAAGAAGGTTATGGGCTTTTGACTGTCCACGATCACAGCTTTTTTGTTATGTCCATAGAAAATCAATAGGGAACAAGATGCTAATTTCCGAGTATGAAAATGGCCATAACCTTTTTATTACTTGAGATATGAAAGTGAATTAGGTGTCAAATTAAACTTATTGTTATGCTTTATCTGATGGGATAAATTGCAGACTTGATTATTTAAATCTCAAAATTTTGTAACATTGCTACTGTTTGCACCTGGTTCAGATGCTTTCTTCCACTGGTCGGAGAGTAATACAGGACTGAAACAGCGAATAGAGTATACAGGTCATGGAAAACACAGGTCATAATCTCTCCTAAGACAGGCACAAAACGCTGGAGTAACCCAGCGGGTCAGGCAGCGTCTCTGGACAAAAGGAATAGATGACGGTTTGACTCGAGACCCTAAACCAGCATCTGTAGTGTTCAAGAGGGAACTGCAGATGCTGGAGAATCGAAGGTTACACAAAAAAGCTGGAGAAACTCAGCGGGTGCAGCAGCATCTATGGAGCGAAGGAAATAGGCAACGTTTCGGGCCGAAACCCTTCTGTAGTGTTCAATCTGACTCATAACCTCTCCTACTGGTCTTTGAGTAATTCAGCACTGATATAGGCTGGTCAGCCCACTGAGTCTCTGTCAACCATCAAGCACACATTTACACTAATCCTTTTCAGTTCTCCGCACATTCCCATCAGCTGCCCCGGATTTTACCACTCTCCTACGCTAGGAGTCATTTGCTGTGGTCAATTAGCCCACCGACTCTGAAGAAGGGTCTCAGCCCGAAACTTCACCCATTCCCTCTCTCCAGTTACTCCCACATTTTGTGTCAGCCCACCCACTCACGCGACTTCGGGATTTGGGAGGAAACCAGCCAGCCGGAGGAAGTCCGCACAGTCACTGGGGGATCATGTAGACTTTGCACAGAAAACACCCGAGGTCAGCATCGAACTTGGGTCCCTGGAGCTGTGAGGCAGCTGGACTATGTACGTCCCATCCTCTCCTTTCCACCCTCTTTATCCTGCATTGTGACATTTGGATTATCTAACTATTATTTTGGCATTTTCAATCACCTCCACACACACACACACACACACACACACACACACACACACACACACACACACACACACACACACACACACACACACACACACACACACACACACACAACATTGCCTCTGCTATTCTCTCCACAGATGTTACACTCCCTGCCAAATACTTCTTCCATTCCCTGTTCTAAAGTGACAGACTAAAGTGCTGAGTCAGCTACAGTAAGCTTCGATAGCATGATGCACTTAAAGCCTCAAAGCCTCTGGGCCTGGGCTGGCACTGGGAAGGGGGAGAAAGAAAGGAAGTCTCCCCTTCCGACTGAACCTTATCATGTTTCTGGAAAATATCCCAATGTGCTTCTTATGAATTATCCCCCAAAGCATGGATTTGAAAGTTGTAGAGGAGTTACCAAGCACATAATGGTTTGGAATCACAGACCATCTGGAATGAAATATATATCAGTGTGGATTTGTGTGGATCACCAGACATCCTGAAGCAGAAATGTAATAACGTTTAGGTAAATCTGTTTTATTTTAAACGATATTGGTTGGGAGATAAATATTGGCCACGATTACCAGAAAGAATCCCCTGTTCATCTTCAAACGGTGCCTTGGGAATTGAACAAGTGCCCTTCACTAATTTAATGTCTCCTAATTAAAACAGATGGTTCGTGAAACAATGCACAGTGGTCACAGTGCTCACGGAAATGCCAAGCGCTGGCGCACATTCTCCGTCAGAAGAGCACAGCAGGAATGCGCGGAGAAAATCTCTTCAGAGCTTCGCCAAACGGGAAGGAACTTGCATTATTTGAATTGCAATTAAGTGATAAAATATTGATGAGGGAGATAAAAGCCCATTAATGCGAAGCACTTACTTCAAACTGGCACAAGCTGTGAGAGATGCTGTCGATTTATTGCACCGAGGTTAGTGCTCACCAATCTCACATCATAAACCTGTTGCCCTATTGACTCATCTGTAACAGAGTCTAATCGATAGACGTGTGGAAGGGGATCTGTCATCCAGTATTGAAATGTTGTAGGCAGCAACAATGCATTATTACACGTCAAATAGCTTTTAACGTGCACTAATTAATGTCTTAAATTGTGGTTACACTTTGGAACCTTTCTTCAGATCCAAGAGTCATCATTAGCACCACATAAAATGGACAGTGTGATTATTAATCAGCCGGTAATCGTTAGGGTAATTAATGTTATGATCATGCTGGTGATTGAGGTCAGAAAACTTAGTGGCTATACCTCAGAGAGAGGACACATGAATTCTGACTCATACTACACATCGTATACGTATCAATTCAATTCAATGATTTGATGATTGAATTATACTTTAATGTCCACATGTACTTAGGTTTAGTGAAATGGTTTGTTTTGCAAACCACCCAGAAAAATCATACGGCAGGCCTCACCTGCAGAGTACACAATAGTCGGCAGGTTTCTGGCACCGACCAAGCTACACACATTAAGGGCCTGTCCCACCAGCATGCGCATGCATGCGTCTAGCGCGAGCAAATGGAAGCAGAGTTTGCGGTAAGTTCACGGTAAGTACGCGCTAAGTATGGGCAGGAGGCAGGCCCACTGAATTTGGACGCGGTGACGCATGACGTAATTTATCGTCATCGCGCAACGCCACGCGCTAGGCGTACGTCGTCAAGACGCTGCGTACGACGTCAAGATGCTGCATACGCCATCGAGATGCTGCGTATGCCCTCAATGCGCCTGCGGGACGAAAGGCCATTGGCGCGCGGGATTTTCGGACAGTGCGGGATTTTCGGAGCCCCGCGCGATGTGGGGACCAGCCCCGCACAACTCCATACGCCTCCACGCTTCGAAGTGGGGCCAGCCCCGCGCGGCCGTACGCTTCAAGCAACCACGTTTGGTGGTGCCAGACGCATGCTATCGCATGCTGGTGGGACAGGCCCTATACTCCAACAGTCCTGTCTTCTGCTGTCATCACTGTGGCGGCAGGCCCCCCCCCCCCCTCCCCCCCCCCCCCCCCCCCCCCCAGGATCCCCCCTTCATTCTCGGCGGCCCCTCGTCATGTAGCTCTCAATGGCCCCCCTCACTCTCAATGGCCCCCCTCACTCTCGACTGTCCCCCTCACACTCGATGAGTCTCTGGTCTGGCCCCGCGGGTCACATCAACACCCGTGAATCGGGGGCGAGTTTGGAGTCGGTGGTGGGTGAGCCAGACTTACCGGGCGGGTCCTCCATCCTTGGTGAGTGAGCCAGTCGTTGGTCCGCAGTGAGTGAGCCGGACCTGCTGGAGGTCTTAGCCCCAGCTCGACGGGACAATCCCCACACGTGGCTCGCTGGGATCACTAAATTCCTGAATTAAATTTCCCCAAATCTTAAATGGGAGCTTGTATTTCAAACACCAACAAAACCATTCCCATTTAGGTCTGTGGTTCTTAGCTTTATGGATAATCTAATCAGTGATGGAAATGGGTTTTAGGGACCAGGGGTACTCTAAGGTCCGTGAGGCTGAGGTTGGGAAGGAAGGGGGTGAGGAACTTTTTTTATGTGCGGTCATACCCATGTAAGAAGAAGTACAAGAATGCATAACTTGTTCATTGTGTATTTATAATATAGTTTATTGTGTATTATATGTCATAACTGCTTTCTTGTATCTCTCTCTCTCTCTCTCCTTCCCTCTCTCTGTGTTGGCTGCAGCCATCGTCTGCTTCGATGAGGGAAGCAGGTCCGTGATTGATCAAAAGGCCCCTCGGAGACTGTGTCTGATTGGCCACCATATGACCAGCATATTATGTGATTGGACAGAATGCTCTTGGAGACAGCGGCTGATTGGATGGGAGGAGACTGATTTGTTGATTGGACGGGAATTTTAAGGGAAGCTGTTCAGTGATTGAATGCAACCCCCTTAGAGACAGCGGTTGATTGGCCGCCAAATAATCGGGCACAAAAAATTGACAAATAGTAAAACAATAAAATCGGAATTCTGATTTCAATCGGAAGAATATCATGCCTTATCTTCAGCAAAGATACTAGTATCCGCTCTAGTATGTTTGATCTGCAGTTCCTTCCTATTGAAGAAGAACCCTGGCCCGAAACAACTCCTAATCCATTCTCACAGATGCCGCCTAGCCCGCTGAGTTCCTCCAGTTTTTTATTTAAATTGAAATTGAAGTTAGACATAAAGCTGGAGTAACTCAGCGGGACAGGCAGCGACTCTGGAGAGAAGACCCTTCTTCAGACTGAACTGAACTCTCGTCGGTGAGAGCACTTGTGATTGTCTGCAGAAGGGTCTCGACCCGAAACACCACCCACTCCCCAGAGCCGCCGCCTGTCCCGCTGAGTCACCCCAGCCCCCCGTGTCCACCTTCAACTCCAGAGCCAAACAAAAAACACAGAGCGCTGGAGGAACTCAGTGGGCCAGGTGATACCCGCGGAGGGAACTGACCAGGAGCCGCCATGGGCCAGGGTTCCCCCCACACACCCCCCCCCCCGCCCCAACAGGAAGGAACCACAAATGCAGCCGTCCACGCAAAACGCCAAATGATTCCGGGAATGCCGAGGCGAGAGGGTGGGAGAGAGGGAGTGAGAGAGCAAGAGAGATCCAAATGACGGATTCGGATCCCAACTACGCCTCGCTGAGACCTCGCCAGAAGTTTCAAACCTACTGCCCTCTCCAGTTCGAGGCACGTTGGACCAAGATACCATGTTGTAAACAACCACGTTCGCTACTTTTACTGGGAGTTCGCGTTCCGCCTCAGACCCGCCAGCAGTTTACAACTGTTTGCTATCCGCTTCAGGAAGCAACGGGTGGTCTACGAGTTGAGCGTCCAGGAGGTGAACTCCGTTTACGGCGGAGAGACGCCAGGTCTGATGCGGGCCAAGTTCCTAGACAGTCATCGTGGAATTGGGAAAAGTTCCAATGAGTTGGTTAAAGGCGTGGACTGCCCTTACAGTGCCAATTTCCTCCACACTTTCCATCTCATGGAGACTGGAAACCAAAGATCCTATAGCGGAGCAAGATAGTCCCCTCGACGAAAAAGCCGTAGTAGGGTCATGGGTCATCTTCAGCACCATTTCTGTAACCGGCTTCCGTCTCCGCTCTCGTATCTTTGCTTTGGTCATCTCTTCTTCATGCACGAATCATCTTTTTGTTTCTCAGCTGCAGGTGATCATTTTGATATTCCTGCCTAATCCTCCTTATTAACTTTGAACATATATAATATTGCCATTTGGAAGGAGCTCGAGGAAATCCTGCACCCGCACAAGCCACCTCCCCCCCACCCCCCCCTCCTTCCCTCCGACATTGACATGGACTCGGACCCGGACACGGACACGGAGCGATCACTGGCCTCCTTGTTTTTGTTAAACATCTATTTACCGGTTTCGAGAGGACAGGTCCAGCAGCACATCAAAGCCAGCCTCCCGCCCACCTTCGATCCACACCAGTTTGCCGACAGAGCAAATAGGTCCACTGAGGATGCCATCGCCACTGCTCTTCACACTGCACTGACCCACCTCGAACACCAGGGGAGCTATGTGAGGATATTTTTCATTGACTTTAGCTCTGCCTTCAATACCATCATCCCCAGCAGACTGGTCACCAAACTCATGGATTTAGGACTCTCCCAACCCATCTACCTCTGGATCAAGGACTTTCTGCCTAACCGCCCCCAGACCGTCAGACTGGGCCATCACCTCTCCACCCCCATCACACTCAGCACCGGCTCCCCACAGGGCTGTGTGTTGAGCCCCCTCCTCTACGCCCTCTACACCCACGATTGTGCCCCCGCCCACTCCACCAACACCATCGTCAAGTTTGCGGACGACACGACTGTGGTTGGACGTATCTCAGGAGGAGATGAGACAGCCTACAGGGAGGAAGTCCAAAGACTGGCAGTGTGGTGTTCAGACAACAACCTCATCCTAAACACCACAAAAACAAAGGAAATTATCATAGACTTCCGTAAGAACAGTGCAGCCTCCAAACCCCTATTCAGCAATGGGGACTGTGTGGAAAGTGTCTCAGACTTCAGATTCCTGGGCACACAAATTACGGAGGATCTCACCTGGACTACAAACACCACCACAGCAGTCAAGAAGGCCCAGTAGCGACTCTACTTTCTGAGGATCCTCAGGAAAAACAACCTGGAGGAGAAGCTGCTGGTGTCCTTCTACCGCTGCTCCATCGAGAGTGTGCTGGCGTACTGTATAACCACATGCTATGCCAGCTGCTCTGCAGCGGACAGGAGAGCCCTTCAAAGGGTCATCAACACCGCACAAAAAATCACTGGCTGCCCACTGCCCTCTCTGAAGGACATCCTCAGCTCTCGCTGCCTTGGCAGGGCAGCCAACATCCTGAAGGACCCTTCCCACCCTGGACACAACCTGTTCCACCTGCTGCCCTCTGGCAGATGGTACAGGTCTTTCAAAACTCGCACAAACAGACTCAGAGACATCTTCTACCCCATAGCCATACATGAACTGAACAACGCAAAATAAGAAATAACACTCACATTCAACTGAATGGTTCTACCTCAGCTGCTATTGTTATTTATCTGTAATTTTTTTTAATATGTATATATTTTTTACCTTTTCTTATATATTTAAAATTGCTCTTGTGAATCGCACCGTGGGATTGACTTTTAAATTTTGTTGTACCATGTGCAATGACAATAAAGAGATTCATTCATTCATTTCCTTCGGGTGTTTAAGAAGGAACTTCAGCTGCTGGAAAATCAAAGGTAGACAAAAATGCTGGAGAAACTCAGTGGGTGAGGCAGCATCTATGAAGCGAAGGAGATACACAACGTTTCGAGCCGAAACCCTTCTTCAGACTGATGTGAGGGTGGGGGGGAAGGGGGCAGGAAGAAAAAAGGAAGAGGTGGAGACAGTGGGCTGAGGGAGAGCAGGGAAGGGTAAGGACTACCTGAAATTAGAGGTCAATGTTCATACCGCTGGGGTATAAACTGCCCAAGCGAAATATGAAGTGCTGCTCCTCCAATTTACAGTACTAGACTGTGTATGCCGTGTCGTTTAGTTTAGAGATACAGTGCCGAAACAGGCCCTTTGGCCCACCGGGTCCGCGCCGACCAGTGATTCCCACACATTAACACTATCCTACAAATACTAGGAACAATTTTTACATTTACCAAGCCAATTAACCTACAAACCTGTATGTCTTTGGAGTGTGGGAGGACACTGAAGATCTCGGAGAAAAACCCACGTGGTCACGGGGAGAATGTACAAACTCCGTACAGAGAGCACCCGTAATCGGGATCGAACCCGGGTCTCCGGCGCGCTGCATTCGCCGCTCTGTAGTGTGAGTGTGCCTTATGATGGATTACTGTACATAACACTGCTTTTAGCTGCGAGTTACTGTCTTCAGGTGAGGATGTTCTGTAATAGGTCGGCCTCTGAATCTTACTTATAGATAGGAAAGATGTTGTCATCTTGTCATGGAGAGGCTACAGAGAAGATTTACGAGGATGTTGCCAGGGCTAGAGGGTCTGAGCGATAGGGAGAAGTTGAGTAGGCTGGGACTAATCCCTGGAGTGCAGGAGAATGAGGGGGTGATCTTATTGAGGTGTACAAAATCATGAGAGGAATAGATTGGGTATATGCACAGTCCCCTGCCCAGAGTAAGTGAATCAAGATATAGGTTTAAGGTGAAGGGGAAAAGATTTAATAGGAATCTGAGGGGTAATTTTTTCACACAAAGGGTGGTGGGTGTATGGAACAAGCTGCCAGAGGAGGAAGATGAGGCAGGGACTATCCCAACATTTAAGAAACAGTTAGACAGGTACATGGATAAGACAGGTTTGGAGGGATATGGGCCAAAAGCGGGCTGGTGGGACTAGTGTAGATGGAACATGTTGGCTGCATGTTGCCCATTTGTGAGGGCAAGTTTGGCTGAATGGCCTGTTTCCCCGCTGTATCATTCTATGACTCTCTGACTCTAAGAGGCAACATGATCAAGCCTAATAACAGCCACAGCCAGCCATGAAGAAGAATGGACGAGGGACAAATGATGTAAGAAAGAACTGCAGATGCTTTTTTAAACCGAAGATAGACACAAAAAGCTGGAGTAACTCATCGGGACCGGCAGCATCTCCGGAGAAAAAGAATGGGTGACGTTTCGGGTGGAGACCCTTCTTCAGAATCACTCTTCTTCAGAAGGGTCTCGACCCAAATCGACACCTATTCCTTCAATCCAGAGATGCTGCCTGACCTGTTGAGTTACTCCAGCATTTTGCGTCTATCGTCAGTGGAAACCAGCAGTTGCAGTTCCTTCCTGCGCATCAGTATGGAGGTTTTGTCTATCTCTTTTGCAGCCACACAATCTCATCTCCTCTGACTTCCCATTGCGTTGTGTACAATCCAGCAAAGCCTGCAAGTCTGAGTGCTCTGCCACTTCATATTCATGCTCAAGATGCCATCTCGTGAAAGAGAGCATTCATAGAAACAGCCTTCAGTTATCATTAAAGCATTATGTATGGAGGGACACAGTCTGACAGTGCAGTGTGCAGGGATCCAGTGTGTTGGCAAGCTGGCATGAATCACTTTCTTCCACATTGCCGTGTGTTGCAGTGCCAGGCATCAACCCTGCCACAAATCACCCCTCTGTTCACCATGGGGAGCCTGTCTATGAGGGCTGGTGATGCGCCAAAGGACCAAATGCAAATGTTATCTCAAATCCCAACAAGAACTTGCATTCATTTCATTCCCCTAATACATAAAAAGGAAGAGGTTACGGAGATAAGGCAGGGGACGACCAAGGTCTTGAAAACAAGGATGGCATTTTGTTAATATTGCTAACCTGTTTCTTTTGGGTCTCAAAAGTAGTTTAGAAAAACACCAGCCATGAGTGATAGACACAAAATGCTGGAGTAACTCAGCACGGTGGTGCAGCAGTGCGGTTGCTGCCTCACAGCGCCAGAGACCCGGGTTCGATCCTGACTACAGGTGCTGGCTGTACGGAGTTTGTACGTTCTCCCCAAGACCTGCGTGGTTTTTCTCTTAGATCAGATTCTACCCACATTCCAAAAATGTACAGGTTTGTAGTTTAATTGGCTTGGTGTAAATGTAAAATTGTCCTTAGTGTGTGTAGGGTTGTGTTAATATAGAAACATAGAAAATAGGTGCAGGAGGAGGCCATTTGGCCCTTCGAGCCAGCACCGCCATTCATTGCGATCATGGCTGATCGTCCCCAATCAATAACCGGTGCCTACCTGTGTAGGATAGTGTTCGTGTACAGAGATTTTCGGTCAACGCAAACTTGGTGGGCCGAATGGCCTGTTTCCGCGCTGTATCATTAGACTGAAACTAAACTAAAGTCACATCCGGGTGGGGGGGGTGTAAGATAGTAAGAATATCAGACATAAGAGAATGAGTAGGTTGTTGAGTCTCCAGAGCCAGCACATCTTTCCTCAGATATCGTGCCCAAATTTGCTCACAATACTCCCAATGCAACCTGACCAGCGCCTTATAGAGCCTCAGCATTACATCCCTGTTTGTGTATTCTAGCCCTCTTGAAATAAATACTGGCATTGTGTTTTTCTTTACTACCGATTTAACTTTTTGGGAATCTTGCACCAGCACTCTATACGGGATTTGGTCTATGCGGAGTTTGTACGTTCTCCCTGTCACCTGCGTGGGTTTTCTCCTGGTGCTCTGGTTTCCTCCCACACTCCAAAGATTTACAGGTTTGTAGGTTAATTGGCTTTGGTAATAAACAAATTGCAAATTGTCCCTAGCGTTTCAGATCATGCTATTGTACGGGTCTGTTTACCCCACTAAAGACATCTCCACGTTTCCTGCATGAACAATGCCAGGGGTTATTTTATATCTGTTTACATTGACGAACAAGGTATTACCTTAATATTATACTTGAAAGAGTATTCCACTGATGACACATAATTTCATCAAGGTCCCACTGAGTCATGCACCTGACACTTGTGTTTGAACATGGGACTGGGATTAAAGCCCAGAACACATTGACCAAGAGGTCAGGGAGTGGCTGCTGTGCCAAACTAACTTGATAAGTGGATGAATGTTGGAAACAGCTTTATTTAAAGGATATTTTGCAAGGTTTGAAGATTGCAATTTAGTGAAAATCCCAGGAACGGCAGAGTGGCACAGCAGTAGAGTTGCTGCCTTACAACGCTTGAAGGGCCAGAGACCCGGGTTCAATCTTGACTACAGGTGCTGTCTGTACAGAGTTTGTACGATCTCCCTGTGAGTTTTCTCAGAGATCTCCGGTTTCCACCCACACTCCAAAGATGTACAGATTTGTAGGTTAATTGGCTTGAGTTCGTATACTTGGTATAAGTGTAAATTGTCCTTAGTGTGTGTAGGGTAGTATTAATCTACAGGGATTGTTGGTACACAAATATTGTGCAGGGATTATTGGTTGGTGTGGACTCTGTGGGCTGAAGGGCCTGTTTCTGCACTGTATCTCTAAACGAACCTAAATGAAACAATGCACCAAATCATCACTTCTTGCAATATATAAAAAGGTTGGAACTGTTAATGGCCATCCAGAGTTCAATGAAGTTATTTTTTTTAGCATTCAATTCTGTCACAGATTTCACAGATACATTTTTATTTTTGAGCAAACATCCCCAAAAAGCTTGAACATAATTCTTCAAAAATATAAGGATCCTCAAGTAAGAATCCTTTTCCCTTTGAGCAAGGCCAATATTTTTTTTCACATAGCTGACACAGAAGAATTTACTTTAACTTTAATTTCGACTACAGAGATACAGCACCGACCAGCCATCACCTCTGTGCCTTCGCACTGGCCTACACACTAGGGACAATTTTACAATCTTACAGAAGCCAATTAACCAACAAAACTGTACATCTTTGGAGTGTGGGAGGAAACTGGAGCACCCGGAGGAAACCCACGCGGTCACAAGGAGAATGTACAAACTCTGTACAGTCAGCACTCATAGTCAGGATCAAACCGGGTCTCTAGTGCTGTAAGGCAGCAACTCACTTACTTCACAGATTCAACGTTTTATCTTTGTGCAAACATTTCTATAAAGCTTGAATATAATTCTTCAAGAAGGAGATATGGACACGCTATATTCTCGAATAGACCCTCATAACATTTGAACAAATACTTCACTGAACATAGACACAAAGTGCTGGAGTAACTCAACGGGTCAAGCAGCATCTCTGGAGAGAAAGGTAGGCAAAAATGCTGGAGAAACTCAGCGGGTGCGGCAGTATCTATGGAACGAAGGAAATAGGCAACGTTTCAGGCCGAAATGATGTGAGCGTGGGGGGAGGGGGAGGAAGAAGAAAGGAAGAGGTGGAGCCAGTGGGCTGAGGGTGACCTGAGAAGGGGAGGAGAAGGTAAAGACTACCTGAAATTAGAGAAGTCAATGTTCATACCACAGGGGTGCAAACTGCCCTGGAGAGAAAGGATGGGTGACGTTTCAGGTCGAAACCCTTCTTCAGACTGAAAGTGGAGGGGAGGGAACTGGAGGTAGAAAATATCAGAACAAATTAAGGCTGGCAACAGATGACGAAGGAAGGGTGGAGCCCACAATGGCTCATTGTTGGCTGGGGAAGAGGTGATAAGGAAGGGATACAAGGATGCAAACAGTGGAACTAGTAGGATGACTAGGGTGGGGGAGGAGGGGGACACTTGCTAACCTTCCATAATTTAAATGACAACCTGGCAGTGAGCGAGTTATCTGCAACATTCCGTGAAGGTTCACGGCCATTTGGAAAGATGTCTCATGTCAAAGGTTCCGACCCAGAGAGTTGTGAATTTTTTATTTATTTTATTTATTTATTATTTTTTTTTTTTAATTAGAAGTACGGTAAATTACAATACTACACAACACATATATCTTAATACATTTTTTGTACCGCTTCATTTTTTTTTGAGCTTTAAGAAAAAGATAGAAGTAAGGCAAGTAAAGAAAGTGCGCAAGAGTCGTGAATTGCAAGAGGGTTGGGAAAAGAAAGCCCCTTAGGAAAGAAGTTAGAGGAGGAAGTAAAGTGAGAAAATAGACCCTAGAAGAGAAAGAAAAAGAAAATAGGAACAATCGCTCTATTATAACATTAAACTCCGCAGAAAGGGGACTACCAACCAAGTCTGTTTTTGTTGTTTTACCTCCCGTTACCAGGTCCTGATACCATTTATTTATTTATTTATTTAAATTACTATTGCACCTCATACTTGTAATAGGTCCAGAAACATAGACCACATCTTTTGGAATTGGTTTGCTTTACCTGCTAAGAGGAATCTCATCTCTTCCAGATGTAATGTTTCAAACATATTTGATATCCACATTTTTATTGTTGGTGTGGGTGCATTTTTCCAGAATTTAAGTATAAGTTTTTTTCCCATTATTAGCCCGTAATTAAGTAGATTCTTCTGAAACACGTTTAGTTCAGGGTTCCCTTCCGATATTCCAAAGATAATCCATTCTGGTTTTGAATGGATTATTGTGAATTGAGTTGTGGAATATTGAGAGTTGTGAATTTGTGGAATTCCCTGCCACAGAGGGCAGTGGAGGCCAAATCACTGGATGGATTTAAAAGAGAGTTAGATCGAGCTCTAGGGGCTGGTGGAATCAAGGGATATGGGGAGAAGGCAGGCACCGGTTATTGATTGGGGACGATCAGCCATGATCACAATGAATGGCGGTGCTGGTTCGAAGGGCCGAATGGCCTCCTCCTGCACCTATTTTCTATGTTTCTATGACCCAAAACGTTGCTCACTTCTTCTCTTCAAAGATGCTGCCTGTCCCGCCAAGTTACTCCAGCTGTTTGTGTCTATCTTCAGTGGAATTATCTTGTCCTCAACACTGGTTGCTGGCTCCAAGGGAAAGATGGGTTGAGGGAATTTTCAGTTTGATAAATAAATCCAGAGCTAGCATGACATTGGAGAAGATGTATATGGTTGGCAGGATCAAATTAAGACCGAGGCTGTCACGTGATGTTGCAAAAATATTTGGATGCAAATATTACACATCTTAAATGTGTTGGAAGTGAAAAGACGAATGCATCAAGATGGTTGAATTGGCTCATTTACTCCAGTACATGAAGTAATAATTTTTTTGGTTGTTTTTATGGAAACTTGTAGCTTTTTAAATCCTGAGCAGAACTCCCATGACGGATCTTCAGGCAAACACCATGTCCTCCCACTCTTAGTTCCACTGGAATATAAACATGGGCAGAAAATACAGCAACAAAAAAAAATGGAGTGCCTTTTAAACAGAACAGATGCTGAATCTGTCAGCGAGTCTAAAAGTGGAGTTGACCAATGTTGCATTGCATGAAATGACCACTGCTCCATCCAAGACCACAAGACGTTGCAGAGAGTCCTGGATGTAGCCCAGACCATCGCGCAATCCTACCTCCCTTCCATTGACTCTGTCTGCACAGCATGCTGCCTTGGCAAGGTGGGTGATCAAGGACCAGTTTCACCCTGGACTTTCCCTCTTCTCTCCTCTCCCATCAGGCCAGAGTTATAGAAGTTTCAAAACGTACACCTCCAGATTCAGAGATAGTTTCTTCCCAGCTGTTATCAGGCAACGGAATGGTCCTCTCATCTGCTGGAGTGTGGTCCTGACCTCCCATCTAACTCATTTGAGACTGAAATACATTTATTTGGATTTTATATCTTGCACTAAACGTTGTACCCTTCATCCTTTATCTGTTCACTTTAGATAACTTGATTGTTTTAATAAGACAGACACAAAAAGCTGGAGTAACTGGACAGACACAAAACATGTTTGCAGTTCCTTTCTACACATCTAAAGAATGTAACAGCATTTGGCCTCTCCCCACATGTCACTCCTTTATTTGGTCATGGGTACCGTATTTACTTTGACCTTTTCTCCCGCACAGAGAAAGATGAGCCCATGTATCTATCTCCCTTCTCCCTCAGCTGCTCCTTGGCCCTTGTAGTTGACGGAGGCAGAGAGGCATCAGCGGAGATGGGAGGAATTGGTGGTGGTGCGAGCTATATCAGGAGCTGGTGGACACTGGTTGTTAACTGCTCGACGGTATACGCAGGTCAGTCTGTTCGACCAGCAAGTTGGTCTATTCCAACCTCATGGGCGCCGAGAGTGGAGCCTTGGTGGACAGCCTTGTAAAAATGAGCCAATATCTCCTCAGTCCTGGAACTGGAGGCATCCAAACTCTGTCAAGTTGACGTGGATGGCCTGCCGAGTCCATACTGGCCGACTAATCTGTCAGAAGTCTCAGAGATAGAAAGGACTCGAATGCAGGCTCACCGTGAAGTACTGAAGAAAACCCAAAATCCAAACTTAACTGGAACCGAAAGATATACACCTGGAACTGAAAGAACTCAGAACTGCTATCAAACCAACAGAATGCAGAACTGGTTAGTTAGCACTCAATTGGTGATGATCTCAGGTATTTATTCCAAGTGAAAGATTAGGGGAGCAGATTAAATGGAGGTGTAGCTCTTAATAGTGGAGGAGTGTGGAAAGAGTCTCAAAGTGTCTGGAGGCGTGACAAGTGTGACAAAATGACAGCCTGACCCTGTCAACCAGAGACCTCTCCCCTCATGTCATGCTAGCTCTAGATTTATTTGTCAAACTGAAAATTACATCAAACCCACCTGTTCCTTAGAGCCGGCAAACAGTGTTGAAGCCAAGCTGATTCCACTGAAGATAGACACAAGCAGCTTTAGTTACTCAGCGGGACAGGCAGCGTCTCCGGAGAGAAGAAATGGGTGACGTTTCAGGTCGAGACCCTTCTTCAGACCCAAAACATCACCCATTCCTTCTCTCCCGAGTTGCTGCCTGTCCAGCTGAGTTACTCCAGCTTTTTGTGTCTATCATCGGTTTAAACCTGCAGTTCCTTCCTACTAATTACACTGGCCGGGAAGCAGCTGAAAAACACGAGGCTCCAAACAACCTTCTGAGCTTTCACTTTACCCTTGCTGGGAAAATAATGTTTTACTTTAGATTTCTCAGTTGGTTTATTTCAGAGGAAAGAAGATATGCACTGGAGTCAACTCTTAAGTTCAAAGCAGCAACTGCCAGAGTTTGGTACAGACTTTTCCAAGCAATGAGAAATGACTCTTGCTGCTTAGTTGTGCCAGTTGACCCAAGGATCAGCATGTTGCATTAATCAACGTCCGGAACAGTCAACAATCCATTTATCTTTCCTTTTCAACATGTCCCACTTCAATTTATTTCCCCCTCCTCCACCTGGAGCTCCTACTGCCTGACTGTTGACCCTTGACCTCCACAGCAAAAGCCTAACAACCTCTTCTGGGACCTGTAATTAATTTCCAATCTTTTCTCTACCGCCCCTCTCTCTTTCTCTACCGCCTTTCAAACTTCCATTCTTGTCCGTCCGGAATCATTCATTCTTCATTTTCTTGTCCCTCCCTATTGTTCCACCACCTCAGTTCACATTTCCAACCTTTCAATCCTCCCTTCCAATAGCTGTAGTGCAGCTGGTAGTGCTGCTGCTTCACCACGCCAGAGACTCGGGTTTGAACCTCGCCTCAGATGCTGTCTGTGTGCAGTTCTCGTCGAGTCTTACAGTGTGGAAACAGACCCTTCGGCCCAACATGCCCGACTAACATGTTCCATCTACATTAGTCCCACCTGTCTGCGTTTCTCCCATGACCGTGTGGGGTTTCTCCCACATCCCAAAGATGTGACATTTGTAGTTTAATTGTTCTCTGTAAATTGCCGCTTTGTGTAGGAAGTGGGAGTGAAAGTGGGATAACATAGAATGGGTATGTACAGGCGATCGATGGTCGGCGTGGATTCGCTGGGCCAAAGGACCTGGTCCGATGATGTATCTCTAAGCTAAAACAAAACATTTTTCTCCCAAACACACAACCCTTTGTCAAAGGATACATCCCTAATGGCTTACAAGAGAATCTTCGAAGGCTCCAACTGTTGATCTGCTATCAACGTTCAGTATAATCATCTTAAAGTCATCATATTAAAATTACAAAACATGATAGGAAACATTGGCAATGCCAAATAAGCAATCTAGATTTACCATGATCAAATGATCGGGCAAATTGAAGGATTGACACAGATGAAAACAGTTGGCTTCGAGGATCTGCTTTGAAAACCAAGATGATCGAACAAGCTGAAAAAATGAGTGTGAAGAAGCTGAAAATGGAGTCTGAAGAAGGATCTCGATCCGAAACGTCACCCATTCCTTCTCTCCAGAGATGCTGCCTGTCCCACTGAGTTACTGCAGCATTTTGTGCCTCTCTTCAATATAAACCAGCATCTGTAGTTCTTTCCTACACATTTTGGCTGCTCCACTGCAAAATCTCCTCAAGGTATGCCTACTTTGAAGAGGTTGTCCTCCTCTCTCCGACGACAGTTCAGTGGAGTCTGAAGCAGGGTCTCGACCTGAAAGGTCAACCATTCCTTCTCTCCAGAGATGCTGCCTGTCCTGCTGATGTACACCAATATTTTGTCTCTGTCTAGCTGAAAAAGTGTTCCAGTTCTGCTTAGGAATATGCTCAGGCTGCCAAGAAACGCTAGCTGTCGTGACCTGCCGGAGACAAAATATATTTTATTGGTACATCTTGCTTCCCATCCCCGTGGGTAGTGTTTACTGTTTATTTTGTGTGGCTTGCATTGGCTGCGCATCGACCAATTCCCTGGAGATTTGTGGTGCGTGAATCTGTTTGCTGAGCCGTATCGCCACGTACCCTTCTTTGATGAAAGGACAGGGATGGGAGCTGTTTTCTAAAGCAAGCTGGAAATCTGCAGAATGTGCAGTTGGGACATTTCTCCAACTGTTTATTTTAACCATGCTTCAGATTTGAACTAATCAAATCCAGAACAAATGAACTCAGGACTAGCAAGCATCTCCAAACTTCAAAACGTATCAACTTTTATTAATAAAGAACACCTGAAAAATTATGCTGGAAGCAAATCACGTGGCATGTCCATTATTTTAAACAATCCATGCATAATACATTTTTGTTAAAGTCAAGTAATTTTATCAGAAGAGAAGGAACAGGTGACGTTTCGGATCAAGACCCTTCTTCGCCGTCTGAAGAAGGGTCTCAACCCGAAACGTCACCTATTCCATTTATCCAGAGTTGCAGCCTGACCCGCTGAGTTACTCCAGCATTTTGTGTAAAAAAGCAACTGCAGTTTCTTCCTGCACAAGTAATTCTTTTCAATTGGAAGTTTCTCAAGCCTGTTAGCTTATTAGGAGATAAACGGTAGATCTGAATTATACCCTGCACATATATGTGGATGTCATGAACTTCACATGTCATTCACAAAAGGACACAAAGTTCTAGAGTAACTCAGCAGCTCAAACAGCATCTCTGGAGAACATAGATGGGTGACGTTTTGGATTGAGACCCTTTTTCAGACCTCCATATTCTCCAGAGATGCTGCCTGACTTTAGATTTCAGACTTGAGAGATACAGTGCAGAACAGGCTTTTCGGCCCACTGAGTCTGCACCGACCAGCGATCACCCCCTACACTAGCACCATCCTACACACTAGCGACGATTTACAAATTTCAGAAGCCAATTAACCTACAAACCTGCACGTCCTTGGAGTGTGGGAGGAAACCGGAACATCTGGAGAAAACCCTCGCAGTCACAGGGAGAACGAACAAACTCAACCTAGACAGCACATGTAGTCAGGATCAAATTGGATCTCTGGCGCTGTAAGGCCAGCATCTCTACTACTGCTCCACGGGACTGCCCTAAATAAAAAGGCGCCCTAAAACCACCTTGACCTGCTGAGTCATTCCAGCGCTTTGTGACCGTTTGTGTATTAGTTCTATGGTTCTATATATTGTTATTCGTTATCTCACAGCAAAAGCTAAATGATCACAGTTTTGACATCTGCAAAAACTACTGTTAAATTGGGATCATTGACTGATTTATGAAAAAGAGTAAGTTTGTGCTTTAGTCTTTCTGAAATTATGAAGCAGCAGCTTCAGGCAACACAGTGACGCAGCGGTAGAGAAGGGCCTGTCCCACCAGCATGTGACTGCATGCGGCGAGTGCGACCAAACCGGAAGCAGGGGCCGCGCGGAGGTCGAGTGATCCCGTACGAGTTAACGTGAAGTTCGTGCGAAGTCCGCAGGAAGTTCGCGCTAGGCGTACGCCGTCAAGACGCTACGTACGGCATCGAGACGGTGCGTACGGCATCGAGACGGTGCGTACGCCCCTCAAAGCGGCTACGGGCCAGCAGGCCGTTGCTGCGCGGAATTTTTGAACCGTTAGTTTTTCGGAGCCCGGCTCCGCACAACCCCATACGGCTCCGGCGATCGAAGTGGGACCAGCCCCTCGAGGCCGTACGGCTCAAGCGACCCCGTTAGGTCGCGCTTGCCGCATGCAGTCGCATGCTCATGGGACAGGCCCTTTACTGGCTTAGCACGAGTCCCGGGTTAGATCCTATCTACGAGCACGTGTCTGTATGGCGTTTGTACATTCTCCCCATGATCATGTGGATTTTCACCAGGTGCTCCAGTTTCCTCCAACACTCCAAAGACCTACAGGTTTGTAGGTTAATTGACCAGTAAAAAATGTAAAAAATGTCCCTCGTGTGTAGGGTAGTGTTAGCGTATGGGGATCACTGGACGGCGCGGACTCAGTGGGCTGTGGGGTCGTTTTTTGCAGTGTATCTCTAAACTAAACTAAATCGAAAAAGCTGATTATAAATCTACATAAATCACTGATGGTGACCTTGCAATTGGGACGCAACTGATGGAAAACCGTAACACTGGACCCAAACCATGAGCCCAATATATTTCCATTTGGTTGGCCCAAGAGAAAGTCAAAGTGCCCTTGAAGTCACCCAGGGAAACATTTTTAGCTGTCCAGTTTGACTTGGCTGGGTTTGATTTGGTTTGGCTCTGCTTAGTCTACTGCTATGGAACGAGTAATAAAACTCTGAACCGTAATCAAAGACTCAATGAACCTGCCATTCATGTATGTCAAGCCCATGGGACAGGACCTGATTTTCTCTACAATGTTCATTTCTGTGCTGCCTGCAAATCAACTGGGTGTTTATAGAATGTTTGCTTATGTAAAGGGTTGGAGAAGCTTCAACACAAAAGCGAATCTGTTTGTGCAGCAGTTCTGCTGGCAATCTCCACTGGCAACCTTCATGATGCATGGTCATGATTTAGCATGCATCTGCAAATGTAGCTGTCAACATTTTAATTCTTACATTCAACTCAATAAACTTTTAAGGCAGGAGTTAATCCTCATTAGGCCATATTTTAGTTTAGTTTAGATATACAGCATGGAAACAGGCCCTTCGGCGCAGATTATCCTACACACACTAGGGCAATTTACAATTTTTACCGAAGCCAACTAATCTATAAACCTGCGGGTCTTTGGAATGTGGGAGGAAACCAGGGCACCCAGAGAACACCCACACGGTTACGGCGAAAAAAGTACAAACTCCACACAGACAGCACCCGTAGTCAGGATCAAATCCATTGCACCACTGTTATGCCCATTTTCGGCTTAGTTTTCCTTCAAATGACACCCTATGGATTCTGGGCAAATTTTTGCCCAAGTTAGTTCCATTTGCATTTTTCTGTTCGTTCAAACTAGTTCAGCCTCAGAAGAATTGCCCGCCCTGTTTTAATAACATAATCGTTATCCAATTTTCCAGAAGGTAATCTCTCCTTTTCTCCCCACATATCCTCATTCTCGGAAACTACTTCGCTTGGCTAGGATGGCAAACTCATTCAGGTGCAAAAATGAAAGGATTTGAACTGCTGTGTCCAAGTCATAGCCAGCAGCCTGCTAGAGAAACAAAGCTTATTTGTCTGCCTTCATTTGCTTCCAATGTTTTCACAGTATGGTAAATGCTTTGTAATCAACAAGGTCGTAATTAGAACAAGGCTTGATGAAACAAGAACCTCGCTCTGTGAATTGTTCTGTTCTCCATAATCCAACGTTCTGCAGAAATGCCAAGGATATGTTGTTATTGGCACCAACAGAGACGTGAACTATTTCAGAGCTGCCACGCTTGGATCATTATTAAAAATGGCATCACAGGAGTAAAATAGTTACCGATTGCAAACTTCCTGTGTTTATTTTTCTCACTGAGGCACTCTCATAAAGGCACAAAAAGCTGGAGTAACTCAGCGGGACAGGCAACGTTTAGGGTCGATACCCTTCTTCAGACCCGAAACATCACCCATTCCTTCTCTCCAGAGATGCTGCCTGTCCCGCTGAGTTAGTCCAGCTTTTTCAGTCTATCTTCAGTTTAAACCGGCATTTGCAGTTCCTTCTTTGCTCAGATTAAAGGGTTGTCCTTTAGCTTACTTCCTTCACATTGTGTGTAATGCCCCTGTCCCACTTAGGAAACCTGAACGGAAACCTCTGGAGACTTTGCGCCCCACCCAAGGTTTCCGTGCGGTTCCCGGAGGTTGCAGGTGGTTGCAGGAGGTTGCAGGTAGTGAGACTGACAAAAACCTCTGGGAACTCGCTTACAACTCTGAGGTCAACAACCTGAACTAGAGTTCCAAAAGATCTAGAGAGGATAGAAATTCTCTGGGCAGTCAGACCAGATGAGAGTTACGTTGGTACCAGTGGGATCCAGAGTCCCATGGGCACCAGACAGGACCGGCATTTCATTGGCACCAGGCACACTAATAATCTGTGGGCAACAGGAAGGCCATCAAGAGTGTTTTATTGTCATATGTCCCAAACAGAACAATGACATTCTTACTTGCAGCTGCACAACTGTAAATGTAAATATAAACATAGTCCACTCTTAACAATATAATAAGCAAAAACTTCAGTACATATATATATGTACTGAAGTTTTTGCTTATTATATTGTACATATACAGTACATATGTATATGTACATATACAGTATGCGTGTGTTTGTATACATGCTGCAAAAACTTCAGTATATATATATATACTGAAGTTTTTGCAGCATGTATACAAACACACGCATACTGTATATGTACATATACACTTACACACATATATATACAGAACAACAGAGTATATACACACTCACATGCACATATATATAATACTAAACCAAGTGGGACCCGTTGGGTCCCGTCCCCTCAAGGCGCAGTTGTGGGATGAGCAGCCTGCGGTCTCAAACACACACATTAACCATCCCCCACACACACACACACACTAACCACCCCCCTTGATATTATATTAATATTATTTATTCACTCCTTTTACCCCATTCCAGCCATATCCACTCACGCATAGCCCCCAAGTCACAGCCGCATCTAGAGAGGGAGGGGGAGGGGGGTAGAGAGAGTGGACAGAGAGAGATCGGGCAGAGACAGAAAGAGAGCAGCAGAGATAGAGAGAGAGGGCAGAGTCAGAGCGAGAGGAGCAGAGACAGAAAGAGATGGGCAGAGACTTAGAGAGAGGGCCAGAGAGAGCGTGAGGGGCAGAGAGAGAGAGAGGCAGAGAGAGCGAGGGGCAGAGACAGAGAGAGGCAGAGAGAGCGAGGGGCAGAGACAGAGAGAGAGGGGGGAGAGGGGGGGAGAGAGGAGTGGGGAGAGAGGAGAAGGGGGTGGAGAGAGGGGTGGAGCGAGGGGGTAGAGGGAGGGAGGTGGAGAGAGGGGGGGGGGGAGTGAGGGGGGAGAGAGGGGGGGGGAGAGAGGGGGAGAGAGGCAGGGAGAGAGGGGTGAGGGGGGAGAGAGGGAGGAGAGGGGGGAAGAAGGGGGGGGAGGGGGGGGGGGGGGACAAGGGGGGAGAGGAGGAGGGGGGGGGAGAAGGTGGGAGAGAAGGAGGGGGGAGAGGAGGAGGGGGAGAGAGGAGGAGGGGAGGGAGAGGAGGAGGAGGGGGAAGAGGAGAGGGGGAGAGATGGGGGGGGAGAGAGGGGTGGAGAGGGGGGGAGAGGGGGGGAGGGGGGGGTGGGAGAGGGGGGGAGAGAGAGAGTGGGGGGGAGAGAGGGGGGAGCAGGAGGGTGCAGAGAGAGGGAAAGGGCAGACTTGACCTCGGTGAGCGGGGCAGACGCTGAACGGGCTGGGCAGATGGCAAGCGGCCGGCTGGTGGGCGGGCGGCGACCAAAGGACTGTGAGTCGTGGGGGGTGATGTCACTCGCTGCGCGTGAAACACAGCGCAGGCCTCATGCAGCAGACCCATTGTGACATCATCAGCGAGACCATCTCGTTTACATTCAAGGTTATTTCAATAACTCGTGAAATAATTCATGAAGTTTTCAGATAAGATGATTTTGGAGTCCATGGGATAAATCTCTACCAGAATATGTAAAAATTTAAACGTTACCGCGTCGTTTCTTCGAGAATATGTGAGAACACACAAATAAATAAATACACACATGCATCCACATCCAAGATTAAAGTTTTATAGTTATAATAAGGATAAGGATATATACATATATATATCCTTATATATGTGTGGTGTGGCACAGTGGTACAAGGGTAGATTTGCTGCCTTACAGTGGTAGAGACCCGGGTTCAATCCTGACTACAGGTGCTGACAGTACAGAGTTTGTACGTTCTCCCCATGATAATGTGGGCTTTCACCGAGTGCTCCGGTTTCCTCCCACAGTCCAAAATTGTGCAGGTTACTAGGTTAATTAGCTTTGGTAAGTTGTAAAAATTGTCACTAGTGTGTGTAGGTTAGTGTAAGGGGTGATATCTGGTCGGCATGGAAATGGTGGACCAATGCACCTATTTCCACACTGTATCTCTAAAAAAAACATTCACACAAACAACCAATAATAGTGCAAGAATTCCGCAGGCTTCACACAGTTCTAAGCTCTATGGACATCATATAGTCATGGCAACTGAACTGTCCTAATACAACCTGAGAGCAGTCCTGATCTACTATCTAACTCATTGGTGACCGTCGGACTATCTTTGACCAGGACGTTACCTGTGCAAAGCATTATTCCCTCATCATGTATCTGTACACTGTGAATGGCTCGATTGTATTGTCTTTCCACTGACTGGATAGCACGCAACAAAATATTTTCACTGCCTGAACCTGCCCTTGATTGCAATGAATTTTCAGCACATGCGCGTGGGATTGAAACGGTGATTTTGTTCAACAGACGTATATGTATTACATACTGAGATTTTTTTTTATCGGTTTTGATAACTTGAATTAAAGGTTCCAAAACATACATCAGTTGTCCTGTCTCAAGATTGCACTAAATGACTATCATGTGATCATTTCCACCTCACAATTTATAATCTTTGACCATAACCATATTAAAAGGTTTTCGACCGCCCATGGGAATCTAACGTTCAAACTTTAAAAGCATATGCAATTGTTAATTTTTTGAGAAAATCCTTTCAGTAAAGAGGGTTCTTTGAAGCCCCTTCAGAAACTGGCTATGGTTTCTGTCAGAACTTTTACATGTGCAGAAGATGTCAACATTGCTTTGAAGTCAGGATATCTTCACAACACATCAGAGCTGTTTACAAGGGTCCATGTCAGGTTGGCTCCAAGTCAGAAGACTGAAGCAGTCCTTTCGGTTCTTGAACTTACACATGCACAAAGTGCAGACACCGAGTCTGAGTCCCATGAAGGAGTGTTTACATATGTTAAAGACACCCCAGTAAACTTTCTACCCCACGTTGAAGAGTCGCCGTGGAATGTTTACAAGTGTTTCAGCACAACATGTGTGTTGGTGAAAAAATAATGTTTATATCTGTAACCAGAGTAACAGGAATCAAACATCTGGAAGCAATGATATTAAAGGATCTAACTTCGAACGTAATAAAGTCAAGTTATTGCTGCATTTGAAGGCCTGCTACGGACTGAAATAAGCTAACATTTTTCCGGCATTTATATCAAGTTTTTTTGTCTCTCTTGAATTAAATGTATTGACTCTTTAAAATAAAAACGACAATCTATATAACTAAAAGTCTCATCTTGACCACTTCCTGCCTGCGCTGTATATTGACTTTAGAAAAAATGCTACCATATATGGCTATGATGTTTGGCCATCTTACTCAAAGTACTCCTCCGCGGAGGCAGCCCCGAGGATTTTTCCGATCAATGAAAAATAAAAAAGTTATGAGTGTTTAAAAAATCTTGAAATCAGCTGATTGGTCCTCTTGCCTGTCAACCACCACGATGAAGGAAACGCCCCTTCCGGGGGGGGGGGGGCTAACTAAACAGACCACCACTTGGGAAAGACACAAATTGTTGCAGTTATTCAGTGGGTCAGGCAGCATCCCTGTAGAACATGGATAACATCCCTGTAGGACTGGATCCCAACCTGAAACATCACCTCTCCATGTTCCACAGAGATGCTGCCTGACACGCCAAGTTACTCCAGCACTTTGTGTCTTTCCCAAGTGGTGGTCTGTTTAGTTAGAACTGTTTATATTTACGAAGTCTCGCACAGTTAGAGGCAATCTCAGCTTGACTATACTCAGGCTACTGGTCTGATGGGCCTGTCCCACTTAGGTGATTTTTTAGGCAACTGCAGGCGACTAGTTTGTCACCACTTGTTCGCCGATGTTCGCTGGGAGTAAGCTCCGCAGTCGCTCAAAAAGTCGTACCATCTTTCTGGTCGCCGCTAAATTTTCAACATGTTGAAAATTTTTTGCCGACAGTGGGTTTGACGCCAATGAGTGTAGCTTGACTTCTCCTGACGTAGGTGCTGTCATAGGTTGGTGCCAGGATGACGTAGGTTGTCGCCAATTTTTCAGCGACCTGCTACGACTATGACAGTCTCCGGCAGTTGCCTAAAAAATCGCCAAGTGGGACAGGCCCATAAGGTCCTGTTTTAAATGGATTGTAACACTGCCCAAGATGTGAATAGTGGGATCCAGAAGTCCAGCACTTTGCTAAATCCACACTAACAGTAACTTACAGAGTGGTGCAGCTAGTAGAGTGTTCCCTTCCAACACCAGTGATCTAGGTTCAATCCTGACTTCCAGGGTTGAGTGGAATTTACACGTTTTACCCGTAGCTCTGTCCAGTTCCCTCAGATGCACCTCTGCCCTCTCTCATTCCAAACACATGAGTCGCTGTTTAATGATCAGCACAAACCAAATGAGCTGACAACCCTGTTTCCATGCTTTGTTGCAGCCTTGCGTGGTTTAGCGTTTTCGCAATGTTCAAATGGTTTTTATTTTAGATGAAATTCTAGGAAAGATTCCTGATCGTGAAATCACATTAAGCTGACAGTATGTGAAGGGATGAGCTGCTGAAGATAGACACAAAAAGCTGGAGTAACTCAGTGGGTCAGTATCTCTGGTGAAAAGGAAGAGCTGATGTTTCAGGTTGAGACACTTCTCTAGACTGAGTGTCTGGGGAGAGGGAAACGAGAGATATAGACTGTGATAGAGAGGGATATAGAGCAAATGAATTAAAGATATGCAAAAAAGTAACAATTCCATTGTTAGCTGTGGGCCAGGTGAAAACGATTACAATGAAACTCACCAGAACGACAGTGAGACTAGTGCAATGACTCGGGTGGGGGAAAGACAGAGAGAGGGGGGATGCAAGGGCTATTTGAAGTTAGAGAGGGGGGATGCAAGGGCTATTTAAAGTTAAAGAAATCAGTACTCCTCAGCTGGGGTGTAAGCTGCCCAGCGAAATATGAGGTGCTGTTCCTCCAATTTGCCTCACTCAGACAATGGAGGAGGCCCAGGACAGGAAGGTCAGTGTGGGAATGGGAGGGGGAGTTAAAGTGTTGAGGAACCAGGAGATCATGTAGGCCCAGGCGGACTGAGCGGAGGTGTTGAGTGAAATGATCGCTCAGTCTACGTTTGGTCTCACCGACGTGTAAGATTCCACAGCTGGTACAATGGATACAGTAGATGAGGTTGGGAGAGGTGCAAGTCAACCTCTGCCTAACCTGAAAGGATAGTTGGGGCCCATGGATAGAATTGAATGAGGGGATATAGGGACAGGTGTTGCAGCTCCTGCAGTTGAAGGGGAAAGTTCCTGGGGAGGGGGTGGTTTGGGTGGGAAGGGATGAGTTAACCCGGGAGTTGCAGAGGGAATGGGCTCTGCAGAAGGTATTTGAAAAGGGTGGAGATGGGAAAATGTGACTAGTGGTGGGATCTCCTTGGAGGTGGCAAATGTCAAAGGATTATGTGTTGTATGCAATGGCTAATGGTGCGAAAGATAAGGACATAGAAACATAGAAAATAGGTGCAGGAGTAGGCCATTCGGCCCTTCAAGCCTGCACCGCCATTCAATAAGATCATGGCTGATCATCCAACTCAGTATCCTGTACCTGCCTTCTCTCCATACCCCCTGATCCCTTTAGCCACAAGGGCCACATCTAACTCCCTCTGAAATATAGCCAATGAACTGTCCTCAACTACCTTCTGTGGCAGAGAATTCCAGAGATTCACCACTCTCTGTGTGAAAAATGATTTCCTCACCTCGGTCCTAAAAGATTTCCCCCTTATCCTTAAACTGTGACCCCTAGTTCTGGACTTCCCCAACATCGGGAACAATCTTCCTGCATCTAGCCTGTCCAGGGGACAACGTCTCTGCTACAATGGGGACGGTGAGATTAAGAAAAGAGAGGGAGATGTCGGAGATGGTCCAACGGAATTTGGGTGCAGGATGGAAATTGGTAGTGATGTTAATCAAGCCCAGAATAGGCTTGGGAAGTAAGCGGCACAGTGGTGCAGTGGAAGAGTTTCTGCCTTACAGCACCAGAGACTTGGGTTCGATTCTGACTATGGGTGCCGTCTGTACAGAGTTTGTACATTCTTCCTGTGACGGTGTGGGTTTTCTCCAGGTGCTCTGGTTTCCTCCCACATTCCAAAGACGTGCAGGTTTGTAGGTTAATTGGCTTCAGTAAATTGCCGCCAGTGCGTGTAGGTCAGTGTACTCGCTGGGCCGAAGGACCTATTTCTTTGTTGTATCTCTACAGTACTAAATGAATTAATCAGATTTAAATGTATGCAAATGAAGTGCTCATTAGAAATATGGCTTGTGATCAGACATTCAAAAAAGACCAACACCCCAGGCTAGGTGGATGTGGAAAAAGAGCACTTGAAAGTGAACTCAAACTGTAGGCTGAAGATAGACACAAAAAGCTGTAGTAACCCAGCGGTTCAGACAGCAATCTCTGGAGAGAAGGAATAGGTTACATTTCAGGTCGAGACCCTTCTTCAGACCCGACCCAAAAACATCACCTATTTCTTTTCTCCAGAGATGTTGTCTGACCCACTGAGTTACTCCAGCTTTTTGTGTCTATCTTCGGTTTAAATCAGCATCTGTGGTTCCTTCCTACACAGTGAAACTGTAGTGCTGACAGGTTGCTGTATATTGGCTCCATTTTATTTTGCAAGATGTGACAACAGCATGTTCACCTACTGTGATTAACCTTTGAGTCCTGTGCTTTCATCTGAGGAAACCTTTGTGTTTAATTTATTTGAAGAAAGAGCGCTGAGCAGACACTGAGCAGATGTATTTGCATTAGGTACAGACACCCCTTGCCCATCATTATGAACCCACCCGCAGGCTCCGCGGACCGCGGTACCGGGAAGGGGCCACTGGAGACGTCGGACGTGAAGAGCAAAGGCCGATAGGAGGGTGAACCGTGGTAAAGGTTGGCTGCAGGTGGCACCCCCAAGACACAAAGATGGCCGGGCGAGGAGAAGGATGTCGATTCACGGGCATAGCCAGTCGCAGGCGATGGAGGAAGGCCCTGCAGGAGCCTGGGGCTCGCCTGGATCAGGAGCCGCTCCAGTAGACCGAGCCCGCGGGCAGACCGGACTATGGAAATGGCGGCAAAACATGACGGCGCCTGCGTTTATAAATAATGGAAAAACTAATTTACTGTGCAGTTGCACATGTGACAAATAAACCACTATTGAACCATTGAACCATATAGAGTTCACTAGATCTACCAAGCCAGTGCCAGTACTGATGCTCAACTTGTGGCCAAACAAGCACCATCTGGCCATACATGAGGTAAGCTCATAAACAAAAACAGAAATGCTGGAAGAACTCAACCAGTCAACCTGCATCTGTGGAAAGAAAAAGTTTCAGGTCAGTGCCCCTTCCCCAGTAATGGGGGGAGTGTGGGGAGTTTTCAAACCAGAGCTGCAGGGAGGAGTCAGGTGAAAGACTACAGTCCATGTGGAAATCAATTCAGACAATCTGATCATGAAGACAGATCATTAGCAACACATTTTAAAGTAATGGAGTTTGAAAGGGACACCATCATGATAATGGGAATGATCATCTACAATTCAATGTGTGTGGAGGCCAAATCTTCGGGTAATTTGAAAGTTGAGATTGACACGTTCTTGACTAGTAAGAGTGTCACATGTTATGGAGAGAAGGCAAGAGGATTGGGTTGAGAGGTCAAGATAGATCAGGTATGATTGGATGGTGGAGTAGAATCGATGAGCCAAGTTCTTTCTGCTCCTATGACATGAATTTATGAAAGAGAGGAATTTGTTTGAAGTAAAAAATTCAATATTTGTTCCAGAAATTTGCGAAGTGCTGAGTCAGAAGATATGTTCTTCTCGCTCATATTGGGCTTAATTATGGAAATCGAGAAGGCCACGGACAAACATTTTGTAGTGGGAGTGGGATTGGAGATGAATGTGGCAGGCTACAGGGAGCTCAGTCCGACTCTTGTGAGAACGCATTGAGCTTGGCCTTCATTCATTTCAACGAGGCAGTTTGATTGTCCTTTGCTGAGAGAGTAGAGCAGAGACCAGTGCCCTAAAAATCACTGGTGAGGTGATCTACTCTACTCAGATGCCCCCGAAATGTCTCCTACATATCAACACAAGGTGCTCCACAAAGTGATCATCCAATCTGTGTTTGGTTTCTCCAGTGTAAAGAAGATCTGCTGAAGTGTCTCAACCTGAAACCTCACCTATTCCTTTTCTCCAGAGATGCTGCCTGACCCGCTGAGTTACTCCAGCATTTTGTGTCTATCTAAAGAAGAACACATTGTGAACACTGAATGTAGTAGAAAAGAAAAGCGCAAAGTGCTGGAGTAACTCAGTGGGCCATGCAGGTCTGGAGAACATGGATAGATGGCGTTATGGGTCATGACCCTACATTAGCTACTCCAGTAATTTGTGTCTTTTTTTGTAAGCCAGCATCTGCAGTTCCTTGTGTCTACTGAATACAGTAGACTGGATTGAAAGTACAAGTGAGTTGCTGCTTCACCTGGAATGATTGAGATGATAGAAAGAAAAGAAGTATATGGTCGTGTGTTGCAACTCCCCCAGTTCCATAGGAAGATGTCTCGGGATGGGAAGTGTTGTGGGGGCAGAAGATGGAACTGGTGGTGGGACCATTTTGGACCTGTGGGAAATTGTATCTACCCAATCGATCAATGTCTCTCATAATGTCATGCACTTCTATCAGGTCTCCCCTCCCCTTAACCTATGGCACTCTAGAGTAAATAATCCAAGTCGATCCAACCTTTTCTTGAACCCATTGCCCCTTAATTCAGGCACCGTTCTGGTAAACCTCCTGTGCCTTCTCCAAAGCCAATCATTTAAAATTCTCAAGATCATAGCTTGAGTCAATAGGGACACAATTATAATAAAATAAATATGGCCTAGAGATCCTGACAGGGCTGATAAAACACAAACTCCACGAGCTCACAATGAAAGCAATAGCGACCATCTAAAGAATATTCTATAAATATATCTGAAGAATAAGGGAAGAGTCTGAAGAAGGGTCCCGACCTAAATGTCACCATCCCTTTTTCTCCAGAGATGCTGCATGACCTGCTGAGCTACTCCAGCACTGAGTGTCTATCTTCGGTATATACCAGCGTTTGCAGTTCCTTTCTACACATCTAAAGAATGTAACAGCATTTGGCCTCTCCCCACATGTCACTCCTTTTTTTTGGTCATGGGTACCGTATTTACTTTGGCCTTTTCTCCCGCACAGACCGCCATTCAATATGATCTATGCTGATCATCCAATCAGTAACTCCGTACATGCCTTCATAGACCCCCTATCCCCTAGAGCCACACGGGCCACATCTAACCTCCCTCTTAAATATTAGCCAATGAGAGGCCTCAACTACCTCTGTTGCAGAGAGTTCCAGAACGTTCCTCTGTGAGGAAAAACGTTCTTCTAATAGTCGGTGGTGAATCTCTACTATATTTCTGACTGCCATAGCCTGCTTACTGCAGAACTATTCATGGACATAAGACCCATTTCCATTATACAGTATTTGTAACACGATTTGCCAATTATTACTGGGAGGAAAGATATGAGCCCATTCATCTATCTCACTTCTCCCTCAGCTGCTCCTTGGCCCTTGTAGTTGTTGTGTGGTTGCTCTTCTTTGCTGGCGATCAGTTCCTGCTGAGCCAGGCTCTGCTACTCTGCTTCATCCAGGGTCATATCCCGTGGGCAATAGGCTGCTTGGCATCAGATCCAGTGCCTCCTGCTGAATGTGCATCCTCACAGCCCTTTATTGCTGTTTTGACATCGTCAACATACGATGAACGTTTGACGGCACTGGGTCTCTACTCGCTGGAATCTAGCACGGGGGAACTGCCGTGGTAGATCTATTGCCTTATAGCGGTAGATCCTGACCTTGGGTGCTATCTGTGTGGAGTTTGCATGTTCTCCCTGCGACCTCTAGATGCTCCAGTTATCTCCCACTTCCAAAAGACATGTAGGGTTTGTGGGTTAATTGGCCTCTGTAAATGTGTAGGGTGTGGATGACTGTAGGAAAAACACAGAACTAGTGTGAACGAGTGATCGTGGATACGGTGGATTGAGGGGCCTGGTTCCATGCAAAACCACTTTGTAAACAATAGACAAGCTGATTGAAATGTTAACAATGGAATTGCAGATGCTGGTTTACCAAAAAAGGACACAAAGCGCTGGAGTAACTCAACAGGTCAGGCAGCATCTCTGGGATAGGTGAGGTTTTGGGCTGGGAACCTTCTTCAGACTAATGGGCTTTATTGAGAAAGCTGGAAGAGAGGTGGGGATGGGAAAAAGCCTGGCAAGTGATAGGTGGATACAGGTGAGGGGGAATTTAATTGGCAGAATTTTTAATTTAGAGATACAGCACGGAAACAGGCCCTTCGGCCCACCGAATCCA
Organism: Leucoraja erinaceus; assembly: GCF_028641065.1. NCBI lineage: Eukaryota > Metazoa > Chordata > Chondrichthyes > Rajiformes > Rajidae > Leucoraja > Leucoraja erinaceus. The sequence goes on from NC_073403.1 coordinate 28,905,059, forward strand.
TGCCGACAAGCATATCTCCGCACACTAACACACACTAGGAACAAATTAGAATTGTACCAAGCCTGGTACGTCTTATACACACCTGTACGTCTTTGGAGTGTGAGAGGCAACCACACTTGGAGCACCTGGAGAAAACACACGCATGTCACGGGGAGAACGTACAAATTCCGTACAGACAGTACCCGTAGTCAGGATTGAAACCCGGGTCTCTGGCGCTGTGAGGCAGCAACTCTACTGCTGCACCAACGTGCGGCCACTAGTGTGTAGGTGAATGGTGGGATCTGCAGAGAATGGGAGGGCTTGTGTAATGGGTGGGTGATGGTCAGTATAGACTCAGTGGGCTGAAGGGCCTGTTTCACTGCAGAATATATGACTCAAGGATATCCTGGGATTGTAAAAGGCACAAAATTATCACAGCTTCTTAATTTCCCAATTGTTCTTGTTCAGAGTTTCAGAGCAAAGCCTAACGTAAGCACAATCCAATATTCCTCTTTAGCAGGGACGCAGCAGATAACTGGAACCAGGAATCATCAGGCCATTTACTCCATGGCCTGAGAGCATTGAAGCCCACTCCCCTGGTCACTCCTGTTTGGACAACGCAGGCATTGTCCCAAACAAACCAGAGCTATCTCCGTGCCAATGGCTGTTTCACACACACGTGAAAACAGGCATCAGAAGACTTCATCTCAGCCGGGCAAATTAAACAGGCATTGGAGGCCACATTACACTCCACCTGGTTATTTTTTCCTGTAATTTCCAAGGAAAAGGAAATCAGATGGAGGGTGATTTACAGAAACAGAGAACCGGGTTCAATCCTGACTACGGGAGCTGTTTGTACAGAGTTTGTACGTTCTCCCCGTGACCGCGTGGGTTTTCTCCGGGTGCCCCGATTTCCTCCCACATTCCAAAGACTTGCAGGGTTGTAGGTTGATTGGCTTCTAGTGTGTATGATGCAAAAGTGGAATTGAGTAATCGTTGGTTGACGCCAACTTGGAGAGCCGAAGGGTCTGTTTCCACGTTGTATTTCCAAACTAAACTATACTACAGGGAAAACTCACTGTTCAAACAGCAGCAATATGTATTTTAGCAGCTGAGGTAATAGAGAGCGTCTTATTTTAACAACAAAAAAGTCTTCCGTACATCATGTATTCTCCCAGAGGTAGCCTGAAGTAACAGCATGAATATTGTCCTGAAGACATTGCAGGACTGGACTGGATCAGAGGCATAACCAGAGCATCAGTGTTGGGGTTGCCGACGGTCCCGTATTATTGGGACATCCCGTATATTGGGCTAAATTGGTTTGTCCCATACAGGGCCGCCCTTGTCCCATATTTGACTGTTACTACTTGGGTCGAGGGGACTGTCGGGTCGGAGCGCCGCGTCCGGCCCCACCTCACCTGTCCTGACGTAGTGCAGCCCATGGAGTGCAGCAGCAGCTCCTCGCCTGTGGCCTCGTCGGTCGGCAGCCCGACCAGCTGTCCAACCTTCAGACCTACGCTTACCGCGGACACCACCACCCCTCCTTCTCATGACCGATCATCGGTTCATGAGTTGGATGGGGCACCGGACTTTGCGCGCGCCCCCTGCACCTGGGCCAACGTCCCTTAGCTGGCCCGCCGGCTGGACTTTGTGTGCAGTCCAGCACCCAGGCCCAACTCATCATTCACTCAGCCACGGCCGAGTCAGTCAACGAATTTCCGTCTGGAATTTGTTCCTTATTTTGACCTTTTGTCCCTTATTTGGGAGTGAGAAAGTTGTCAACCCTAATCACTGCACACTACAGTACTAACGGAGCCCACTCATCTCATCATGCTTGTGCTAGCTCTACGATTACCACTTTGTCATACAGATAGCTGGAGTAACTCAACGGGGCAGGCAGCAACTCTGGAGAGAAGGAATGGGTGATGCTTCGGGTCGAGACCCTTCTTCGGATTGAGAGGCAGGGGAGAGGGAATTGAGGTATAAAGAACATGTAATGATTGGGAAATCCCCTCTAGTCATAGAGGTAGGCTGAAGAGTGGTTCCAATCTGAAACATCATCCATTCCTTTTCTCCCAAGATGCTGCCTGGCCCATTACTTTGTGTTTATGGCCTGTTTTTGTGTCTCTCTTTGGTATAAACCAGCATCTGCAGTTCCTTCTGACACGATTACTCATACAGCTCTGCTTGACCCTCACAACCCAGTAAATATTTACTTCTTCACGGAATTCTCTTTTCAATGTTGCCATTGAATCTGCTTCCGCTGGCCTTTCCAACACTGATACAAAATCTCGCTGTGTAGAGTAATGCTTTACCTTGTCACCCATGGTACATTTGCCAATTACCTTAAAATAACTAACTCTCTTTTGAAAACATCCAGTGAATTGGCCTCCACTGCCTTTAGTGCAGCCATGGTGGTGCAGCGGTAGAGTTGCTGCCTTACAGTGCTTGCAGCACCGGAGACTCGGGTTTGATCCCGGCTATGGGTGCTGTCTGTACGTTTGTACATTCTTCCCGTGACCATGTGGGTTTTCTCTGAGATCTTCTGTTTCCTACCACACTCTAAAGACGTACAGGTATGTAGGTTAATTGGCTTGGTGTATGTGTAAATTGGCCCTAGTGTGTGCGGGTTGTGTTACCTTTTTTCGTCGGGTCTCAGTTGTCGTTGAGGCCGCAACGAGGAGCGTGTGCTGGCCGAGTCCAGAGCGGGTGGAGCCGGTGGAGGAGCGCTGCCGCTGCTGCTGTTGCTGATCGCTGGTCGGTGCAGACTCGGTGGGCCGATGGGCCTGTTTCCACACTGTATCTCTAAACTAAACCAAACTAAAAACTAACCCCTGATATACAGGTCTGATGAAAGGTCCCGAACTGAAACGTCACCTATCCATGTCCTACAGATTCGATTCAATGATTCAATTCAATCCAATGATATTTTATTGTACACATGTACTGAGGTGCTGATAGATTCTTTGTTTATAGCGCACAATAAATCGTGCACCATGTTTCTGGCACCGACAAAGTTACAGAAGTCCTTACCCCTGCCGGGTTCCTATTTGTTCTCCGCAGCATGGCCTGACCTCCTCTCCACAGCCCATCCTTGGCCTGGCCTCCTCTCCGCAGCCCGTCTGACCCGCCTGACCCTCTGCCGGACCCGCTGAGTTACTCCTGCACTTTGTGTTGTGTGCAAGTTTCCAGCTTCTGCAGTTCCTTGTGTCCTTGTGAATCTGTGGAATTTGCTGCCACAGAAGGCAGTGGAGGCCAATTCACTGGATGTATTCAAGGAAGTTTTATATAGCTCTTAGGGCTAACTGAATCAAGGGATATGGGGAGAAAGCTTCTTCTTCTTTTTGCGTATGGCATGCACAGCCTAAAGTTGTAAGACTGTTTGATCTTATTTGCTTGTGCACACCAGGTTGATTGCATTCGTCGAAACAGGGCGGACCACGTGAAGGTTGCTATCTCCCACCCCGGGGAGAAAGCAGGAACGGGGTACTGATTCTGGATAATCAGCCATGATCACATTGAATGGCGGTGCTGGCTCAAAGGACCGAATGGCCTACTCCTGCACCTATTTTCTATGTATCTATGTTTGTACAGGTGTCCCCTCCATTCTCCTCCTTTCACCTAACACCATTCTCTATATCCCTTCAAATAAATACCATGAAACTCTCTCTTATGCATCCATGTCGAGGGCACTTCCCCCAAGCACTGAGAAACAGAGTTCTCCAGAAATTACCACAATATATTTGTTTCATTCCAACACGCCCGCTGAGACCACTGGAACTGCCAGGAATGAATGTTTCTCCAATCTCATCATATTCTCTGATGTCCTATTGTATTTTTATTAATTATTCAAGATCTGGACATTGTTGGCATGGTCAGAATTAAATGTCCATGCTCACTCCCCTTGAGCCATCTCCCTGAACTACTGTTCAATGGTTACTTTATTATCACGAGCACCAAGGTACAGTGAAATACTTGAGTTTGCAAACAGATAAACAGACTATCACCATGCATAAGCACAATCCCCCGTTTATTACAGAATATACAGAACAGCCCACAGTCCAAATGCAAGAAGCAGCATTCTGGTGCCATTTCCCAGTCCCAACAGCAGCCGTCCACAAAGGCCTGTTGCAGCTGTCACCTCCATTCCAGTCTTCCCGTGAACCAACATCCCTCTCCTTGCACGGCCCTCTATAGCCCTCGTTCCCCGGAGGAGGACGCCTCCCCCAGCCAACATTGAGGGTGCAGAAGATAAGACCCGCCAGTTCTTCTTACCGGGCCTTTTGTCCGAAGTTCGCCACCATCTACCTCCATTTTCACCCTCCGTGGCTTTCCTCTCCAGTCGGGTTCCATTCTGTGGCGGGCGAGTCAGGTCTGCCATTGGAATAAGGCTGCGGCAGGCATGGCCAGGGGACCTTTCACTGGATGTCTTGGTTCCCGGTTGCTCTGACATTGGCGGGCAATTTTAAACGGAATCCATAACCGTACAAACAGCATCCATAGTCAGGATCGAACCCAGGTCTCTGGCGCTGCAAGTGCTTTCAGGCAGCAACTCTACCGCTGCACCACCGTGCCACCCGTACTGAGGTACAGTGTAAAGCTTTTGTTGCATGCTAACCAGTCAGCGGAAAGACAATACATGATTACAATCGAGTCATTTACAGTGGATAGATACATGATAAAGGAATAACGTTAGTGCAAGATGAAGTCACTAAAGTCCGATCAAAAGTCCGTTCTCCCGTCTCCAACATTTCCCCTCCTCTTGGACACCTCTCCCCACCATGCTCCCTCCTACCCTCTCTGGACCTTTATATTTCCAACTGCGGTGTGCCAAGTTCTCTCACTACAATGACAGCTGCGTATTGGTCTCATAATGTGTGTGTGTTTCCAGTTCCAGGCTGGTATCACAGACTCGCCAGGCCACTAGAGGATTGAGGAAGGAATTGCAGATGCTGGTTTATATCGAAGATAGACACAAAGTGCTGGACTAACTCAGCAGGTCAGGCAGCATCTCTGGAGAAAAAGGATGGGTGAAGTTTCATGTTGGATCCCTTCTTCAGACTCATTAGCTTAGACATTGCAGATCCCTAAATCTGTCTGAGGAAGGGTTCCAACCTGAAACATAACCAATCCTTTTTCTCTAGAGATGCTGTCTAACCCACTGAGAAACTCCAGCACTTTGTGTCTATCACTAGAGAATCACTCACATTCTCGCAAATATTAAGATGGCTGATCCGTCGACGGTTGCTGCTGAGACGCAAGTCGGAGCTTGATCAACCCCGGCTGAGTCGCCTGGGCGAGGGTGTCTGATATTGTGAGGCCCGAAACACCCGATGACCCCAGATCACATCACTGAGGATGCGTCCCAGTGCATCTAGAAGATGTATATTTCACTAATATTCTTGTGGGCGGCATGGTGGCATAGTAGCAATATTACAACATTTTGGGATTTTAAAAATCAAGTCTGTAATTTATCCCATCAGATAAAGCATAAAAAGGAGTTTAATTTGACACATAATTCACTTTCATATCTTCAGTATTAAAAAGTTATGGCCATTTTCATACTCGGAAATTAGCATCTTGTTCCCTATTGCTTTTTCATTGACTCAACACAAAAGCTGTGATCGAGAACAGTCAAAAGCCTTTCTTAAAAATTAAGAGAACTGAAAGAAAGTTTCAGTTATTATAGATTGAAGCATTCTGAAACAAATATGAAACAATCTTACTTAGATGTCTTGAAATTAAAGCATATAATTTGTTAGTTACCTAATTGTAGCTAATTACAAAATTCAATTACTAGATCAAAACATCTATCCATTTCTTAATAATAGATTAACATTTTTAAATAGCCCAAGTGTCCAAATAACATTAACACAAGAATTCACAATATAACATAGTTTTTAAATCTCATTGTCGTGGGTTTATGGGCCAATTGGAAAGAATTTAATGTTTAATACCTGTAATTTAATGGTCATTTAAATCATCTTGCGAGTGGGTTTTTCTGGAACGCTATCAATTGGAATGTTGCGATGACAGTGGATTTAAACCCGTATCGGCAACAAATACACTGCCGGTTCGTTCGGGGGAAAAAATCACCGTTTCGCTACTTAAAATGTGAATTAAATGCATCTTAAGAAACACTTTTATACATAAAAATAAACTACTTTCTTTTACCTGTCCCCTACGTAAAATCATTCCCCGTTGTCAGCGTTGACGGCTTCAGAAGCTGATTTTAAAATCACTCCAGCGAATAACTTGTCGGGTGAATTTTTTTTTAAAAACACACAGAACGGCCATCAGAACGATTCCTCAGCCAAAACCTGCACTCCAACAAAATATAATCCAGGACCAGGAGTGAGAAAACCGCGTTTTAACCCCGCCCCCACCTCAAACGCGTCAAAATCGTGCACACGGCCAGTGGCAAAATTGCAGCGCCGCTGAAGGTAAGTATTGTAACTTACCTAGGCATAGCGGTAGAGCTATGCGCCAGAGACATGGGTTCGATCCTGACGACCGGTGCTTGTCTGTACGAAGTTTGTACCTTCTCCCCATGACATGCGCGGGTTTTCTCCAAGATCTTTGGTTTCCTCCCCCACTCCAAAGAAACATAGAAACATAGAAATTAGGTGCAGGAGTAGGTCATTCAGCCCTTTGAGCCTGCACCGCCATTCAATATGATCATGGCTGATCATCCAACTCAGAATCCTGTACCTGCCTTCTCTCCATATCCCCTGATCCCTTTAGCCACAAGGGCCACATCTAACTCCCTCTTAAATATAGCCAATGAACTGGCCTCAACTACCTTCTGTGGCAGAGAATTCCAGAGATTCACCACTCTCTGTGTGAAAAATGTTTTTCTCATCTTGGTCCTAAAAGATTTCCCCCTTATCCTTAAACTGTGACCCCTTGTTCTGGACTTCCCCAACATCGGGAACAATCTTCATGCATCTAGCCTGTCCAACCCCTTAAGAATTTTGTAAGTTTCTATAAGATCCCCCCTCTATCTTCTAAATTCTAACGAGTACAAGCCGAGTCTATCCAGTCTTTCTTCATATGAAAGTTCTGACATCCCAGGAATCAGTCTGGTGAACCTTCTCTGTACTTCCTCCATGGCAAGAATGTCTTTCCTCAGATTAGGAGAACAAAACTGTATGCAATACTCCAGGTGTGGTCTCACCAAGACCCTGTACAACGGCAGTAGAACCTCCCTGCTCCTATACTCAACTCCTTTTGCTATGAATGCTAACATACCATTCGCTTTCTTCACTGCCTGCTGCACATACATGCCTACTTTCAATGACTGGTGTGCCATGACACCCAGGTCTCGTTGCATCTCCCCTTTTCCTAATCGGCCACCATTCAGATAATAGTCTACTTTCCTGTTTTTGCCACCAAAGTGGACAACCTCACATTTATCCACATTATACTGCATCTGCCATGCACTTGCCCACTCACCCAGCCTATCCAAGTCGCCTTGCAGCCTCCTACCATCCTCCTCAAAGACGTAAGGTTTTGTAGGTTAATTGGCTTGGAATTAATGTCAATTGTCCCTTGTGTGTGAGATAGTATTGGTGTGCGGGGATCGTTGGTCAGTGTGGACTCGGTGGGCCGAAAGGTCTGTTTTCGCGCTGTATCTCTAAACTAAACTAAAAAAAATAATAATTACTGCACTCAGAAAAGATTTGCAAAATATTTTGAGAAAGAAAAGTCTTGTCGAAATTGTGATTGAATGAAAAGTATTGATTTCTCCGAAGGACTAACTCAGCGCAGAAACACACCATGCTACAATGACGACAGCGTGCATCAAGAGAGTGGTCCAGCCATATAATATTACTGTAGCCGCAACTGTGAATGTGCCTGCTGGGAAATTAAAGGAACAAATCAGAGTAATGCAGGCATGTGTTCCAGAGAATGTTCCCAAGATTGAGCCCAGTGCTAGGCGCTCCAGGCCTCTGCTTTGAGTGAATAAGTGGCTCGCAAATACTGATCGGTGACAGCCATGTTTTTAAAAGAGTAAGTTTTGCCCTTATGGTTTATTCATCCCCCTGCCCAACAATTATCCAGTGTTCATGATTTGTGTTCCTTTCAAAAAAGTGAACAAAGATCTAAATATATCTCATAATATGGTGATAAAAGATGGTGTCAAGGAAAAAAAGTAAAATCTTCTCATCTATTTCCAAGTTCAGCCCCGTTTGTCTTTTTGAGATGGGAGTTATGTTTAAGATGATGAAGAATCTGAGATAGAGGTCATTACAAGGGAACTAAGCACTTCTTGCTTTTATTTGTATCCAAACTCAATAGAGACGAGGCAGATGCTGAGTGATGCCTCCATTACACTGCTCCAACATGCACCACAAATCACAGCAGATACACTTGGCATTTGGGTACCCACTGCAAGCCATCTTTCTGGGCATGTCACAGTGACATGCCAATTTGTGACAAATAATGAAGCTATTTCTTTTCACGAACTCACGTTCAGCTGGAATGGGGCTGAGAAGACTGTCCAACCCTACATCAAGCAGGGCCTCTCAAAGCCAGCAGCATGGGAGGACTTTCATTCCATCAGCCTAATTGGATTCAAAGCCAAGTCCCAGAGGAGATAGATCAGAGTGCTAATCCAATATCAGACAATGCCAGGGCTTCATCCACACAACATTACAGAGCGGAAGGTCTGAAAGGTTCTGCCTTGGGGCTCGCAAAGGAACAGAGAAGGATGTGGGTGCTATCAGAGGTTTCATCCACGCAAGCAATAAATCGCTGTTTGCAGGAAGTAATAACTTCATGGAGGGAAACGTATTGTGGAGAAGTGGAGTGAAAGCTGGGACAAGTCTTGCATTGAGTCAGAGTCTTATATTCCCTTTGCACTGTGGAAAAGCCCTTGAACTCCATTTCCCCTCCCCCAGTGGTCAATGAGATATTTGCAATCTGCTGCCAAGAAAGTATATGTGTATCTATTACAGCTGAATTCTCCTTTGCTCATCTACCTAGAGGCACAGCCTTTGCTTCTCAGTTGCCTTTGACAGCAGGATTCTTAATATCTTTAAAAGACTTTGCTTTAAAAGACAAATTATACAGTATGTTATAGGACACAGATGCGTTAATGTATTTTTATAAAATACTGCTGGTGCTTTACGGTGCAAATGAACGTGTTTTATAAAATGGATGCAGTGGGAATTGGAGGGGCAGATAAATGAACTTCACAATGAAGATGTTATTATCCTATATTATCCACTAATATCCTATAATGACCAGAGATAAGGGAATTGGACAGAGGGCCAGTGAGTGGACTGGCAGTGGGAGACAGTGCAGGGCCTCGACGCCGCTGGAGGCCCTGCAGCGGCCTGAGTCATAGAGTGATACAATGTGGAAACAGGCCCCTCGGCCCAACTTGCCCGCACCGGCCAACAATGTCCCAGCTACACTAGTCCCACTAGCCTGCGCTTGGTCACGTTGATAAACAGCAATAAAAGTTTCCAAAGGTGATGGAAAGACTGGAGGAAAGACTAGGTGCTGAGAACTCTCTTATACCTGCATTAATGAGGCAATGAAACACACCTGAGCAATTACAAACGCCTGTGAAGCCATGTGTCACAAACATTATAGTGCCCTGAAATGGGGGGACTATGTGTAAACACTGCTGTCATTTCTACATGGTGAAACCAAAATGTATAAAATAGGCCTTTTTTAAAATCTGACAATGTGCACTTTAACCACATGTGATTTTATCTATTACAAATCTCAAATTGTGGAGTACAGAGGCAAATAAATAAATGGTAGGTAGACAAAGGTGCTGGAGAAACTCAGCGGGTGCGGCAGCATCTATGGAGCGAAGGAAATAGGCAACGTTTCGGTCCAAAACCCTTCTTCAGACTGATGCAGGGTGGGTGGGGGGTGGCAGGAAGAAGAAGGGAAGAAGAGGAGCCAGAGGCCTGAGGGAGAGCTGGGAAGGGGAGGAGACAGCAATGGCTACCGGAAATTGGAGGTCAATGTTTAAGCTGCTGGGATGCAGACTATGAGGTGCTGCTCCTCCAATTTCCGGTGGTGCTCACTCTGGCCATGGAGGAGGCCCAGGATAGAAAGGTCGGATTTGGAATGGGAGGGGGGAGTTGAAGTGCTGAGCCACTGGGAGATCAGGTTGGTTAATGCGGACCGAGCGGAGGTGTTCGGCGAAACGATCGCCAAGCCTCCTTTCTTCTTCCCACCCCCCACCCTGCATCAGTCTTAAGATGGGTTTCGGCCCGAAACGTTGCCTATCTCCTTCGCTCCCTAGATGCTGCCGCACCAGCTGAGTTTCTTCAGCACTTTTGTCTTCCTTCGATTTTCCAGCATCTGCAGTTCCTTCTTTTTTTTTTTAAATCAAAATCTTTTTTATTTCGTTTTCAGGACATAACAAAGTGCAAAGTTGTCTATTTGTTACAGACAGAGTGTACGAAAAGAATAAATAAAAATCAACTTATGCTAACATATAACAAGACAACAACAATAAAAGAAGCTTTAGGCAGGACATATTATCTGTCAGCCATTGACTATGAGTGGGCGGGGTAGGTTCCGTTCACCTGAGCAGGATTGTTTGCCGATTGTTCTTTCTTGAACAAATAAATAAATGATGGGTCTTTGTCCCAAATATTATGAAGGGCACATTCGGTTAAAGGTGAGAAGGAAAAGATTGACCAGGAAGTTGAAGGACCACGTTTGCACATAAAGAAGGCAGCATCTATCATCAATGACCACCAGCATTTGTATTATGACCTCTTCTCACAGCTACCGCTGGGCAGGAGATAGAGATACCACATCAGGTTCAGAACAGCTACTTTCCCCTCAACCATCAGGTTCTCAAAGTGACCTGTACAGGTTTAAATATACCTTAACAACGGAACACTGCGGGCCACCACTTGCACTACATGGACTTGTTTTCTATTTGTGTTTTTGCACTAATGTCTTGTTTTTACATAGTCTTTTTATTTTCATTGTCTTGGATAATTTATGTTCACGAGAATGATCCCAGGAATGAGTGGGTTAACGTATGATGAGCATTTGACGGCTCTGGGCCTCTATTCTCTAGGGTTTGGAACGATGAGGGGGACACTCATTGAAACTTACCGAATAGTGAAAGGCTTTGAAAGAGTGGATGTGGAGAGGAAGTTTCCACTGGTGGGAGAGTCTAGGACCAGGCTAGAGCCTCAGAATTAAAGGACACTTCTTTAGGAAGATGAGGAGGAATTTCTTCAGTCAGAGGGTGGTGAATCTGTGGAATTTATTGCCACAGAACGCTGTGGAGACCAAGTCAATGGATATTTTTTAAGACAGAGATAATAATAATAATAATAATAATAATAATAATAATAATAATAATAATAATAATAATAATAATAATAATAATAAACTTTATTTCAGACTCAAGGTCCAGACAAGGGACAACATTACATAAAAATGCATTGCATATTAAAAAATATCAAAGTACATATAAAATCTTAATATATCACTTATAAAAGCATCATAAATTATATATTAAAAAAAACACAATACATGAATTAAAATCCAGAATAAAAGAATGATCAATACAATGAGACAACGATACCGGTGTCTCCACAACTGGGATTCGTAGCGTGTAGTGCTAAACTTTATGTTTGACAAGGCCACAATAATTACATTTTTAGAGTCATTTATCCTGCAAATGAATTTGTACATATGATTTCTTAGGATAGCTTCTAAAGTACAGGTGCACAACCTTTTATCCGAAAGCCTTGGGACCAGACACTTGTCGGATTTCGGACATTTTCGGATTTCAGAATGGAAGATTTTTAGCGTAGATTAGGTAGGTAGCGCGGGCGGCTTGAAAAGTCTGGAGCAGCTGCCTCCTCCCCGGAGACCGGGAGAATCATTGCATAAATGTTAGTCAGTTAGTTTGGAGGGATTTTATGTGGTGGTGTAGGGGTGAAGGGGGAAACTTTAATTCTTAGTCCCCTACCTACCTGGTCGGCGACTCCCAACCTCGCGGAGCTGGGGGCTCCGTCCGGCCGCGGGCGGCGCCGGTTGGAGCTCCGACCCCGGCAACTCTACCCCTGGCTGCGAGGCGCTCCAAATCCAGCGCGGCCCGCGGCCGGACGTCCCAGCTCCGAGAATGTCGGGAGTCGGCGGCATCGCAGCGCTGGGATACCAGCGGGGTGCGGGCAATGCCTTACCGGGTCGCCGTGCGGCAAGCTCCGGAGCGCTGTGGCCGCCTTCTTCCAACATTCGTGGAGCGTCGCTGGATTTGGAGCCGCGGAGCTGGGGGCTCCGTCCGGCCGCGGGCGGCGCCGGTTGGAGCTCCAACCCCGGCAACTCTACCCCTGGCTGCGCGGCTCCAAATCCAGCGATGCTCCGCGATGTTGTGTGTCGGCGGCCACAGCGCTCCGGAGCTTGCCGCACGGCGACCCGGTAAGGCATTGCCCGCGCCCTGCTGGTATCCCAGCGCTGCGTCGTCGCCGACTCCCGACATTCGCGGAGCTGGGGCGTCCGGCCGCGGGCCGCGCTGGATTTGGAGCGCCTCGCAGCCAGGGGTAGAGTTGCCGGGGTCGGAGCTACAACCGGCGCCACCCGCTGCCCCACCGGCCACAGCGCTGCGGAGCTTACTGCACAGCGACCCGGTAAGGCATTGACCGCTCCCCGCCTCTCCGACCAGGTAGGGGACTAAGAATTAAAGTTTACCCCTTCACCCCCCTTCACATAAAAGCCCTCCAAACTAACATTTAAGCAATGATTTACAGATGTTTAAGCGTCTCCCGGTCTCCAGGGAGGAGGCAGCCGCTACAGTAGTACAGACCTGGGTTGACCGTGGGTCGTTTTGGGTCAAGTTTGGCGCCAAACGCGAGCTTTGGTGCGCAGACGACATCTGGAAAAAATGGCCGGTTTTCGGAGCTTTTCGGTTTCTGGAACACCGGATAAAAGGTTGTGCACCTGTACTTACTCCTGCAGCCACAAATATGTTACTAGCACTGCACCATCTAGGTTTCCTTCGCAGTGTTCTCATGGCATCATTATATGACACCTTTAGTCTCTGCAAACTTGTCTTTCCATAGTTCGACCACAGGTGCACAGTATAGAGTGGTGTGCAATATGCTCTAAATAGCTACATCTTCACCACACATGCACACGCACCAAACTTATTCAAGAGAATATTCGCCTGTACATACAGCATGCATCGTTGCCTATAAATATCCTCATCATCTGTCATTTGCTCTGTAATAAAATGCCCTAGATATTTCACCCTATTACAGACACTAAGATTTTTGTCAGACAATTTAAAATCAGGAAATTTTACACGTTTATCCTCTTTGGTTCTACAGATCATTACAACTCTCTTACCAACATTATATTTAATATCATGTTCCACACCATACACAGAACATATAGTAAGGAGCTGCTGTAGACCAACGCTAGATGGACTAAAGACCACAAGATCAACTGCATACATAATATGGTTGATAGATAAATTCTTGAATAGTATGGGTGTCAGGGGTTTCGGGGAGAAGGCAAGTGAAGGGTTAGGAGGGAGAGATATATTATCCATGATTGAATGGCGGAGTAGGCTTGATGGCTGAATAGCCTAATTCTTCTCCTGTCACTTGTGAACATAAACTTATGGTATGTGGGTTTGTCTGAGACTATGTGCATATGATGCTGCCATACCTATACATCAGCATTGTGTGCATCTGACAATAAACTCAACTTGACTTGACGTGACTTGGTTTATAACCCACATAGTTCCTGCCTGTTCATATGTCTGTCTACATTTCTCATAAACATCAGAATCGTATTAACTTGCACCACTTCCCCCAGTCGTATGATCCAGGACGCTATCACTCTGTGTGTAAAAATATTTGTATCACAAATATCCTTTAATCTTTCCCCCTCTCACCTTAAACCTATGTCCTTTGGTATTTGACATTGCCACTCATAAAGTACCTATTACAGTAAATTTTAGTTTAGTTTAGAGATACAGCGTGAAAATAGGCCCTTCAGCTCACCGAGTCCACACCAACCAGCGATCCCCGCACACTAACACTATCCTACACACACGAGGGACAATTTTACATTTATACCAAACCAATTAACCTCCAAACCTGTACATCTTTGGGGTATGGGAGGAAACCGAAGATGTCGGAGTAAAAACCCACGCAGGACATTAGGTGAATGCACAAATTCTGTACAGATGGCTCCCATAGTCAGGATCAGACCCAGGTCTCTGGTGATGTAATGCCCCTGTCCCACTTAGGAAACCTGAACGGAAACCTCTGGAGACTTTGCACCCCACCCAAGGTTTCTGTGCAGTTCCCGAAGGTTTTTGTCAGTCTCCCTACCTGCTTCCACTACCTGCAACCTCCCGCAACCACCTGCAACCTCTGGGAACCGCACGGAAACCTTGGGTGGGGCGCAAAGTCTCCAGAGGTTTCCGTTCAGGTTTCCTAAGTGGGACAGGGGCATGAAGCAGCAGCTTCACGGTTGCGTACCTTGAAGTACTGTTAAAGTAAATGGATTCTGGTGTGTAGAATATTAAGTAAGGGGTAAATGCCAGGGCATTAATTTCCAGATCAGATAATTTTATCACATCAAAGAATATCCTAAATGACTCTGGAAAATCTGGAAAAATCACTATAAATTACGTTATTATTGATATTTTAATGCAAAACCATCTCCATCACAGCTGAATCATTAATCAGCTGATGAATAGGTATAATGCAACATGAGTGATGGGAAACTTGACCAGTATTTTAGTTTAGTTTACTTTAGAGATAAAAGCGCGGAAACAGGCCCTTCGGCCCTCCGGGTCAGCGCCGACCAGCGATCCCCACACAATATCACTATCCTACACACACTAAGGACAAATTTTACATTTACCAAGCCAATTAACCTACAAACCTGTACATCTTTGAAGTGTGGGAGGAAACCGAAGATCTCGGAGAAAACCAACGTGGTCACAGGGAGAACGTAGAAACTTCGGACAGACAGCACCCGTAGTTAGAGAGAGGTCTCTGGCGCTGTAAGGGGGCAACTCTACTGCAGCGACACCGTGCTACCCACTTTGAATAGAGTCATAGAGTAATACAGAATGGATAGAGGCCCTTCGGCCCAACTTCCCACACCGGCCAACAAAACCCAGCTACACTACAGTAGTCCCACTTGCCTACGCTTAGTCCATATCCCTCCAAACCTGTGCTATCCATGGACCTGGCTCATTGTTTCTTAAACGATGGGATAGTCCCAGCCTCAACTACCTCCTCTGGCAATTTGTTCCATACACCCACCACCCTTTGTGTGAAAAAGTTACCCCTCAGATTCCTATTAAATCTTTTCCCTTTCACCTTGAACCTATGTCCTCTGGTCCTCGATTCCCCTACTCTGAGCAAGAGACTCTGTGCATCTATCTCTCCCTATAGCTAACACCCTCTAGTCCTGGCAACATCCTCGTAAGTCTTTTCTGAACCCTTTCAAGCTTGCCAATATCTTTTCTATAACATGGTACGTAGAACTGAACACAATATTCTGAATGCAGTCTCACCAATGTCTTATACAACTGCAACATGACCTCCCAACTTTTATGCTCAATACTCTGACTGAGGAAGGCCAAAATGCCAAAAGCCTTTTTGACCACCTTATCTACCTGTGACTCGACCTTCAAGGTACTATGCACCTGTACTCCTAGACCCCTCTGCTCTACAACAGGACCCTACCATTTACTGTGTAGGTCCTGCCCTTGTTCGACATCCCAATATGCAACACCTCACACTTTTCTGTATTAAATTCCATCAACCATTCCTCCGCCTACCTGGCCTATCGATCCAGATCCTGCTGCAATCTTTCACAACCATCTTCACTATCTGCAAACCCAGTCATTTTTGTATCATCTGCAAACTTGCTAATCTTGCCCTGTATGTTCTCATCCAAATCATTGATGTAGTTGACAAACAGTAACGGGCCCAGCACCGAACCTTGAGGCACACCACTAGTCACAGGCCTCCAGACTGAGAAGCAACCTTCCACCATCACCCTCTGCTTCCTTCCATGGAGTCAATTTGCTATCCATTCAGCTATCCCTCCTTGGATCCCATGCGATCTAACCTTCCAGAGCAGCCTATCATGCAAAACCTTGTCCAACGCCTTACTGAAGTCCATGTACACAACATCTACAGCTCTGCCTTCATCAACCATTTTGGTCAGGTCTTCAAAAAAATCAATCAGATTTGTGAAACACGACCTCCCATGTTCAAAACCATGCTGACTATTCCTAAGCAGCCCTTGCCCATTCAAATGCCTGTATAACCTATCCTTCAGAATACTCTCCAGTAACTTACCAACTACAGATGTGAAGCTCACCGGCCTATAGTTCCCAGCATTTTCCCTCCAGCCCTTCTTGAAAAGAGGCACAACATTTGCCACCCTCCAGTCTTCTGGCACCTCTCCTGTATTTAAGGACGACTCGTAAATTTCAACCAGGGCTCCCGCAATTTCCAGGTGTTCTGGCAGGTGTTCTGAGGAATCTATCACAGCAGCATTGTATAAAATGTCAGCAGGACAAAGATAATATGATTCTCAGTGGGTGAATCAGCTGCCTTGTAACATGAGATTCAGAGTCCATAGGTGGGCAGCATGGTGGTGCAGCAGTAAAGTTGCTGCCTTACAGCGCCAGAGACCCCGGTTCAATCCTGACCACCGGTGATGTCTGTAGTTTGTACGTTCTCCCTGTGACCGCGTGTGTTTCCTCTGGGTGCTGTGGTTTCCTCCCACACTCCAAAGACGTAGAGGTTTGTAAGTTAATTGGCTTTGGTAAAATTGCAAGTTGTCCCTAGTGTGTCTAAGATAGAACTAGTGTTGGGGATCGCTGGTCGGTACGTACTTGGTGGCCGAAGGTCCTGTTTCTGCGCTGTATCACTAAACTAAATTAAACTAACTGCATATTGTAAATTGTCCCCAGTGTGTAGGATAGTGATTGTGGTCACACGAGGACTGAGGGCTTCATACCAACACAATTAGCAGCCACCCCCCCGTAAACCTTCAAACATCAACATGTTCCTTTAAAATTAGTTGAAACAGCGAACACAATCCTCAATCACCACTGACAGAAGCTAAAGGGAATGATGTGACGTCGAAACATTTTTGTCACAAACCTCTAGAATGAGCAGATATTCATTTCACATCTCTATTTAACTCTACAAATAAAAATACTGTACACACCACTGCCACTTGTTGACAGATACCTGGTCTGCCTGTCTCCTCTTTATGCTGGGTTGGAGCGAGACACAGTGAGCCAGTCCTGGCAGGTTTACACCTTCTGTTTGATGGTTCAATACTGCCCTCCGCTGGCCATTCATTCATCTTGGATTCCAATGGTCAAGAGTGTTTTATTGTCATGCGTCATAGAAACATAAAAAGTCGGTGCAGGAGGAGGTCATTCGACCCTTCTAGGCGGCACCGCCATTCAATGATCATGGCTGATCATCCAAAATCAGTACACCGTCCCTGCTTTTTCCCCAAATCCCTTGATTTCATTAGCCCTAAGAGCTAAATCTAACTCTCTCTTGAAAGCATCCAGTGAATTGGCCTCCACAGCCTTCTGTGGCAGAGAACTCCACAGATTCACAACTCTCTGGGTGAAGATGTTTTTCCTCATCTCAGTCCGAGACAGCAAATTCTGGAATCGTGTGTAGAACACCAAGTGCTGGAGTAACTCAGCAGGTCTGGCAGCATCTCTGGAGGACATGGATTGGTGATGTTTGAGCCTGAAGAAATGTCCAGAGATGCTGCCTGACTAAATCTAAATCTAACTCTCTCTTGAAAACGTCCAGTGAATTGGTCTCCACTGCCTTCTGTGGCAGAAAATTCCACAGGTTCACAATTATTGGGCTAAAAACAAAATTCCTCATCTCAGTCCTAAATGTCCAACCCCTTTTTCTTAAACTGTGATCCCTGGTTCTTGACATTCTCTGAGTGAGGGCTATATGTATGTACTTATGTATGTACTTAATCTATGAACCACTGTTGTATAACGTTAGTACCTCCACCAATGTAAAGCACTTTGGCCAACGAGAGTTGTTTTTTAAATGTGCTATATAAATAAAAGTGACTTGACTTGACTTGACTTGGACTTCCCCAACATGGAGAACATTTTTTCTGCATCTAGCCTGTTCAATTTTATATGTTTCTATAAGATCCCCTCTCATCTTTCCTGAACTCCCAGTGAATACAAGCCCAGCCGACCCATTCTTTCATCATATGTCAGTCTTGCCATCCCGGGAATTAACCTGGTGAACCTATGCTGAACCTCTCAGGAACAATGTCCTTCCTGAAATTAAGAGACCAAAACTGCACACAATACCCCAGGTGCGGTCTCACCAGAGCCCTGTACAGCTGCAGGACGACCTCCTTGCTCCTAAACTCAAATCCTCTCGCAAAGAAGACCAACATGCTATTAGCTTTCTTCACTGCCTGCTGTACCTGCATGCTTACTTTCAGTGACTGATGTACAAGCACACCCAGGTTTTGTTGCACCTCCCCTTTTCCGAATCTGACACCATTCAGATAATAATCTGCCTTCTTGTTCTTGCCACAAAGTGGATAAACTCACATTTATCCATATTATACTGTATCTGCCCACTCACCCAACCTATCCAAGTCACCTTGCAGCCACCCAGCTTTGTGCCATCTGCAAATTTGGAGATATTACATTTAATACCCTTCGTCTAAATCGTTTAATATATATTGTAAATAACTGGGGTCCCAGCACTGAGCCTTGCAGCACCCCACTAGTCACTGCCTGCCATTCTGAAAAGGACCTGTTAATTCCTACTCTTTGCTTCCTGTCTGCCAACCAGAAACCTGAAATACCAATGGTGGAGGGAGAAAGCTCAGGAAATCCAACAACTAGCAGACGCCAACGACACTCGAGACTTTTTCAACGCAACCAAAGCCATTTTTGTCCATCCACGCATGGTCAAGCCCCTCTCAAAAGCAACGATGGGTCAACCATCCCGAAGAGCAATGCTGACACCAATTCTAGATGGAGGGAGCACTTTGAAGATCTTCTAAATCAAACCGCCTCATTTGACAGGAATGTGATCAACAACATTCCAAAGCAGCCCGTTGACAACTCCTTCAGCAGAATACCATCACTTGAAAAAGTCAAGGAAGCCATCATTATCTTGAAAAACAACAAGGCAGCTGGACTCGATGGAATACCAGCCGAGGTCTACAAAATTGGAGGTAACCTACTCCATTACCAACTGCATCAACTTCCCATCAAGATCTGGATAAAGGAAGACGTACCAAGAGACTATAGAAACTCAGAAATCATTACCATCTACAAAAGGAAAGGCGATCGATCTGACTGCGGAAACTATTGTGGAATTTCACCTATTAGCAACAGCAGGCAAGATCCTCGCCCGCATCATCAAGAGTCAAGAGTCAAGAGTCAATTTAATTGTCATTTGGACCCCTAGAGGTCCAAACGAAATGCCGTTTCTGCAGCCATACATTACACACAAATAGACCCAGACACAACATAATTACATTTTACATAAACATCCATCACATAGCTGTGATGGAAGGCCAAAAAAAACTTATCTCTCCACTGCACTCTCTCCCCCCCGATGTCAGAGTCAAAGTCAAAGCCCCCGGCTGGCGATGGCGATTGTCCCGCGGCCATTAAAGCCACGCCGGGTGGTGCGAGGTCGCACACACCGGGTCTTGGTGTTGGAGCCCCCGCTTTGCGCTCGTAAAGTCCCGCGGCCGTTCCAGCCGCGCGGGGCGGTGATGTCAGGCCCCGCTCCTGGAGCTCTTCAACCCCGCAACTCGGGCGGGAGAATTCGCCGTTGCAGGAGCCCCGAAAAGCGGTCTCCCTCCAGGGATCCGCGGGCTCCCGGCGCCGCTGTTCGCAGACCCGCAGCAGCAGCCTCCGACCCAGCAGCAGCCTCCGACTCAGCAGAAGCAGCAGCAGCAGCGCTCCTCCACCGCTCCAACCGCTCCGGACTCGGCCAGCCCCGCGACGGCGACGGTGAGTAGCACCAGAGTCCCCGGCTTCTTCCTGTTGGAGGCCGCTCCTCGTTGCGGCCTCAATGACAACGGAAACCCGACGAGAAAAGGTCGGGTCTCCAGTGCAGGGAGAGATTTAAAAAGTTTCCCCACCCCACCCCCCCCCCCCCCACACACACACCCCAACAAAAAATAACAAAAACTACATACACAGACAGAAAATAATAAAAACGCGGACAGACTGCAGAGGCCGCTGCTGGCCAGAGCCGCGCCGCCTACCTATCATGAACAACCGACTCAAGCCTTTAGCTGAGAAGATCCTTCCGGAGACACAAGCCAGTTTTAGACCATCACGTGGAACCATGATCTTCACAATGCGTCAACTACAAGACAAATGTTGTGAACAACTTCAACCTTTGTACATGGCATTCATCGACCTCACTAAGGCCTTCGACTCGGTAGCAAGGGAACTCTTATGGGACGTCCTATCCACCTATGGATGGCCTGAAATGTGCATTTGGATCCTGAGACCTCCACGATGACATGCTTGCCACAGTCATTGCCAGCAACAGCAATTGTGAGCAGTTTAAAGTCAGATCAGGAGTGAAACAGGGATGCATGATTGCCCCAACACGGTTCATCATCTTCATTGCGACAACCATCCACATCAAGTTGGCGTACTGGGCTAGTCCCATTTGCCTGCATTTGGCCCATTGCTCTCTAAGCCCTACCTATCCATACATCTATCCAAATATATTTTAAACCTATTTGTTGCATCTGTTTCTATAGCTTCCTCTCGTAGCTTATTCCAGACACAGACTACCCTCTGAATGAAACATTTGCGCGTGGGATCTTTCTTCATTCTCTCCCCTTTCACCTTAAGCCTACGCCCTCTAGTTTTAAAATCCTCTACCATGGGAAAAAACTGATTGTTCACTTTATCCGTGCCCCTCATGATATTTTACTCTTCGATGATGTTGCCCCTCAGCTTCCTGTACTCCAAAGTAAAATTTACTAGTCTACCCAATTTCTCCATTTAACAAGCCCACAATCTTGGGTATAATCCTTGTAAATCTTTGCTGCAATCTTTCCAACTTAATCCTTTCTAAACCTGGGCAATCAGAACTTCACACAGAACTGTGTTGAATTTCATAGAGTCTATGTAGGCTTTAGATTTTAGAGATACAGCGGGAAACTGGCCCTTCGGCCCACCGAGTCTGTGCCGACCAGTGATCACTAATACTATCCTTTATGCCAATTACCCTACAAACCTGTATGTCTCTGGAGTGTGGGAGGAAAGTAGTGCACAGCACCCGTAGTCAGGATCGAACCCGGGTTTCTGATGCTGTAAGGCAGCAACTCCACCACTGTGCCATGCAAGATGCTACACAGAAACGAGCCCTTCAGCACATTGAGTCCACACCAACCATCAAGCACATATTTACACTATTCCTACACTAACCCATATCGTTCTGTCCACTTTTACTTTCTGATGCATCTGAGAAGATTCAGCACGTACACAAGTATTCTCTTGGACTTCTGCAGATGCTCCGCCTTGGCACTACAAAAACTATCCTGATGGGATGAATCTCAGCCTGGTGTGGCACCTGCTCTGCTCTTGACCACCTGAAACTGTATAGATTAGTGAACACAGCCCAGTCCATCACAGGCTTGTCACTCCTTCCCTTCAGTCCGTCTTCACCATGTGTTGCATCAGGAAGCCTGGAGATACATCATCAAGGAAGCCTGACACCCTGGCCATTTCAGGGCTTGGAATTAGTGATTGCCCGGGTGCCATTGACCACCCAAAGTGCTGCCGGGCAACCTAACGACAGGCTCGGCTTGGCACTGCAGATACTGGTTTATACCGAAGTTAGTCACAAAAAACTGGAGTAACTCAATGGGTCCGGCAGCATCTCTGAAAAAAAGGAACGAGACGTTTTGTGTCGGTGACGGCTGTGATGCGTGGGAAAGATGCTAAGTGTGGCGTGATGGAGGGTCAGAGCGAATTACGGGCCCCACACAGCAGCAGCAGCGGCAGCGGCGGCACCATCACCTCCTCCTCTCGCACTCCGCCAACGGCGCTTTCAAAACAAACCCTCTTGCATGCCGAGGCCGGGAGGAGGGAGGGAGGGAGGCCTCCTTCCGCTGTCTGAAGCATCTGCACCGCTCGGCCCCGCACCTTCCTGTTGGTTGGCGGAGGAGAGGAGGCGTTGGCGAGGAGATCCCAACTGCCTCCCCCTTTGGCGGCGGAACCACTTGGCGATGGACAGGGACGGCCAAGGCAGCGATGATGCCGGTGTTGTCCGAGGAGCGCTGACCTTCCTTCCCACCTCCTCTGCCCCTTCCTCTCTCTCTCTCTCTTGTATGCCCCCCTCCACCCCCCTTATCCTGAGACCCCTCCTCTCCATCCCGCACTGATCCCCATTCCTGCTTCTATTCAGTCCTCACTGACATCCCGTGTGCTCCCCTCCTCATCCCCTACCCCCCCCCCCCTCCATCTATTCATTGTGCACTGATCTCCCTGTCCATCTCACATTAATTCTCCTGCCACTCCCCATCAATCCTACACTGGTCCCCCAATTCATCCTGTACTGACCCCCCTTCCCATCCATCCTGCACTGCTCCTCCCCTTCATCCTGTACTGCACCCCCCATCCATCCTGCACTGATCCCTCCCATTCAACCCCACTATCATCCCCCGCGCTCTCCCCTCACAATTTTACCTACTCCAACCAGCACGCACTAATTCCCCTGCCTCAATCCATCCATACCGCACCGATTGCCTTCTCAATTTTTTTTAATTTGGTGCTTACAAACTGGGTATCTTCATTGCTGTTCACAACACATACATCTAATCTGAATGCCTGGTAATGTAGCGTCTTGACACCTTTAAATATATTACCAAAATAACATTTTGCTGCATTTATGTCCTTTGGCTATCTCTTGGTAGTTAGTGTAATGTTTAACCTGTCAGATGGGTATAGTCAGTTTTAACAGCTATTATCATAAAATGACTTTAGAAAATTCCTTGCAACCTGTATATTTTGTTGTGGATAAATTATGTGGGAAGCGAGAGTGTTTCTGTACCAATAGCAATAACGACCCATGCTATGGCCATGTCATGATCATTTTCGGTCTTTCACAGAAAACATGCTTGCATCAATCTGTTGTGTGCATGGTTAAACATATATGTTATCATGGTCCAGGATTTATTGACACATTGATCTTACGCTGAATAATCCTACCACATTTTTTGTGAGATACTGTATTATAATTTTGCTGCATGTCATTGTGGTATATATCATGTCTTGATTGGTGAATATGTTTAGTTTGTGACTTTAATTGAAGCAGAAATAATATGTGAATGCTTCATTGAGCATAATTCCGACTGGTAACTACTCACTTCGTCCGAGCACATTATCGCACGCGTCACGCAAGCCATCTTAAATGACCACCTAAACTGTCATTTGGCAACCTAAAAAGCTGCCAAGGTTGCCCGGCTGGCAACAGGGAAAAAAAGTTAAGCGAGAGTCCTGCATTTTGTTTAGTTAGTTTTGTTTTCTACACCCTTGAAGCTTAGATTTCCTGCAATTGTTCCCAGGGTGAGGAAGTTGTCCCACAAGGACAGAGTGAAAAAGAATGGCCTATATTTATAGTGGTCGAGTCAAAGAATCACAGCGCGGAAACAGGCCCTTCGACCCAATGAGTACCCGCTGACCAGCGATCTCCGCACACTAACACTATCCTATACACACACGAGGGACAATTTTACAATTATACCAAGCCAATTAACCTACAAACCTGTAGATCTTTGGAGTGTAGAAGGAAACCGGAGATCCCGGAGAAAACCAACGCAGGTCGCGGGGAGAAAGTACAAACTCCATACAGACAAGTACGCATAGTCAGGATCGAACCCGTGTCTCTGGCGCTGTGAGGCAGCAACTCTACCGCTGCGCCACTGTGCCGCCATGAAATTCCTTTTTATCTCTTCTACCTTCTGGGAGAAAACGCATTAGCTTGATAGTCCGGATATCCAGACTTAAGAACATGTAGGAATGATCAGCAGATACTGGTTTAAACCAAAGATGGACAGAAAAAGCTGGAGTAACTCAGTGGCACAGGCAGCATCTCTGTAAAAAATAAATGGGTGACGTTTTGGGTTGAGACCCTTCTTCAGACTGAGAGTCAGGGGAAAGGGAAACAAAATATATAGATTCAGATTCAGATTCAGATTCAGATTCAATTTTAATTGTCATTGTCAGTGTACAGTACAGAGACAACGAAATGCATTGCTGCATGTCATTGTGGTATATAGACAGTGATGTAGAGAGATATAGAACAAATGAGTGAAAGATATGCATAAAAGTAACGATGATAAAGGAATTGGTCCATTGTTAACTGTGGGCTAGATGAAAATGAGTTACAGACAATGAAGCTCATTAGGAGCACATTGAAAGTAGTACATCAATGGTGGAGGACAGAGAGAGAGAGGGAATGCATGGGTTACTTGAAGTTAGAGAAATCAATATTCATACCGCTGGGGTGTAAGCTGCCCAAGTGAAATATGAGGTGCTGTTCCTCCAATTTGCGTTTGGCTTCACTCTGACAATGGAAGAGGCCCAGGACAGAAAGGTCAGTGTGGAAATGGGAAGGGTAGTTAAAGTGTTTAGCTACCGGGGAGATCACGAAGACTCAGGTGGACTGAGCAAAGGTGTTCAACGAAACAATCGCCCAGTCTATGTTTGGTCTCGCAAATGAATGCAAATCCATACCTGGAACAAAATCTTGAGCAAAGCACAAAGTGCTGGAATAGCTCAGCAAGTCAGGAAGCATCTCTGGAGGCACGGATAGGCTATGTTTTGGGTCAGGACCCTTCTTCAGACTGATTGAAGTAGGAGGGAGAAAGCTGGAAGAGAGGTAGGGGCAGGACAGAGCCTGTATTCTTTCATGAGAAACATAAAGGACTTTGATGAATTGTATTGTTTTAATATGAAGAAAGAAGGGTGCTAAAGGTTATGGGCAGCAGGCAAGAGAATGAGTTTGAGAAGGAAAAACATGATTGAATAGCAGAGTAGTCTCGATGGGCTGAATAGCCTAATTCTGTTCCTATATCTTTATGACAATGCACAAATTATCGTGCATTTCCTGCAAAAAAAATGTAATAAATGAAGTATATTTTTGAAAACATATCTATGTCTTCCAAATTTCTATGACACCAGCGAGGTGGTTTTGCTGTAAAGTATTAGTTTGGTTTAGATTAATTTAGTTAAGTGATACAGCGCGGGAACAGGCCTTTCAGCCCACCGAGTCCGCACCGACCAGCGATCACCCCACACACTAGCACTATCCTACACACACCAGGAACAATTTATAATGATACCAAGCTAATTAACCTACAAACCTGTATGCCTTTGGAGTGGGGAGTCCATCAGAAAGTTTTAAATATGTCTCTCTTTTAGAGTAATTGTAGTTACTGGGATGAAAATTCTATCATTCACATCTGTTTTCATGATCTTCGACTTTGAATATTCTTTAATCACAAACTTCTAAATCAATTCAAAGTGAGGTTGAATGTAAAATGCCTTGTCATGTGGAATAACACACCAGCAGGTGGTGCCACTGAGGCACCCTCAGCTTCTGTGTTACGTGCAATGCAGCATGAGTGAAGTCACTACAATGCTGGAGACCATTTGGCCCAACAAGTCTGTGCTGGCTTTAAGTAGATCAACCCCCTCAGTCCCTCTTCTCCCTGTAGACTTGCACATTTTCCCCTCCTGCTTTCAGCTTTGTTTAAGATAGACACAAAACGCTGGAGAAACTCAGCGGGACAGGCAGCATCTCCGGAGAGAAGGAATGGGTGACGTTTTGGGCCGAGACCCTTCTACAGACTGAAAGTCACGGGAAAGGGAAACGAGAGATATAGACGATGATGTAGAGAGATATATAACTGATGAATGAAAAATATGCAAAAAAGTAACAATAAAAAAGATAACAGGCCACTGTTAGCTGCTTGTTGGGTGACTTGGGTGTGGGAAGGATGGAGAGAGAGGGAATGCTGGGGTTTTTTGACGTTAGAGAAATCAATATTCATACCAATGGGCATTTGAATAGTACAGCAAGAGAAAGAGGCCCTTCAGCCGAACCCGATGCCAAGATAAGCTACTTACCGGCCTGCATGTCATCCAGAACCATCAATTACTCATGTTCATGTGATAGGAGCAGAATTAGGCCATTCGGCCCATCAAGTCTACTTTGCCATTCAATCATGGCTGATCTATCTCTTCCACCTAACCCCATTCTCCTGCCTTCTCCCATGACCCCTGACATACATACTAGTCAAGAATCTATCTATCTGCCTTAAAAATATTGACTGACTTGGTCTCCGCAGCCTTCTGTGGCAATGAATTCCACATTCCTCACCCTCTGACTAAATTACATATCCATATGCCTATCTAATAGCCTCTTATTATGATTTGTAACATGTCTAGATCTAGGACACCCACCATACCAGTTGTTGTTCCCCTACATTAAGATCAACCCACCGTGGCCTTGTCTCTGTGTGGTCCCCACTATTCCTTCAACCCTGTGACTGGGTCTGTTGAAGCTGCTGGTTTCTGAACCTGTTGAAGTGATTGGGTTTCATTGCAACTCTCTGTCTGGGGCTATCGACTGCCCTGGAACTTGCCCTCACAAAAGCTTCGCTTTGAAATTTAAAAATAGACACAGATGTGAGAAGTTGGTTCAGTGCACCAGAGGCAAGGGATTTATAGTTGAAGACCTTCACGCAAAACTTACAATGACTGAAAGGCAATTAAAAATCATGTGCAGACGTGGCGTTGAAGGACGAGAAGCCAAACCAAAGAAGTGGAAGCCAAATAGCAGAACAGAAACAAAGCTGAAAAGCCAACTAACCGAAAGGGTGGGATGCCTAAAAGCAAACTCACCGAAAGGCCGCTGTGCCGAAACGCCAACGCACCGAAAGGCTGCATCGCCATCAAGCCACCGAATGGCCTCTGCCGAAAAGTCATGACGTCGCCGGGGGGCATGGGGGGGTGGGGGAGGGTGCAGGACCTGTCAGAGATTGGTCCAGACCCCCGCGTCCATCACATCACTGGCCGGTGGAGACGGGAGGGTGGGGGTCATTTTCCCACACAAGCCATAGGTGACTGGGCACTCTGAACCCGAGCACCAAGTTGTAAGCGGCGGAAGGAGCGCATCCCTCAGGACAGCCCCCACTCTCCCAGGGCCATGGCCTCCCTCCGCCACTGACCGCGATGCACTGCCATCGGACCCCAACCCCCACACCAGGGTGATTCATCCTCCCCGACCCCCAGACCCCGACCCACACATGGGGTGATTCACCCCTGACATGGAGGGGGGGAGTGGGAGGAGATAAAATTGTCCGTTGTCATGCACACTTGTCATCGGCCCGCCAGGGAATTTGTGTTCCCCCCCCCCCATGTTTTAAAAGCGATTTACAATGGCTGCCAATGCCCCGAGCCGTCTGTCCCCGTGGCCAGGGTTAAGGGTGAATCACCCCGTGTGCGGGGGTTGGGTTCCGATGGCGGTGCATCATGGTCAGTGACTCTGGGTGGGCGGAGGGACCAGACTGTCCCACATCTCTGCTCCACCCAGCGCTCCCGACCCACAGCCCGTCACAGTGCGGCCGCATGGGGGAGACGAGGTGGAGGGCAGCCGTGGCCGTGGGAGAGTGGGGGCTGTCCCGAGGGATGCGCTCCTTCAGCCGCTTACAACTTGATGCTCGGGTTCAGAGTGCCCATTCACCTATGGCTTGTGTGGGAAAATGACCCCCACCCTCCCGTCTCCACCGGCCAGTGATGTGATGGACGCGGGGGTCTGGACCAATCGCTGACAAGTCCAACCCCCGGCGACGTCATTTATTTCACTTTTCGGCAGAGAGGCCAGAGAGTTTGATCCCGCCCTTTCAGTTAATTGGCTTTAGGCATCCCGCCCTTTCGGTTAGTTGGCTTTTCGGCTTTGTACGGTTATTTGGCTTCCATTTCTTTTCTTCGGCTTCTCGTCCTTCAACGCCACGTCCGGGTACCATTAAAAATAATAGCCCATGTTGAGAACATCAGTAATTTTAACACTCTACTAACAAGCAGAATGCAGAGCAATGAGCAATAAACAATGGACATCCTAACAGTAAGTTGCAGCTTCTTCCCTAACCTCATCATTGCTTTTATGTTGCAGTAAAAGATCAAGGTTAATTAAAAGCATCTCTATAAAACAATTAAAACCAATTCAATGTCCTGCTGGTCTTTATATTTCCAACATTTCCAAGGGCTAATAAAGTTAATCAACTGAAGATAGCACAAATTACCGGAGTAACTCAGTGGGACAGGCAGCTTCCCTGATTCGAAGGAGTGGGTGATGTTTCAGGTCAGACTGAAGAAGGGTCTCGACCCAAAACGTCACATAGAAACATAGAAACATATAAAATAGGTGCAGGAGTAGGCCATTCGGCCCTTCGAGCCTGCACTGCCATTCAATCTGATCATGGCTGATCATCCAACTCAGTATCCTGTACCTGCCTTCTCTCCATACCCCCTGATCCCTTTAGTCACAAGGGCCACACCTAACTTCACGCATTGCTTTGATCCAGAGATCCAAAGATTACATCTTCGGTGTGAACCAGCAGCTGCAGTTCCTTCCGACACAAAGTTAATGAACTGATTGGTGATCCCAAACTTTGGTGTAACCCAACCCTTATTTTGTGGTTCTTCAGACTGAACTTGGAGTATTGTGTGCATTTCTGGCTGTTAGAATGATGCCATTCAGCTCGATAGGTCACAGTAAAGATATACAAGGATGTTACCAGGTTACCAGGTACAAAGGCCTTGAGTTATAAGGAACTTTTTAATGTTTAAGAAGGAACTGCAGATGCTGGAAATCGAAGGTAGACAAAAATGCTGGAGAAACTCAGCGGGTGAGGCAGCATCTATGGAGCAAAGGAAATAGGCAACGTTTTGGGCCGAAACCCTTCTTCAGACTGATCAGTCTTAAAGGAAAGGAAATTTAAAGGAAATAGTTATAAGGAAGGGCTGGATAGGCTGGGAATTTTTTCACTGGAGCAGGGGAGGATGAGGGGTAACTATATTGAAGTAAATAAACTCATGAGGAATGTAGATAAGGAGTATGGTCACTTTCTTTTTCACAAGTTAGGGAAGTCAAAAACTAGAGGGCCTAGATTTAAGGTGAGAGTTGGAATGACTAGATGGTTCTAAATTAAAAAGGAACCAAGAGACAACTTTTCCAATTAAAGGTGGTGGGTTTATGGAATGAGATTTAGACTTTAAACCTTAGAGATACAGCGAGGAAACAGGGAAAATGTCACAACTTGCCAAATCTGTACGGCCTTAGAGTATGGGTGGAAACGGGACCATCCAGAGAAAACCCACGCGGTTACAGAGAGAAGGTACCAACTCTGTACAGACAGCAGGTTCGCACCTGGGTCTCTGGCGCTGTAATGCAGCAACTGTGCCGCTGCACCACTGCGCCGCCCATATTTCAGAGGAAACTTAGAGGCAGGTATTATTACAATGTTTGGACAGGTGCATGGATTGCAAAGGTTGAGAGGGTTATGGACCAAATACAGGCAGATGAGAATAGCTCAGGCAGAGGCGTTGGGCTGAAGGGCCAATTTCCATGCTCCGTGATTCTTTGACTCGACCACTATAAATATAGGCCATTCTTTTTCACTCTGTCCTTGTGGGACAACTTCCTCACCCTGGGAACAATTGCAGGAAATCTAAGCTTCAAGGGTGTAGAAAATAAAACTACCCAGGCCACACCAGATGAAGTTTGACCAAAGTTTGGTACATTTACAACAGGTACTCCAACAGGAAAAAGACAACGAAGTGTTGGAGTAACTCAGCGGATCAGGAAGCATCCCCTGGATAGACATGGGTTTCCCCATTGTATGATCACAAGGGCCAGGCTCAAATCTAATGGCCTCCTCCTCCCTCATTTCTAATTTCTATGTTTCGGGCCCGCAATGAACCTGCCATGCCTCGACTATCCTGTGTGTTGCGGCAGGGGTTGAGGCAGTAATTGTAATTGTAAGATGTAAATCTTTATTGTCATTTCCACCACTCTCTGTGTGAAAAAAGTTTCTCTTGTCCCTCAGTTTTCGTTACAAAATAAATAGCAATTAAAGTTAAAATACATGTCATGAACAATTTCCCTCTAATAACATTATAACCAAAGCCGTCCGACCGGCCGGGGTGTTTGTCGTGATACTGGCAGGGGGGGAAAGTTCATTTCCCCTGTGGGAAGAAGCTGAGGAGCATCCTGCTTTTGCATCTGAGCTCCTGTCCTCTTCCCAGATGGGAGGATGGTGAAAAAGAATTTGGTAAGTTTGATGATGGAGATCCCCTCTCAATCTCCTAAATTCCAGAGAGGGTATAAGCACCAATAATCCTGCTTGCGGTCTTCACTAAGACAGTTGGTGTCCGTGCCTTGCAGCTCCCGAACCAGGAGTGATGCCAGTCTGCTCTCAACAGTCCCCCTGAGAGGGTGTGGTGGGGGGCCTGCTTTCCGTAGTCTTCGGAGGGGGTGAAGTCGCTGCTGGGCTCTCTTGACCAGAGCTGTGGTGTTGGCCGTGGACGTCAGGAAGGGCCAACTTTGCTGCTGACCCTTTCCACTCCGTGATGTCAGAGGTGTTTGACTCCCCCCCTCCTGAAGTCAAGGCCATCTCCTTAGTTTTTCCCACGTTAAGAATGAGGTTGTGGGACCAACTGTGAGCAGCTCCTCCTCCTCCTGGACGCCGATTCATCGTTGTCACTGATGAAACTACTGTTGTGTCATCAGCGAACTTGCTGATGAAGTTGTTATTGTAGTACAGTCGTGTGTCAAACTAAACAAACTACCCAGCCCACACCTATGGTTTTTGATGTTGCCCACCCTGACTGTTTGCCGCTGCGACAGGAAGTTCAGGAACCCAGCTACATGTGCCACATCAACCCCCAACAGCTCCAACTTCTCCACCAATGATTGTGTTGAAAGCGGAGCTCAGCGAAGATCAGGAAGCATCTCGATCGAGATGTGACAACAACAGTGTTGATGAGACTGCGTCCTCTGTGGATCGGTTGGCTCTGTGGCGAACTGATCAGGTCCACTGTTTTTTGTGGCATAACTATGATCACAATGGGTGAATGGCGAAAGTCGTTATGGCAGGCTCAAATGGCACCTTAAGACAATCGGCACTACTGCCTGGCACCTGAGATGTTTTCTGTGAAGACATCTTTTTGCTCGGCACAGTCTCTTCTATGTTTTCCGGCCCTGCAGCTTTGCGTGGATTGACGCTGGCGAAGGCCTTTTTAACTCTGGCTGCGGACAGCCTGAGCGACTGGTCACAGGGAGATGGCAGTGGTGCACGTGTCTGGGTGCTGTTTTTAACCTCAAACCGTGCGTAGAACTCGTTCAGTTCATCTGGTAGGGAGGGGTTGCTTTGGCATATCCGCAGCGGGGGGGGCTTGTAGTCAGTGATGGTCTGAAATCCCTGCCACAAGCGGCGTGTGTCTTTTTCATTTTCGATGTAAACTGGGAATGTCATCTTTGTCAACACTTCAGAGCACCTCTGACAGGTTGCTGCACTAATAAAGCTGTCTATTGTCATCTATAAATCCGGCACCACCCACAGTGAATGGCTGTGGCCACAATACGGAGCTTATAGAAACATATAAAATTCTTAAGGGATTGAACAGGCTAGATGCAGGGAAAATGTTCCATTGTTGGCGGAGTTCAGAACCAGGGGTCACAGTTTAAGAGTAAGGGGTAGGCCATTTAGGACTGAGATGAGGAGAAACTTTTTCACCCAGAGCCAATTCAAGGGAGAGTTAGATAGAGTTTGGGAACCATCTGCTGCTCACCAGGGTCAGAGAGTGGTGAATCTGTGGAATTCATTGCCACAGACAGTTGTGGAGGCTGTGAAACGTATTCATTAATTTATTCATTCATTCATTTATTCATATCATATTTTTAAAGTGGAGTTTAACAGATTCTTGATTGGTAAGGGTGTCAAGGGTTCTGGGGAGAAGGCAGGAGAATAGGGAAAGATAGATCAGCCACGATTGAATGGCAGTGTACACTCCATGGGACAAAAGGCCTAATTCTGCTCCCATAACTGATGAGCATTAACTGATGATGGGTTACCTCTGAGAGCTGGCAAGAACCTGATGGGCCCAATGGCCTTCTTCTATCATGTGAAAAATGTGGGGAATGGGCATTGGGGATGGAGACAGAACAGGGATTGGAAATTGCACAGGGTGGAGTTGGTCAGTGCTGTGTGTTTGAGTGGGGAGGGACAACCAGAAATGTAAATCTGGAGACAGGGATCTCAGTCCAGCAGCATTGAGAAGTCTTAGTTGCCTCAGGAACACCCAGCAGTTGGTGATTCCCAAGTCACCATGGTCCAAGTTGATCCACAATACTTCATTAAAGTTTCTAATGACTTGTCCCTGCGCTGTTAGTGATTTGCTGCCCTCAGACATTGAAATATTGATGAGCAACACTCCAGCAGCCGAGTTTGTCCAAGCATCTTCCCAGCACGCGGGGAAGTTGGGACTTGTGGAAGATTGGCCAAGATTATCTGCAAAAGGAGCACTGCACGGTGAATGACTTCACCCAGTGTGCCCGGATGGGACGTGCAAGGTTGTCTCACACCAGGGGTTACTTCGACAAATTTGTGGAGTAGTGGAATATGAGACAGAAATTCCTGAACTTATGTTTCACATGTTGTAACCATATTTTCAATTGCACAAGATGTGGTGGTTTGGGGAAAAAGGGGAAGGGGGGAAGGGGGGGGAATAGGGGAAGGGGGGGAAGGGGGGAAACCATTATATGATTGAATTACTAGCCGGTAAATGATGACGTTTGCAGAGCATGAATTAGGGACTGGGTGACAGTGGGTAACTGTGGCGGATGTGGGCCCTGTAGTGGAAGTGTAAATGTGACCTAACTAATGGTTGTGTTTGTAGCTCGACTCCAACACAATGTGGGGGCTGTTTGCCGTTTACCTAAACCTGAGTGACTTTTCCAAAGGTCGGGGTAACAGGTCAGGAAGAGGTAGTGGAGTTTGTATGGGGGGGGGGGCTGAGAAGAATAGCTCCCAATGTTCAGTTGAAAGGTAAGAGCAACTTCACGACCTCTGGGTTACGCCAGCTCCCAACAGCAACACAGCCAGACCATACACCCATGGTTTTTCCTTGACAGCAAAAGGCTGCGGCCACTGTTCAAGAGGAGACCAACTACTTCACACGCTTGCCTCTAACGTGTTGACAATGGCATTGCACAAATCTGCAAAAGTATATCCTCAACCACTATTCAAAAATTTAAAGAAAGTTAAAAAATGAAGACATTTCAAGAAAGCATTCAAAAATGCTGTTTGCATTGCATGTTAACAACTTGGGCGGTGGTAGAGTTGCTGAACAGCGCCAGAGACCCGGGTTCGATCCTGATTGCGGGTGCTGCCTGTACGGAGTTTGCACGTTCTCCCCGTGGCCTGCGTGTTCCTCCGGTTTCCTCCCACACTCTAAAGACGTGTAAGTTTGTAGGTTCTTCTTCTTCTTGCATATGGCGTGCACAGCCTAAAGTTGTAGGACAATTTGTTCTATTTTATCTTTTTTGGGCCTATTTCTGTGCTGTATCTCTAAACTAACACAATAACTCCAGAAATATGGTGCTGGAAATGAGGCAACCTTGCAAGTCGCATCAGGGCAGAGTGGATAAAGTTATTCACTGCATAGAGTTCCTTTGTAGCATTGTGAGTGGACTTAGACCAAGATGCCTTGGGATCACCACTGCAAGTTGCTCCTGAGATAACTAGCATTCCTCAATGCTGCTGGATTCAGACCTCTATCTCCATACACATATTTCTGATTCCCCACCCCAACAAGCGCATTGACTACTTTCACCCCCCTCCTCCGACACACACCACTGCCCATCCCCACCCCCCGGCACTTCCCCCCCACTATCTGTCTCCAACCGCAATGCCCAGTTGCTCATGCATCATGGAAGGAGACATTAGGACCATCAAGTGGACACAAGGAACCGCAGATGTTGGTTTACAGAAAAAGAAACAAAGTGCTGGAGCAACTAAGTTGGTCAGGCAGCTTCTCTGGCAGGGCCGGATTTACCTATATCTAGACAAGCTTAAGCTTAGGGCCTCAAGGTCTAGGGGGGGCTCGCAGAGCCGGATTTACCACTTGGCTTCATAGGCTGAAGCCTAGGGCCTCGAAATCTAGGGGGCCTCCAGCCAAGGCAGGACACCTGCCATTCAACTCTGGGCGGCCCCCCTCTCTCTCTGTCTCCCCCCGCTATCCGTGTCCGGGCCGCCGGGCTCCGCTCGCTCCTCATCCGCCGGCACGGCAGGCCACCTTGCACATGCACATTGCTGCGGCCTGCACGTCCTTCCCCTGCACATGCGCACAACCACGGCCAGCACATCATCGGCCGCCCAGAGCATGCGCACTGCAACGGCAACTGGTCGGCGCTGGGCACTTTCTCCCTCGCATTGAATTGTGGGAGATATGGCCGCCATGGCTGTCCGGTCGCTGCCTCGCCGCCAGCGCTGAAAACCAATGCGGAGGGGGCCTCACAAGTGGAACAGCTTAGAGCCTCTCTTCATCTAAATCCGGCCCTGATCTCTGGAGAACGTGGACATGGAAGTTTCAGGTTAGGCTGATTGTAGTAGAGAG
Organism: Leucoraja erinaceus; assembly: GCF_028641065.1. Lineage (NCBI taxonomy): Eukaryota > Metazoa > Chordata > Chondrichthyes > Rajiformes > Rajidae > Leucoraja > Leucoraja erinaceus. Next base: position 28,939,764 of record NC_073403.1, read on the forward strand.
GCGCACACTGACAGGGGGGCATGGTGCTGAGCTCACTGGTTTAGGATACAATGGAAGAGGAGGCCTTACTAATCACACCCTGATCTACTCACCAACTCATTCAATATTTGCCAGTCCTGAAGAGGGGTCACCTATCCATGATCTCCAGAGATGTTGCCTGACCCGTTGAGTTACTCCTTGACTTTGTGTCTTTTTTAGTATAAACCAGCATCTGTAGTTCCCTGTGTCTCATTTTTACTGATCCACTGCAAAATCACCTCAAGGGATGCCTACTCTCCTCCTTTCCTCCTCTCTCCGACAGTTCTGTGAGTCCCTCTCTCATTGCTCCCCCTTTGTGTTTCCTGTTGCTCTCCTATATTTCAACATCACAGCCTCAAGACTTATCCATGTTCTCCACAGATGCTGCCTGACCTGCTGAATTATTCCAGCCCTCTGTGAAACGTTACCTATCCACGTTCTCCAGAGATGCTGCCTGACCCGCTGAGTTACTCCAGCACTCTGTGAAACATCACCTAACCATGTTCTCCAGAGATGCTGCCTGACCCACTGAATTACTCCAGCACTCTGTGAAACATCACCTAACCATGTTCTCCAGAGATGCTGCCTGACCCACTGAATTGCTCCAGCACTCTGTGAAATGTCACCTATCCATGTTCTCCAGAGATGCTGCCTGACTCATTGAGTTACCCCAGCACTTGCTGTCCCCTTTCATTGAATATTCGTCATGTATCAGTTCAGGAAAAGAGAAACAATGGAGCTGTCGAATCAAAGAGGCCTCGATTTCCTGCCTCCTCTTATTTGGAGGATTGCTTCCAAAGCAGAGGGTCTCCTCGTTAGGGACCCTTGAACTACATTTGATTGTATTTGATTGGTAATTCATGATATTATCTTTAGCATGTATCTGTATGCTGTGAATGGCTCGATTGTAATCAAGTATTATTTTCCTACAGGCTGGTTAGCACACAACAAAAGCTTTTCACTGTACCTCAGTACACGTGACAATAAACTAAACTAAACTCAAACTCAAGAAACTGCAAATGCTGGTTTAAACCGAAGATTTACACAAAATGCTTGAGTAACTCAGCGGGATTGGCAGCATCTCTGGGGAGAATGAATGGGTGACGTTTCAGGTCTGGAGAGAAGGAATGGGACTTTCCTTGGTTTCTTCTCTCCAGACCCAAAACATCATCCATTCCTTCTCAAGTGTTTAGCAACTGGAAGTTGAGGTAGGTCCTGGCGGACTGAGCGAAGGTGATCAACAAAGCGATCGCCCAGTCTACGTTTGATCTCGCCGATGTATAATAGCCCACATCTTGAACAACGGGTACAGTAGATGAGGTGCAAGTGAATCTCTGCCTTACCTGAAAGGACTGTCGGGATCCCTGGACAGAGTTGAGGGAGGAGGTATTGGGACAGGTGTTGCATCTCCTGCAGTTGCGGGGAAAGGTACCTGGGGAGGGGGTGGTTTGAGTAGGAAGGGATGAGTTAACCAGGGAACGGTCTCTGTGGAAGGCTGAATGGGGTGGAGATGGGAAGATGTGACTAGTCTTGGGATACCATTGGAGGTGGCGAAAATGGTGAAGGATGATGTGTTGTATGCAACGGCTGATGGGGTGAAAGGTAAGGACTAGGGGGACTCTATCTCTGTTGCAACTAGGGGGAGGGGGAGCAAGGGCAGAGCTGCAGGGTACCGAGGAGATATGAGTGAGACCTCATCTATAACTGTAGAGGGGAACCCCTGTTCACTAAATCTTGGATGTTCTGGTATGCAACATCTCATCTTGAGCGCAGATGCGGCGTAGACCAAGACAATTGGAGTATGGGATAGAGTCTTTGCAGGAAGCACGGTGGGAAGAAGTGTAGTCGAGATTGTTGTGTGAGTTAGTGCGTTTGTAACAGACGTCAGTCGATAGTCAGTGGGTTTGTGCTCTCTCAGTTGGAGGAAGGGTCTCGACCTAAAACGTCACCCATTCCTTCTCTCCAGAGATGCTGCCGGTCCCGCTGAGCTACTTGTGTCTATCTTTGGTTTAAACCAGCATCTGCAGATCCTTCCTACACTATATAAATATTGATTTCTCTAGCTTCAAGTAGCCCCTGCACTCCCTCTCTCTCCATCCCTCCCACACCCAAGTCGCACCAATTTCCGTTCTCATCTAGCCAACAGCTAGCTTGCTTCCTTTAGCATTGTTACTTTTTTACATATCTTTCATTCATTTGTTCTATATCTCTCTACATCACTGTCTATATATTTTGTTTCCCTTTCCCCTGACTAGTCTAAGAAGGGTCTTGACCAGAAATGTCACCCATTACTTCTCTCCAGAGGTAGATAGTAGTTCAGGATTGCTCTCTGGTTGCAGTAGGGTGGTTCAGTTGCCTGATGTTGCATCTCTTGGCAATTTTCAGTCAGAAGTGTAGACATCCAGATAAATGACCCCAAAATCCAACCTAACTGGATCTCTTACTTGAACACCCCAATTATAAACAAAAACCGACAAATACTGTTCCATCTGCAGTGCGGGAGAGCAGTTCCTCCCTCTGGTTCACCCTCTGGCCAATGTAGATTGATGGTGTGTTAACAACAAACATGGCAGCTGCTTGTGTTCCTACTTTACTGGCCTGTCTCGATATCTAACTCCCAACAGATTTATATAGTGATACATGGCTCAGACACTTGCAGTATTTGCTCTCGCTTGCTGTGGCATTTCTGCGTGAAGTGTAATTTATTCCATTGTATCCATACACATATTAAGACATTAGGACATATTTGGGGTGGCACGGTGGCGCAGCGGTAGAGTTGCTGCCTCACAGATCTGGGTTTGATCCTGAGTACAAGTGCTGTCTGTACAGAGTTTGCACGTTCTCCCCGTGACTTGCATGGGATTTCTCAGGGAGCTCCAGTTTCCCCCCCACATTCCAAAGGCACACAGGTTTGTAGGTTCATTGGCTTGGTAAAATTGTAAAAATAATGTCCTTAATGTGTGTAGGATAGTGCTAGTGTGCAGGGATCGCTGGTCAGCACGGGCTCAGTCGCCCAGAAGGCTGTATTTCTGCACTGTATATCTAAAACTAAACTAAACTAAGCTAAAGTAAACTAAACTAAACATTATCTTTCACCTGTATGTTGCTTCGTCACAGTTAGGTTTCAATTAATTTTATAAACGATTGTTGCTTCCTTCCTCCTTGCTCACTTCTGACAAAGAGTCTGTACACCACTGCCTGGGGGCTTCCTCCCTCCACACACAGTATGACCTTCTCTCAGCAACGTGCTTCTAACTCCCTGTAGTCACATATGGTGCCAGCACAATAACCTGGCCCTCAACACCAGCAAAACCAAGGAACTGATTGTGGACTTTGGAAGGAGTAGGATGGGGACCCACAGTCCCGTTTATGTCGATGGTTGAAAGGGTCAAGAGCTTCAAATTCCCGGGCGTGCACATCTCTGAAGACCTTCCCTAGTCCGAGAACACTAATGCAATTATCAAGAAAGCACATTAGTGCCTCTACTTCCTGAGCAGATTACAGAGAGTCGGTTTGTCAAGGAGGACTCTCTCTAACTTCTACAGGTGCACAGTAGAGAGCATGCTGACCGGTTGCATCATGGCTTGGTTCGGCAACTTGAGCGCCATGGAGTGGAAAAGACTACAAAAAGTTGTAAACACTGCCCAGTCCATCATCGGCTCTGATCTTCCTTCCATCGAGGGGATTTATCGCAGTCGCTGCCTTAAGAAGGCTGGCAGTATCGTCAAAGACCCACACCATCCTGGCCACACACTCATCACCCTGCTACCTTCAGGTAGAAGGTACAGGAGCCTGAAGACTGCAACAACCAGGTTCAGGAATAGCTACTTCCCCACAGCCATCAGGCTATTAAACCTGGCTCGGACAAAACTCTGATTATTAATAACCCATTATCTGTTATTTGCGCTTTATCTGTTTATCAGTTTATTTATTCATGTGTGTATATATTTATATTATGTTATATGGACACACTGATCTGTTTTGTAGTAAATGCCTACTATGTTCTGTGTGCTGAAACAAAGCAAAAATTTCATTGTCCTATCAGGGACACATGACAATAATCTCACTTGAACTTGAACTTGAACTTGTTTTCTAGACTCCTCTATGATAACCCACACCAAAGTCCAGCCCCTTGCTACTCTCTATCTAACTGCCCAGTTTCCTGTCATTTTCAGTCCTAGAAAATAGTTGAAAATTACCCCGTTGCTTAAAAATTTGAACATTATTTTTTTGGGGGAATTTACTGGTGATTTGGGGAAATGGGTGATTTTTTTGGCGCTATCGTGCTATCCCAAATATGTCCTAATGTCTTAATACATGTATGTAAACTAAGGAATAAATTACACTTCACACAGAAATGCCACAGCAAGCTAGAGTCTAAAGAAAGGTCTTGACCCGAAACGTCACCCATTCCTTCTCTCCAGAGAGGCTGCCTGTCCTGTTGAGTTACTCCAGCTTTTTGTGTCAATCTTCTCTTTTAATATTTGGGCATTGTTGGAGGCATTTGTTGTAAATGATGTTCTGAATTTTCTTTAGAAGGAGCTCCTGGTGTAATAACAATCTGAAGTGCCGCCTGTTTACCTGAACTGATAGGTCTAATCTCCCACTCTGTTGATTGTTTTGTCCCTGGGTGAATATTAGTTTTATTCAAAACACAGAGTGCCAGAGGAACGCAGTGGGTCAGGCAGCATTTGTGCAGGGGATGGATAAACATGGGCGGCCACGGTGGCGCAGCAGTAGAGTTGATGCCTTACAGTGCTTGCAGCGCCGGAGATCCGGTTTCAATTACGGGTGCTGTCTGTACGGAATTTTACGTTCTCCCCGTTGGTTTTGTCCTTCGGTTTCCTCTCACACTCCAAAGACATTCTGGTTTATAGGTTAATTGGATTGGTGTAAGTGTAAATGGTCCCAATGTGTGTAGGATAGTATTACTGTGCGGCGATCACTGATCGGAGCAGACTCGGTGGGCCGAAAGGCTTGTTTCTGCGCTGTATCTTTAACTAAAAACTGAATCGTTTTATTCAGTACAGTGCACTGACACAACAACACCACAAGAGGCCAGCATTGATTCAGATTGGTTCAGTTTAGTTTCGAGATACAGCGCAGAATCAGGCCCTTCGACCCACCGAGTCTGCACCGACCAGCGATCCCCGCACATTAACACTATACTACACATGCTAGATACATTGTACATTTCTAACCAAGCCATTTAACCTACAAAACCTGTTCATCTTTGCAGTGTTTGAGGAAACTGAGGATCTCAGAGAAAACCCACGCAGGTCACGGGGAGAAAGTACAGACTCCATACAGACAGCTCCCATAGTCAGGATCGGACCCGGGTTTCCGGCGCTGTAAGGCAGTAGCTCTGTGCTATTTATAGTTTGTATATAATCAGTATAAAAGGTAATTGTACATTTTATGGCAGAAAATGAAGAGAAGGTGCATATGATGGAAATGGTGTGAGAACTCTGAGCTGCAGAGGGATGTGAGTGTTTTAGTGGGTGATTCACAAAGCACTAGTCCACAGGTGCTGCATGTCATTAGGAAAGCTAATGGAATGCCTGCTTTATTGCTCTGGGAATTCAATACCAAAGCTTAAAGGTTATGATTCTGTTACATAGGGCATTGGAGAGACCACATCTGGAATATTGCCTACAGTTTTGGTCCCTGTTCCTGAAAGGATCTTAACGAGTTCGAAGCAATTCAGAGAATGTTTAAACCCCTGTCCCACGGTACGAGTTCATTCCAAGAGTTCTCCCGAGTTTGCCCTGATTTCGAACTCAGAGATTTACGGTAATGGCCACTCGTCGGTACTCGGGGCTCTCGTGGACATTTTTCATCATGTTGAAAAATCTTCACGAGTCTTCCCGTGCTTATGTGCCATTAACGAGTCTTCACGAGTACCTGCCGTTAGCGCTAAGAGACGTCCCCGAGCTCCGACCTACCCGCTACGTTCATTCTCCGTGCTTACCACGAATTTGATTTTTTTTTAAACTCGGGAGAGCTCTTGGAATGAACTCGTACCGTGGGACACGGCTTTTACTCGGTAAATACCTGTGAGGAAATATTATACAAAATAAAATTGCTCAGATGATAAGTTGTTAAGAAACTTATGTTAAGTTGCAAGAGAAGGGCTTGGAGTTGGGGCTTTCAGAAATACATGTCTCCACAAAGAAATAACGAACCAAGAACACACATAGGAGAACAGATGGCTTATCATAACATGGAAATGTTGATCTGAATAGGCATATCTTTACTTATTGCTTTGATGCAATAATCATGCTGTCAGAAGTTGTATTTGGTTTAGTTGGCGTTTATAATGGAGGTTGTTAATGGGACCTTTCTCCATGACATGGGCACCATCCTTCTTCTTTTGTGACACATCTTCCGAGCTCGGCTGTGTCATGAAGGGGATTTATGGTAGTGGGTTGTAGGCACCAAGGGTAGATACTAGTCTGTGAGATGGTTTATGCTGTTTAAATGTATTTATGTTGAGATAAGAGATAAGGCATGGGCGATGGTCGTGTGACCTTTGCAAAAGGGTTTCTTATGGTTATCAAAAACTGAGAAAGTAACTCTGTTTTGATAATCTTTCATTTGTTGTGTGGATTGCTTTTAGTGAAGAGACAATACATTCCTTTCCTCCAGAGATAGAAGGGGGAGGTTGTAATACAAAATGAAATTAGACGCGAGCTTGGGAAGAAGCAATCAAGTGTGACAATTAATGGCCTTTATGTGGCTGGAGTTGGGAATTGTGTGATTAGAAAGAACAAAGTCTTTACCACTTTGTAAGAATGGGACAAAACATATTTAATCTTTGTAATCCATAAGTAACTGTATTTTAACTATGTGGTTGTAAGGAAATTAATTGTGAAGTGTATTGTGTATAATTACGATTGCAATTATTAGACTTTGTTTAAATCTGAATTTTTAGAAATAACTTTCTTTTCCAAAAGTGAAAATATGTTTTGTGTGTATGTGTTGTGTGATTGCTGTATTATGTGTATATTCTGAGAAGTGTTCTCTGAGAATTAGTTTTATATCTGTGATTTTACTTTATTAAAATAAAATGATTTTGAGCAAAGAGGTTGAAGAAACCACAGAGGGGAAGAAGGTTGTAAAGGGACCGGAAAAGGGAAAATCATGTGACTATATGTGTTGTCAATCAATGGAAAGGATATGCTGGTCCTTACCCTCAATAACTTCACTTCGACTCCTCCCACTTCCTCCAAATCCAAGGCGTAGCTATGGGCACACGCATGGGCCCCAGCTATGCCTGCCTATTTGTAGGTTACGTCGAGCAATCCTTGTTCAATACATACCAGGGCCCCATCCCCAACCTCTACCTCCGCTACATCGACGACTGCTTTGGTGCCACCTCCTGCACCCGCACACAACTGACTGACTTCATCCACTTCACCACTAATTTCCATCCGGCACTGAAATACACCTGGACCATTTCCGACACTTCCCTACCATTCCTTGACCTCACTATCTCCATTGCAGGTGATAGACTTCTAACCGACATACACTATAAACCCACTGACTCCCATGGCTATCTGGACTACACTTCTTCCCACCCTGCTTCCTGTAAGGACTCCATCCCCTACTCCCAATTCCTCCATCTACGCCGCATCTGCTCCACGGATGAGGCGTTCCACACCAGGACATCTGAAATGTCCTCACTATTCAGGGAACGGGGGTTCCTCTCCTCCACCATAAATGAGGCTCGCACCAGGGTCTCCTCCATACCCCGCAACACTGCTCTCTCTCCCCATCCCCTCACAACAAGGGCCGAGTCCCCCTAGTCCTCACCTTTCACCCCACCAGCCGTCACATACAAAAAATAATCCTCCGTCAGTTTCGCCACCTCCAACGTGACCCCACTACTCGCCACATCTTCCCATCTCCCCCCATATCTGCCTTCCGCAAAGACCGCTCCCTCCATAACTCCCTTGTCAATTCTTCCCTTCCCTCTCGGTCCACCCCCTCCCCGGGCACTTTCCCTTGAAACCGCAAGAGATGCAACACTTGTCCCTTTACCTCCCCCCTCGACTCCGTTCAAGGACCCAAGCAATCGTTCCAGGTGCGACAGAGGTTTACCTGCATCTCTTCCAACCTCATCTATTGCGTCCGCTGCTCTAGATGTCAGCAGATCTATATCGGTGAGACCAAGCGGAGGTTGGGCGATCGTTTCGCCGAACACCTCCGCTCGGTCCGCAATAACCAAGCTGACCTCCCGGTGGCTCAGCACTTCAACTCCCCCTCCCACTCCGCCTCCGACCTCTCTGTCCTGGGTCTCCTCCATGGCCACAGCGAGCAGCACCGGAAATTGGAGGAACAGCACCTCATATTCCGTTTGGGGAGTTTGCACCCCCGGGGCATGAACATCGAATTCTCCCAATTTTGTTAGTCCTTGCTGTCTCCTCCCCTTCCTCAGCTCCCATGCTGTCTCCTCCCACCCTCCAGCCTTCTGGCTACTCCTCCTTTTCCCTTTCTTGTCCCCACCTACCCCCACCCCCGATCAGTCTGAAGAAGGGTTTCGGCCCGAAACGTTGCCTATTTCCTTCGCTCCATAGATGCTGCTGCACCCGCTGAGTTTCTCCAGCTTTTCTGTGTAACCAATGGAAAGGATTTAGTTGATTGGTTAATGCATATGTTAAATGTATGGTAAACCATAATGATTGGTTAATAGTTTGCTACTCCTTTTGGACCATCCTTGTCTTTTACCTATATAATGTGTTACATTTATGCCAAAGTCAGTAGTTCTTTCAACCTGCTCCAGAGTTTCTAACTGTGTTGGAAGGTTTAAAGAATTATCCAGCGCTGTCAGAATAAAGAATTGATTTTAGCAGCAATGATTTGACTCAAGTTTTCTTGAATTAGACTGGCAAAAATAACTCATTTTAACACCTGTCATGATTGCATTGCCTTATTAAAAACCAGTCTAGTCTTGTACCCACTGCAGTTTGAAGAGTAAGAGGAGATGTATAAATTCCTAAGGGGACCTGATAGGGCGAATGCGTAGAAATTGTTCCCATTTTTGGGTAAATCATAAAGTAAGGGTCACAGTTGTAAAAAAAAGTGCAACTTTAAGATGGAGATGGGATGGAGATCTTTCTCTGAGAGAGACATGAGTATTTGTTTGGTGAGTAGGGGAAGTCCAGAACCAGGGGCCACCATTTAAGAATAAGGGATAGGCCATTTAGAATGGAGATGAGGAAACACTTTTTCACCCAGAGAGTTCTGAATCTGTAGAATTCTCTACCTCAGAAGGCAGTGGAGCGCAATTCTCTGGATGCTTTCAAGAGAGAGTTAGATAGGGCTCTTAAAGATAGCGGAGTCAAGGGATATGGTGAGAAGGCAGGAACGGGGTACTGAATGTGGATGATCAGCCAGGATCATATTGAATGGTGGTGCTGGCACGAAGGGCCGAATGGCCTACTCCTGCACCTATTGTCTATTGTCTATTGTCATAGGATCTCCCTTGCGCAAATGCTGGAGGATGTGGGGCTTTGTAATATTTTTGAGGCAGAGGGAAAGATAAATACTCGTTAATCAAGAGGTGAAAGGTGATTGCCGGTAGATGCGAAAGCAGGGGTAACCATTAACTATGGTCATTAGGTGGCAGTGGCATAGCTGTTAGAGCTGCTCTTCCTCACAGCGCTGGAGAGCCAGGCTCAGTCCTGACCTCGGGTAAGTAGGTAAGTAAGTAAGTTTATTGGCCAAGGAATATACAAGGAAGTTGACTTGGTACTCCGCCCACAAGTAACAACATGACAAACAGTGACAGTTACGAATTACACAGAAAACACTAAACAGCAACTACTCATGGATAAAAACTGTTTTTATGTCTGGCGGTGGCAGCTTTGACAATCTGGAGTCACCTTCCAGAGGGAAGTAATTTAACGAGTTTGTGGCCAGAGTGAGTGGGGTCAGAGATAATCTTGTACTGCCAGTGTGTGTAGTTTGCGCATTTGTAGTTTGCGCATTTTCCCTGCGAGCGCGTGAGTTTCCTCTGGGTGCTCCGGTTTCCTCCCACATCTCAAAGACGTTAGCGGGTTCATAGATTTATTGTCCTCTTTGAATTGTCCTAGTGTGTACGGAGTGGATGATGAAGTAGGATAGCACAAAATTAGTGTGAACAGGTGATCAATGGTCAGCGTGGACTTGATGGGTTGAAGGGCCCATTTTCATGCGGTATCTATAAACTAAACTATCTCATGTAGATAGGGTGGTAAAGAAAACTTTTGGTGTGCAGGCCTTTATAAATCAGAGCATTGAGTATAGAAGTTGGGATGTAATGTTAAAATTGTACAAGGCATTGGTGAGGCCAATTCTGGAGTATGGTGTACAATTCTGGTCGCCAAATTATAGGAAAGATGTCAACACAATAGAGAAAGTACAGAGGAGGTTTACTAGAATATTGCCTGGGTTTCAGCAACTAAGTTACAGAGAAAGGTTGAACAAGATAGGTCTTTATTCTTTGGAACGCAGAAGGTTAAGGGGGGACTTGATAGAGGTCTTTAAAATTATGAGAGGGATAGACAGAGTTGACGTGGATAAGCTTTTTCCATTGAGAGTAGGGAAGATTCAAACAAGAGGACATGATTTGAGAATTAAGGGACAAAAGTTTAGGGGTAACATTGGGGGGAACTTCTTTACTCAGTGGTAGCTGTGTGGAATGAGCTTCCAGTGGAAATGGTGGAGGCAGGTTCGATTTTTGCATTTAAAATTATATTGGATAGGTATATGGACGGGAAAGGAATGGAAGGTTATTGTCTGAGTGCAGGTAGATGTGACTAGGTGAGAGTAAGTGTTCGGCACGGACTAGAAGGGCCGAGGTGGCCTGTTTCCGTGCTGTAATTGTTATATGGTTATATGGTTATAAGGTTAAACTATCTCATTACACGGTGGAGATGGAAACAAAATGCTGGAGTAACTCAGCGGGACTGGCAGCATCTCTGGAGAGAAGGAATGTGTGATGTTTTGGGTCAAGACCTTTCTTCAGAGACTGCCTGTTCACAGGAGTGGGTGGGACATAGATAGAATGTAGTTGGAGACAGTAAGACTGGTGGGAGAACTGGGAAGGGGAGGGGATGGAGAGAGAGGGAAAGCAAGGGCTATTTCAATAGAAGGGAATTTCGGTTTGTGAGATGGTCTGGGCTGCGTCCACAATTTGCTGCAATTTCTTGTGGTCTTGGATGTTGTTGTTCACAAACCAAGCTTTGATGCATCCTGATAAAATGCTTTATATGGTCCATCTGCAGAAGTTAGTGAGTGTTGCAGGGGACATGCCGAACTCCCTAAGCCTTCTAAGGAAGTAGAGGTGTTGCTGTGCTCTTTTGGTAGTTACTTCAATATGGGTGGTCCAGGAGATGTTGTTGGTGGTATTGACTCCAATTTGAAGTTTTTAACTATCTCTACTTTGGCACCGTCAATGCAAACTGGGGTATATGTACCACTTCGCTTCCTGAGTTTATGCATGCTATCTTTATGGAGTTTGTACGCTCTCCCGGTGACCTGCTTGGGTTGTCTTCGAGATCTTTGGTTTTCTCTCACACTCCAAAAACATACAGATTTGTAGGTTAATTCAAAGGTTTTAAAGATTTCAACGTTTTCAAAGGTTTTTTATTGTGACATGCACCAATTAAGGTACAGTGATATTCGTATTACCATACCGCCATACTAAAAAAAGCAACAAGACACACAACTAGATAAAAGTTAAGATAAACATCCACCACAGCGGATTCCCCACATTCCTCACTGAGATGGAAGGCAATAAAGTCTAATCTTCTTCCCTCATTTTTCTACCGCGGTCGGGGCAGTCGAACCAGCCGTTGGGGCGATTGAAGCTCCCGCAGCCAGCGATCGATGCCCCCATGTCGGGGTGATCAATGCTCCTGCGTCAGGGTGGTTGGAGCTCTTTCTCCAGCAGAGGTCAGTCTCCAGCAGAGGTAACCAACTGCTCGATGTTAGGCCGCAGTGAGGACGGAGATAGGATACGGAAATTGTCCTTAGTGTGTGTAGGATAGTGTTAATGTACGGGGATCACTGTTAATGTGCGGTGATCGGGGATCATGGACCCGGTGGGCCGAAGGGCCTGTTTCTGCGCTGTATCTCTAATTTAAATTAAATTAAACTGACCAAGTAAGGTAATAAGAAGAAAAAAGGAGGGGGGTGCGAGAGACACTGAAATGTGTTGTCTGCTGTTGTTCATTTGACTCTGAATTAGAAGCTTATAGATTGACGTCCTACTCTGGAGACGTAAGCACAAAGATCATTGCCTACATCTTTAATTATTGTACTTTTACATGTGTGTAAAATGCCCTGGGTGCTATTTCAGATATGAACAGTGGTGTTACACTCTAGTAGTCTTGGCCGTATTTTATCCCTCAATCAGTGATATGGAAACAGACATGTTGCTGTGTGTGGGAGCTTCCTCTGCATACATGACCTGTTGCATTTCCTATATTACAACAATGTTGGCTTCAAGAATACCTCATTGAATTTAAAAGGCATTGCGACATCCTGACAGAGAAATACCTGTAAAGGACACCATAAAGCTGCAAGGATTTATTTTAATGTGGTTGAAAATAATATAGTCACGCTAAACCCAAAGTTTAAATTAATATGGGAAAGAAATGACAAAAGACATATATATTTAAACTAGACTAAGAGACCAAGCATCATACAGGAGGGTTGGACCCCCAATGCAATATTCCACCTCTCCACCAATTCCGATATTGGTGGCCAATGGGGGGGGGGGGGGGGGGGGGGGGGTTCTGGAGCGCTCGTATGGGTGTTGTGGGCTGAAGGGGCTGGTTTCCAGAGGGCTAGTATGAACATTGTGGGCCGAATGGATTCTTGGGCTGGCTAGCTCAGTCACTCAAGCCTGTTGTACTGGCAGCTCACTCGTGGCTGGTGGGCTGGCAGTTGATTCACGGCTATTCCTTGAAATTCCATTTCAAGCAGGGTGCAAGGCCACCTAATTCAAGTGCAGTTTCTAACCACTTCAAGCAGGGTACAAGGCTACCAAATTCAAGTGCACCTCCATACCATTTCAAGCAGGGTGCAAGGCCACTAAAGACAGCGAGCCATGACCTCTCCCTCCTCCATCTTGCCACTGAGCCACACCCACACTTCTGGGTTTTATAGTGCCTGCCCCCTCCCACCAGAAAGGGCATGGCCTTCATGGCGTGATTGACAGGAGAGAGAATCTCAACGTTTTTTAAACACCAATAACAATTTTATTTTTCATTGATGCGAAAAACCCTCGGCACCTGATGAGCGGAGGAGGATGGCCAATAATCACAGCCGCACAAGGTAGCGTTTTTTCTAAAATCAATATAAAGGGCAAACAGGAAGTGGTCAAGATTAGACTTTTAATTATATAGAAGGCAAGGCAACTTTAATAAGGCAAGGCAACTTTAATTAGGCAAGGCAACTTTATTTAGGCAAGGCAACTTTAATTAGCCAAGGCAACTTTAATTTAGCAAGACAACTTTAATTTAGCAAGGCAACTTTAATTAGGCAAGACAACTTTAATTAGGCAACACAGCTTTAGCATTTCCAAACCAAAGGCAACACAGCTTGCGCATTTTCAAACCAAAGGCAACACAGCTTTAGCATTTCCAAACTATATTTTCAAACCACATTAAGGGCATTGACAGGTCAGTAAAACCTCTCACAGTTTAGTAGACATGTGTTCAGTGTTATTCACAGCTCAGACTGAGAGATGTGACCCACTCGCTACCCCATCTTGCACAGACTGACTGAGGCACTCAACATTTCCAAGTTTTATACTCCCTCCGGAAGGGGCGTGGCCTTCAGGAGAGAGAATCTTAACATTTTTTAAACACTAATAACTCTTTTATTTTTCATCGATGGCAAAAATCCTCTTGTCCTGCGCAGTGGAAGGGGACTGAGTAAGATGGCCAAAAATCAGTCATAACTGGCAGCGTTTTTTCTAAAATCAATATACAGAACAACAGGAAGTGGTCAAGGTCAGACTTTTAGTAATATAGATATGGAAACAAAGTGTAGAAACAAAGATCTGCAAATGCTGGTTTATACCAAAGATAAACACAAAGTGTTTAACAAACCCAAAACATCAACCTTCCTTTTCCAGAGATGTTGGCTCTGCTGTTGAGTTAAGGGCGTGTTCCACTTGTGCATCATTTGCGCGTCACGCAGGTGTCGCGTGTGTGATGCATAATGATGTTGCCCCAAGCATGCAGGCCAAAGGGCTTGTTTTCACGCTATATGACAATCTCGAAGTGGAAAGTGGTTCTTTCCTCAACATCAACTGGTTTATTTACACTTCCCAAAACCACTGACCCACTCCCAGATTTTTCTGGAACTTACAGCACTTGCTTTCCAGGTTTTGAGCAATTCAGAAGAACAAGATCCACATAGACCAGCTTTGGTAAACTTTGCCTTGCCCATGCCTGCTCTTGCAACACAAACCTTGCTCACTGCTTCTCCCGTGATACCCACTGTCAGCTATTGTTTACTTTGCTGTGATACAAGATACAAGATACAAGATACAAGATACATTTAATTGTCATTTGGACCCCTTGAGGTCCAAACGAAATGCCGTTTCTGCAGCCATACATTACAAACAAATAGACCCAAGACACACATAATTTACATAAACATCCATCACATTGCTGTGATGGAAGGCCAAATAAACTTATCTCTCCACAGCACTCGCCCCCCCAAAGGGATTAATCTTCAGAGTCAAAGTCAAAGCCCCAATTTGGCGATGGCGATTGTCCCGCGGGCCATTAAAGCCACGCTGGGTGGTGCGAGGTCGCACACCGGGTCTTGGTGTTAGAGCCCCCGGCATGCGCTCGCAGAGTCCCGCGGCCATTCCAAGCCGCGCGGGGCGGTGATGTCAGGCCCCGCTCCAGGAGCTCTTCGACCCCGCAATTCGGGCGGGGGAAGTCGCCGTTGCAGGAGCCCTGAAAAAGCGGTCTCCCTCCAGGGACCCGCGGGCTCCCGGTGCCGCCGTCCACAGACCTGCAGTTGAAGCCTCCAGCCAAAGTAAAGGTACGTTATCTTATTGAGTGGAATAAAGTGAGATGTAAACACCATGCAGATCTTGTGTGGAATCATATTATTAGCTGTCGTCCTTGAGTTGTTGATCGCACCCTCCTCTCAGACACAGGGCTGCCAACATTGGGTGAGAGTTGAGTGTGAGAAATTGCGAGGGAGCGCAGCGAGGGGGCGTAGCGACCCGGGGGGTGCAAAGGTAGACAAAATTGCTGGAGAAACTCAGCGGGTGCGGCAGCATCTATGGAGCGAAGGAAATAGGGAAACCCTTCTTCTAAGAAACCCTTCTTCAGACGGTTTCAATCTTACCTTTTGAATATAGAAACAAGACAAAAATAATGCCACATATTCAATCATATATGGTTCAATGAAATTAAGATATATATGTAAAAATATATATGGAAACAGGCCTTTCCGCCCACAAAGTCCACACCGACCAGCAATCTATCATACACCAATTCCATCCATCACGCCAGGGCCAATTTACAGAAGCCAATTAACCTACAAACCTTCACTTCTTTTGGTTATGGGAGAAACTGGAATATCCAGAGAAAACCCATGTGGTAGTAAGGCAGCAACTCTACCGCTGCACCATGGTGCCACCCCATTAAATTATTTTTTCTGTAATATATTTATTATGGTGTCACGTGAATAAAGATGAACACATGATTCAGATTTCTGCCCTTATTTGGATAACACACATGTCCAGTCATGCTGAGTCTGCTGAGTTTTTCTAGTTGTTAGTGTCTATCTTCAATTTAAACCAGCATCTGCAATTCCTTCCTACACTATTTGTTACGCAAAACAGGTCCTATTCTCAATATATAATTTTGTGATCAGCGTGAGAGCATAAGAATTTTGTGAAATGCGTGAGTCTCACGTTCAATGTATGAGAGTTGGCAGCCCTGCTAATAATACAAACATTTTATGCAAGTTCCAATTGTTTGGGCAAAAAAATTACTTATTACTGCTTTATAACAGTTAAGTTACTTTAAGACCATTTGAGAAATTATGGCAGTCAACAAAAAATCAACTAACAAATTAAAGCAAACTAAAAAAAATAACATGTTCCCTTTCCTGACTCTACCTCATAAGTACTTTAACGCTGCTACCAGAGCAAAGGGATATTAATCTTAAGAATCAAAATGGGGAAAGTGGGGGCAATTTTTCTTAAATGGTCATTCTAAGCCCATTCAGATCTGCATAGAGTTAGAGTTATACTACATGTACATGGCTGGCCCAATTTGTCCATAATGATCAAGTTGGCATTCTGCGTGCCCAGGGACTGGCTGCCGTTCCCAGATCAGCTCATGTCCCAGGGACTGGCTGCAGTTCTCAGGTCAGCTCGCCTGCCCCGACCCCGCGAAAACGATTGAAAAAAAATATTTGGTTTTTCGGGTTACGGGCCTGATTCGGCCCGTGTGCCGTAGGTTGTCGAACCCTGTACTAGATGTTTGGCCTCATTGGTATCCCCCCCCATGTTTTACAACCAATTCACCTGGTTAGTTCTATCTCCGGCTGCTTCATGTTGTCGGCAGCTGCACATCCAACCAAGAAAGAAGAGAAGAGAAGAGATGCGACGTCACTCACAGCCGCCAACTGACGCGCTTCCACAGACCGCACCGATGTGGCACAAAAGAGACAAACTGTGCAGGGACTGAAGACAGCGTGAGAATTCTGTCATCAGCGTGAGAATTGGCTGAAATGCGTGACTCTCACGCTGAAAGAGTGACAGTTGGCAGCCCTGTCTAAGGCCAGGATGTGACAACAGACACACAGGGAGACCAGCATTGTAAATGAGGATAGACACAGAATGCTGGAGTAACTCAGCGGGACAGGCAGCATCTCTGGAGAGAAGGAATGGTTGACGTTTTGGGTCGAGATCCTTCTTCAAACTGGTTAGGGATAAGGGAAACGAGAGATATAGATGGTGATGTGGAGAGATAAAGAGGCACTGACCAGGGCGCTATTAGCAGCATCAAGTGAACTGAGAAATCTGATTGTACATCAAGTTTTATTTCGAGAGGAATAGAATGTAAACAGAGATGAAATGCAGAGGCTTTATAAGACACTGGCTAGACCGCATTTGGAGTATTGTGGACAGTTTTGAACCCCATGTCTGAGAAAGGATGTGCTGGCATTGGATCTGTATCTCTAAAGCCTAAAAGTCTAAATTCCCACCATCTAAGCCAGGCCTTCTTCTCACCCTGCCATTGGGTGGAGGTACAGTAGCTTGAAGTCCCACCAAGTTCACCAACAGCTACTTTCCTACAACTATCAGGTTTTTGAACTGACCTGCACAATCCTAACGCTGCCTCGCCAACAGAACACTATGGTTCACCATGGACAGCTTGGTCCACTTGTTTCTTCTCCCAATAATGTTTGATTCTTTTTTGCTTTAAAAAATGGTAAGTGTGATTTATAATTTGTTTGTGTGTGTTTGTATGAGTCTATGAGCCTGGGATCTGCTGCAAGGAAGACTTTCATTGTACTTGTGCCTCACCGTACGTGCATAAGAAGGTAAAATCAACTAGACTTGACTGACTTTAAGGTCTGATTCTCTTCCCAGTGGTTAGCAGCACAACATGCAAAATGTGCGTGTAAGATGCACAGGCAAAGGTCTGCTGCTGCGAGGTTCAGGATGCCAATTAATCTAATGGTCATGGAGTCATAGAGTCATCAAGTGATACAGTGGGGAAACAGGCCTTTGAATCAACTTGCCCACACCGGCCAACATGTCCCAGCTACACTAGTTCCACCTGCCTGCGCTTGGTCCATATCCCTCCAAACCTGTCCTATCTATGTACCTGTTTCAAACTAATGATCACATTATTGCCCTTTTCACCTTTCTCAGCCCACTTGATTAGTGATGGGTCACAGCCAGCATCTATACAGGAGAGCAGGTACATAGGTCCCCGAAGGTGGCGTCACAGGTCGCTAGGATGGACAAGAAGGCTTTTGGTACATTTGCCTTTGTCAGTCAGGGTACTGAGTGCAGAAGTCAGGACATCATGTTAATTTGTACAACATGTTGGTGAGATCACATTTGGAGTATCATGTTCAGTTTTGGTCACCCTGCTATGGGAGGGGCGTCATTACGTTGGAAAAAATGCAGAGAAGATTTGTAAAGATGTTGCCAGGACTCGAGGGCCTGAGCTACAGGGAGACGTTGGGCAGGCTAGGACTTTATTCTTTGGAGCAAAGGATACAGTGAAAGAATTTGCTTAACAGGCAAATGACACTATACATAACTGCACCAGGTAGTGTTTAGCTTAGCTTAGTTTAGTTTAGTTTAGAGATACATCATGGAAACAGGCCCTGATTCATGAGGATAGATTGAGTGAATGCAGAATTAAGAACCAGAGGACATAGCTTTAAGAGAAGAAAACCTAAGGGGCAACCTTGTACACACAGAGGGTGGTGGGCATATGGAACGAGCTGTCAGAGATGGTAGGTGAGGCAGGAACTGTAACAACATTTAAAAGCTATTTTGACAGGTACATTGTATATAAAAGATTTAAAGAGATATGGGCCGAATGCAGTCAGGTGAGGCTAGTGTAGATGGGGCATCTTGGTCGGCATGGGCAAGTCTGTTTCCGTGCTGTATGATTCTAACATGGGCCAAACGGGTGAACTTCCATTTCTGCTCGTAGACAAAAATGCTGGAGAAACTCAGCGGGTGAGGCAGCATCTATGGAGCGAAGGAAATAGGCAACGTTTCGGGTCGAAACCCTTCTTCAGTCTGAAGAAGAGTTTCGACCTGAAACATTGCCTATTTCCTTCGCTCCATAGATGCTGCCTCACCTGCTGAGTTTCTCCAGCTATTTTGTCTACCTTCAATTACCTTCCAGCATCTTAAACTTTTCCATTTCTGCTCATTTATCTCATTGTTCTTTGTGGAATCTTCATACAAATATTTGTTTTACATGTTGCTAATTTTATTTTCCTCTGCAGAATGATATTTATCTACACATTTGGTAGCATAAAGTCTCAAATAACAAAGAGCAGGTTGATTTTAAATACTTTTATTCCACTGGGCAGCTCATGTCTCCAATTACTCATATCAATTTCGACAGAAGAACTATCAGGATGCATCACAGCTTGGTGTGGCAACTGTTCTGCCCAAGACCGCAAGAAATTGCAGAGTTGTGAACTCAGCCCAGTTCCATCACACAGATCAGCTTCCCCATCCACCGCTCCTGTCACCCCTCCCCTAACTGCCCCCCCACCCCTCTCCCCCCTTCCCCTCACCCCCGCTCCAATCCCACCACAATTAATTCTATCTATACTTCAGGCTGCCTCAGGCAAGCAGGCACACAATCAACAACCACTCATACCCCAGTCATTCCTTCTTGTCTCCTCACCTGATGGGCAGAGGTTTAAAAGCTTGAAAGCACATACCCACCCAATGCAAGAACAGCTTCTTCTCCGCTATTATCAGACATTTGAATGGGCCTCGTACATGCCAGGGACAAATTCCCAATCTTCCATTCAATCTTGGAAGGACATTGATCATTCTTTTAATCTGGATTTTTAACTCATGTATTGTGTTTTTTAATATAATTTATGATGCTTTTATAAATGATATACTAAGATTTTATATGTTACTTTATGATATTTTTTAATATGCAATGCATTTTTATGTAATGTTGCCCCTTGTCTGGACCTCGAGTCCGTAATAAAGTTTATTATTATTATTATTATTATTATTATTATTATTATTATTATTATTATTATTATTATTAATCTCAATGTGACCCTTGCACTTTATCTAAACTTTACCTGTAGCTGAAATGCTACTTTCTGCACTGTATTTATTTTCGCTTTTGCACTCAGTGCTTTCTCATGGTGGCATGGTGGTGCAGCGGTAGAACTGCTTCCTTACAGCGCCGGAGACCTGGATTCGATCCTGACTATAGGTGCTGTCTGTATAGAATTTGTACATTCTCCCCGTAACTTGCGTTGGTTTACTCCGGGTGCTCCGGTTTCCCCCCACACTCCAAAGACGTACAGGTTTGTAGGCTAATTTGCTTGGTAAAATTGGAAATTGTCCCTATTGTGTGTAGGATAGTGTTAGTGTGCGGGGATCGCTGGCCGTTGCGGACTCAATGGGCCGAAGGGCTGTATTCCATGCTGTATCTCTAAACGAAACTAAACTAAACTAAACACTACCCGATGTACTTATGTATAGTATAATTTGCCTGGTAAGCAAATTCTTTCACTGTATCTCAGAACATGTGACAATAATAAACACAATATGTAAATCTGTGTTGTTTAAAAATAAAAATGTCTGGCCATTGCAGGAAATATTTGCTGCTTTGCCAAGGTTAGACTCAGTTAATTTTATAATTAAAATACACAGATGTGAACGGAAGGAGAGTTGCAATAAAACTGAAGATTAGAAAGGTTACTTAAACATAATTTTGTTAACAACAAATAAATCATAGGAGAGACAGTTGTCTCCATTTAAGTGAAGCACACTTGTAAATGTTCCAAAGATAGACACAAAATGCCTGAGTAACTCAGCGGGTCAGGCAGCATCTCTGGAGAACAAGGATGGGTGACGTTTTGGGTCAAAGCCCTTATTCTGACGGAAATTAAGGGGTGGGGAGGAGGGGCTGAAGAGTTGGAGGCATGGTATGTCCATTGTTGGCTTGGGAAGGTGTGAACTCAGAGAAATGTTGAGGAGAATGGTGGAACTGGTGAAACTGGTGAAACGAAGGAGGAGGAAGAGACAAGG
Organism: Leucoraja erinaceus; assembly: GCF_028641065.1. Lineage (NCBI taxonomy): Eukaryota > Metazoa > Chordata > Chondrichthyes > Rajiformes > Rajidae > Leucoraja > Leucoraja erinaceus. The sequence continues at coordinate 28,960,579 of NC_073403.1, forward strand.
AGGAAGGGGGAGGGGAGGGGGAAGTGTAAGATGGTTACTTAAAGTTCAAGAGAATGGTCATACTGTTGGGGTGTAAGCTACCCAAGAGAAATATGAGGTGCTGTTCCTCCAATTCCTCCAATTTGTCTGTTGCCTCATTCTGGCAATGGAGGAGACCCAGTACAGAAATGTCAGTGTGGGAATGCGAAGGGGTTGAAATGCTGAGTTACCAGGAGATCTCATAGGCCAAGGCAGACTGAGCGTAAATGGTCAGCAAAGTGATCACCGAGTCTACATCTGGTCTCACCAGTGTACAGGAGCCCACATTGGGAACAGCAGATGCAGTAGATGAGGTTGGAGAAGGAGCAAATAAACCTCTGTCTAACCTGTAAGGACTGTCGGCATCCCTGGATGGAGTCGAGGGAGGATGTATAGGAACAGGTGTGGCATCTCCTGTGGTTGCAGGGGAAGGTAGCTGGGGAGCTGATGGTTTTGGTGCCAAGGGATGAGTGAGGAATGTTTCACAATGTTCTAAGAGTGATAGAAAATTAACGTAATATCGAGGCACTGTTGGTCTCAGTGTTCCAGAGCACGTGGCTAATCACAAGTAATTGAAGTGTTTTCACTGTTGTAATTTAAATAGACAATTTGAACACAATAATGTTCTGCAGAGCAATGAAATAAACAAACAGTTAAGGGTGAGCACACAGGATTAACAGTGATGCACTGTGATGTGTAAGAAGGAACTGCAGATGCTGGTTTACACCAACGATAGACTCAAAATGCTGGAGTAACTAAACGGGACAGGCAGCATCTCAGGACAGAAGGAATAGGTGACGTTTCGGGTCGAGACCCTTCTTCAGACTGACAGTCAGGGGAGAGGGAAACGAGAGATATGGAAGGGTAAGGAGTGGAAACGAGAGATAAAAGGGGACAAAGCTCATGGAAAATGTAGAATAGATCACTGTTAGCTTGGGGAAGCTGACAACGAGGCATACAGAGTAAATTTAAATCAAGAAGACACTCAAACCAGTCAGAGTACTAGGATGGAGGAGGGGTAGAGAGAGAGGGAATGCAAGCGTTACTTGAACTTAGAGGTTAATATTCATACCACTGGTTCGTTAGCGGCCCAAGCGAAATATGAGGTGCTGTTCCTCCAGTTAGCATGAGGCCTCACTGTGCCATGTGCTGTTATATTATGGGTAGGGTTTAATGGAGCAGGGGTTAAATATTTCCTCTCGGGCATGTGTTTCCGGTAATCTGCAACTGTTTGAAGCAGTGTTGGCTGGAGATTAGCGTTGAGCAAGTTACCGAGGGACAGCATCTGCTACTTCAATTATCTCAAGATCTTTTACGTGCATCTGAAAGGGAAGATAACCTTCTTTTTAACCTCATCAGAGTGATGGCAGCCTAGAAAATGCTGACTAGTTGATAAGTTACAGTGGAAGAGTGCCCCATGATTTAGAAGCCAGCATCAGAAGCCAGAGAACCCATTCAAATCCCATTCTACAGCTGGGAAATTTACATTCAAACAAGTGAATACACCTGGTATGAAACATGTCAGATTCTTAAGATCCAAGAAAGAACTGCAGATGCTGGAAAAATTGAAGGTAGACAAAAAGCTGGAGAAACTCAGCAGGTGAAGCAGCATCTATGGAGCGAATGAGTAGGTGGTGTTTCAGGTCGAGACCCTTCTTCAGACTTTTGTGGGGGTGGGGGGGAAGAAGAAAGGAAGAAGTGGAGACAGTAGGCTGTGGGAGAGCTGGGAAGGGGATGGGAAGGAGGGAGAAAGCAGGGACTACCTGAAATTGGAGAAGTCAATGTTCATACCTCTGGGGTGTAAATTACACAAGCGAAACATGAAGGGCTGCTCCTCCAATTTGCGGTGGGACTCACTCTGGCCATGGAGGAGGCCCGCCCAGGCCAGAAAGGTCGGATTTGGAATGGGAGGGGGAGTTGAAGTGCTGAGCCACTGGGAGATCAGATTGGTTAATATGAACTGAGCGGAGGTGTTGGGCGAAGCGATCGCCAAGCCTGCGCATGGTCTCACCGAAGTAGAGCAGTTGACACCTAGAACAGCAGATGAAATAGCTGAGGTTGGAGGAGGTGCAGGTGAACCTCTGCCTCACCTGGAAAGACTGCTTGGGTCCTTGGATGGAATAAACCGACAAGTGTGGCATTTCCTGTGGTTGCAAGGGAAAGTATCAGTGGAGGGGATGGTTTGGGTGGGAAGGGACGAATTAACCAGGGAGTGATGCAGGGAGCGGTCTCTGCGGAAAGCCAAAGTAGGAGGAGATGAGAAGATGTGGCCAGTGATGGGATCCCGTTGGAGGTGGCGAAAATGTCAGAGGATTATCTGTTGTATGTGACGGTTGGTAGGGTGGAAGGTGAGGACAAGGAGGACTCTGTCCTTGTTACGAGTGGGGGGATGGGGAGTGAGAGCAGAGCAACGGGATATAGAGGAGACCCTGGTGAGAGCCTCATCTATAGTAGAAGAAGGGAACCCCCGTTCCCCAAAGAATGAGGACACATCCGATGTCCTGGGTTGGAACACCTCATCCTGGGTGCAGATTTAGTGTGTGAACGGGTGATTGATGGTCGGCATGGACTCGATGGGCCAAAAGGCCTGTTTCCTGCTTTATCTGTAAACTAAATTAAAATAAAATAAAATCAGCGAAAGTAAACTTAGTGATTAATTTTAAAATCATGTCAATTGTAAAAATATAGGAGACATCCTGAAACTGAAAAATCAAATATAAATGAGTTCTTTATTCCTCTTTTTTCACCAGTGTAACAGCTGCGTGAGTATCATTTAGTTTAGTTTAGTTTAGAGATACAGCGCAGAAACAGGCCCTTCGGCCCACTGAGTCCTTGCCGGCCAGCGATCCCCGCGCAATAACACTACTCTACACCCACGAGGGACAATTTACAATTTTACCAAAGCCAACTAGCATACAAACCTGTACATCTTTGAAGTGTGGGAGGAAACCGGAGCACCCAGAGAAAACCCACACAGGTCACGAGGAGAACGTACAAACTCCGTACAGACAGCACCCGACGAGGGAATTGAATGCAACATCTCCAATTTTGTGGATGACCCGAAGCTGGGGGGAAGTGTTAGCTGTGAGGAGGATGCTCGGAGACTGCAAGGTGACTTGGATAGGCTGTGTGAGTGGGCAAATGCATGGCAGATGCAGTGTAATAGTAAGATTAAACGTGAACTTACCAGTTCGATGTTTGATCTGTATTTTATGAGGAGTTACGATGAGGGATTACGTGAAGAACCCGTCCAGCACGCATGCGCGACATACTTCAAAGCAGCGGTGTGGAATCACAGAAAGACACAATAATTGAAATAAACATAGTAAAGAAATCAGCCATGAATCATCGTAATCAACCATGAATCTGTTTGTAAAAACAATAATGGTGTTTATTAAACAATAACAAAAAACAAATTGCTCCCCTGGGCTTAAATTATATATTTGCAGATTCTAATATTTTTTCTGCAAATTATGCAGGTTCTGCCAACGGCTTATTATAAAAAGTTTGAAACGTTTTTTCCCCAGACCACCCCGCTGTAGCCAGGATGTGGTCCATAGGTACGTCCATCCTCTTAGCCGCGGGCGTGGATGCTGCCCTGGTGGAGTGAGATTTATACACGTTAGTATTTACACCAGCGGCTTTCAGCACCTGCTTGAGCCATCTTGAAATAGTTTAGCTCGTCACCCGACCATGATGTTTCTTGAGAATGACCCATAAGGCTTTTTCTCTCCCTCGGGGAATTCTTGTTGTGTCAATATAGTTCAATAAGTGGGTCATGACACATAACCGTGGTTCAGGTGGGTAAACCCGGAATTCCAAGACTGAGCTTGATGTTCCTGGCCTGCTCTGTTTGACCAGCCCCTGGATTGTAAATGAGACACAGTCAGGTGTTACAACCTTGTTGTCCAATCGTAATAGATGAAGTGACTGGACTCTTTGTGCTGACACAAGTGCCATCAGCATGACTGTCTTCAGAGTTAATTGTTCCAGGTGAGTGACCTGGCTGGTGACCATCCCCTAAGGTATGTCAGGACCACACTGACATCCCAGATTTGGGTGTACCTAGGTCTGGGGGGGATTAGAGTTAAATATGCCTCTCATGAGCTTGATCACCAGCGGGTGGGATCCCATGGCCTGTTGTCCTGGTGCCTGAATTAAATAGGCTGACAGAGCACTTCTGGCTGTATTAATGGCACTGTAGCTGAGTCCTTCATTGTGGTGAAGGCCTGCCAGGAACTCCAGTACATTGATTACAGTTGTAGTTGAGTATGTGGTTCCTGTGTCCGAACAGTATCTTTCCCACTTCTAGATGCTTGACAAGTATTGTTTCCTTGTGGATACGCGGTGGGATGCTGTCATTGTGTTGATGGTGTTTTCTGACAATCCCAGGCCCAGCAGAGGCCTTTTCAAAATCTGCAACCCAGGAGTTTAATTTTATTGTGGCATGGGTGGCTTATGCCTGATACTGGGTGAATTAGCAAGTCTGGGCTACTGGGAAAAGTCATTGGGGTCTCGACAACCATGTCGAGGACCACTGGGAACCATGGCTGTGTAGGCCAGTCGGGTACTATCAAAATACCTGAAGCAGAGTCCATCTGTATTTTGCATATACCCGACTGATGAGGCAGAAGGGAGGAAAAGCATAAAAGAAGAATTTTCCCCAGTCCAGCGCGAACGCATCTATCGCTGTTGCCTCAGGGTCTGGTTCCCAAGCGACATACATTGGAACCTGGTGATTTAGCCTGGATGCAAATAAATCGATATCAGGCGTGCCATATTGCTTTGTAATTTTAGCAAATGCTTTGGGATTTAACATCCATTCGGTGTTATCATTGAATTGCGTGACCTGGTGTCTGCCACTGTATTTAGCTTACCTGGTAGGTAAGTTGCTGATAGCCAAATATTTCTGTCGACACACCATTGCCAGATTGTGTTGACCAAATTGTTACATGATATCGATTTTATACCGCCCATATGGTTAATATAGGCCACAACCGTGGTATTATCTATTTGTAAACGAACATGCAGGTGATGCATATTTGTTGAATATGCTTTTAAGCCATAAAATGCACCCAACATTTCCAGATAATTTATGCCCAGTGTCTGTAGTAAAGATGACTCTAGATGAGTCCATCTACCACCTGTGCTGGATATAGTATTAGTTGCTCTCCAGCCTTGAGCACTGGCATCTGTTTGAATAATGATGATGAGAGGGCTGGAACTATGCCAAATGTTCCCTACCCACGACTGCAACTCTGATATTGCTTCAGTGGGTAATTTCATGACTCGGTCAAAGTGACCTGCATGTCGTTTTAACTCCTGCACTTTTGATCTTTGTATGTTTTGATAGTGCAGAGGTTCAAATTGTGTAGCTGGAAATGCTGCTACCATTTTTCCAATTACTCTTGCCACTTGTCGAATGGCTGGTCGATCGTTGACCATTAAATTGTTACATGTTTGTGCCAATTCTGCTGTTTTGTCTTTTGGCAAGGTTACAGACATTGGACTGAGTTAATTGTGAATCCCAGAAGTCCATGGTTGTGGATGGCGTCAACTTAGATTTATCTGGATGTAAGACAAATCCCAAGGTTTCAAACAATTGTTTGGTAGCTGACACAGCTGACATAGCCAATTCCATGGCTTTGCCTACTATTAAGATATCAAATGGAGGAGGAGCCATCTTGGGGAACGGCTGCTAACCAGCAGCCGTCCGTTTAACTCACTTTTTTTTGGAGTTTTAGTAACTCCTGTCCTTTGTCTGTTGGAGAATAGACTTTTTAATGAGGGGGGAAGGAGGTAATTATACTTCTAGGTCCCTACCTGGTCGGTGAGGCAGCTTTTTCTCCGGGCTGCCCCGTCGACCCGTCCTCGTGGCCTACCAGCGGGCGTGGAGCGCCGTTTCCTGGCGGGGACCGCCCAGCACCTCGGCTTCGGTGGCGGCACAGCACTGGGGCGCTATCGTGGAGCGGAGCGGGCGATGCCTTGCCTGGGTCGCCGCGCTGGATCGACGCGCTGGAGCTCCGGTGAGCTGTGACCGCCGAGATCAACACCTCCGGGCTGCGGGTCTGCGGAGCGGGCGGCGCCGACTCTAACATCGGGAGCCTGGGAGCTCCAAACCGGCGCGGCCTTGTCGGCTTCGGAAGCCGCGGTCCCCAATCAGGAAGCGGCCGTTCCAGGTGGCCCAGCCGCTGAGATGACTCTCCCGATGCCGGGGCAACACCACCCGGTGAGAACGGCCAGGAACATCGGGCCTCCGTAAAGGCAATAGCGGTGGCCTCAATAGGCCTGACTTTGGGTGAACTGGGGATGGGGACTGGACATTGTGCCTTCCCCCACAGTGGTAACCATTGTGGGGGGATGATTTTTTTTGTGTGTAAGTAAACATGTTAGTCTGTGTCCAAGATGGCTGTCAGACTTCCAGTGGCGCCATGCTGGACTAGCAGTTGCAACGTTTAGCCCCGCTCCTGTAAAATCGCGGTTTTTGGCGTTAAAATCGGGTCTGGAGGAGCAGAGGGAAACAACGCCCATGAGTTCACTGCCAACTTAATCAAACATGTACTCAATTTACCTGTGGAACCGGAAATTGAAGTGGCGCATCGACTACCTAGATTTAAGCCAAGATCACAAGCAGATCCAGCCCACCCACGACATATCATAGTCAAACTTCGGGACATTTCAGCACTTGAAAAAAATCAAATATGGAGTGAAGATGACGTTTGGAAACAACTCTATCAAACTCCTCCGGGATTATCCCTATGAGATCGTGCAAAAGAGAAGAAAGTTCTCACAGAAAAGACAGATTCTCCATGGACTTTAAAAAGATGGAAAATGTCACGTTTTTTATCCTGGAAAGGATGTCGCATTACTTTCAATCAAAAAGATTGAAAACTTTCACTAACAAAAACGCATTTATAAATATGCCCAAGAGATTGTGGCAGAAAATGAAGGGGAAGATTAATCAAGGCAGCGGGACGCTATGGACAAATTCTTTTCCTTTTATTACTGCACACGACAAAACACCCGAAGATAAGGGAAGAGAAACACCATTCTCTAAAAGTTTAAAATGGAAGAGCATTTCTACGTGCGCTGGTCTAGACACCTTATCTCCTTTGGACGCTTTGGAATTCAACTCAAGGACATTCTTTGTTCAAAATGAAGGAAAGACTGATAAGCAACGCAGAGACGAACAGCAAAGCCGAATGTGGAAAACATCACAAGGACAAATGGCGGTTTAAGATCTTAAAATAGCTTTACAAAATATAGAGAATTAACAATAATTACCAATACTAATATAGAAATATAAATGGAAACTAACCTGAACTATATAATGGGCAAAATGTAATAATGTGCTAAAAAGACTGACTAGCTCGTATATAGAGATAACAAATTTTAGAATTAAAGTAGATAATACTGAAAGGTTAAGTGCTATGTAGTTCGTGTGGGGAAGGGAGGAGACTCAGGCACCTGGCATAATTCCAGGAGCCTGCTTCTGGTTAACCATTACAGCTAACAGTTTACTATTATCAAAGGTATAGATGAAAGTGTTAGATAAATAAATTTCACAGTAGCTGAACACAGATCTGATAAGTCTGAATGAAATATGATCATATATATATATATATATATATATATATATATATATATATATATATATATATGTATATGTATATATATATATGTATATGTATATGTATATGTGTGTGTGTGTGTGTGTGTGTGTGTGTGTGTGTGTGTGTGTGTGTGTGTGTGTGTGTGTGTGTGTGTGTATGTGCGGGTGTGTATATAGATATATATATATAGATATATATATATATATATAGTGCAATTGGGTGAAATATAATTGATTTTGAAATGGTACCGCCCTCCTAGGTTTAGAGTAATAAAGGGAGCGAAGCTAATTGTACAACATCAACTTCGGAAGTCGAATAGATGTTGAATCCCACAGGTGGGTGGGACACGCACTACAGTGTCGAATACTCCACACACTGTAATTTTACTTGTTCAATTTTTTTTTATCACAATATGTCACTGCTATGTGTTTTTTTTTCAAGGACAATCGCAAAAGGGATCTACCAAGGAAGTTAGTAATATAAACGCCCCCCAAATATCCAGAGTCCTGCGGTATGGATGCACCGTAATAAATAAGGGTATTAAAATCAGAGAAAATGCAAGATGATAAACAAAAGAAAATGGGAGGAATCACACTGTGTAGCTGGAATATAAGGGGTATTAATGAACCAATTATAAGGGGCAAAATACTAGCTCAGTTGAAATTATATAACACGGACATTACTTTTCTACAAGAAACGCACCTTAAACATGAGATTGAGAGTGAATTGGATAGGCCAAACATTTCACTCCTCATATACTTCGAAATCCAGAGGCACCGCAATTATTATTCGCAAAGGAATACCATTCAAATCAAAGGACATTATATCGGATAAGGAAGGGAGATATCTTATAGTTACAGGAGAGATCCATGCTACGCCAATCACTTTGGTAAATATATATGCGCCCAATTTTGATAATCCTCCATTTTTTAATAACATCCTGAATACAATCGCAGAATTTAACTACCAAAATGTTATAATTGGAGGAGACTTCAACTGTGTTTTAGATCCTTACTTAGATAAATCGATGAAAAAACAAAGCGGTAATATGAAATCTAAAACTAGTGAACTCTTAAATACATATATAAAAAATACAAATATAGCAGACGTCTGGAGTATCGCAAATCCGACTGGCAGGGAATACTCGTTTTATTCAATGGTACACAAAACATACTCACGTATAGACTACTTTCTAGTGGATACAAAACTAATCCCTTATACTATGAACCCTAAATATTACACCAATACGATGTCAGATCACTCCCTGCTAACTTTTGTTTTAAAATTAGAAGGAATGTCAACGAACAAATCGTTCTGGAGGTTTAACTCGCAAATTCTGAAAGACCCACAAGGGAGTATATATCTAAAAAAACAAATAAGATAAGATAAGATAAGATAAGATAAGATACATTTATTGTCATTTGGACCCCTTGAGGTCCAAACAAAATGCCGTTTCTACAGCCATACATTCAAACACATAGACCCCAGACACAACATAATTTACATAAACATCCATCACATTGCTGTGATGGAAGGCCAAATAAACTTATTTCTCCACTGCACTCTCCCCCCCCCCCCGATGTCAGAGTCAAAGTCAAAGCCCCCGGCTGGCGATGGCAATTGTCCCGCGGCCATTAATGCCACGCCGGGTGGTGCGAGGTCGCACACCGGGTCTTGGTGTTAGAGACCCCGGCCATTCCAAGCTGCGCGGGGCAGTGATGTAGGCCCCGCTACAGGAGCTCTTCAACCCCGCAACTCGGGCGGGAAAGTCGCCGTTGCGAGAGCCCTTAAAAGCGGTCTGAATCCAGGGCAGCCGCGGGCTCCCAAAATGGTGCTTCAACTGCCGTCCACAGACCTGTACTTGGAGCCTCCGACTCTCCGGTCGGGCCGCAGCAGCAGCAGCAGCAGCAGCAGCGCTCCTCCACCGCTCCACCCGCTCCGGTCTCGGCCAGCCCCGCGACGGTGACGGTGAGTCGTAGCACCAGAGTCCCCGGCTTCTTCCTGTTGGAGGCCGCTCCTCGTTGCGGCCCCAACGACAGCGGAAACCTGACGAGAAAAGTCGGGTCTCCAGTGCAGGGAGAGATTTAAAAAGTTTTCCCCCCCCCGTCCCACCCCACCCCCCACCCCCCCACACACACGCTAACCCTAACAAAAAATAAAAAAACTACATTAAAACACAGACTAAAAAAAAAAACGCGGACAGACTGCAGAGGCCGCTGCTGGCCAGAGCCGCGCCGCCCACCGGATCCCAATGGACCTATTTTTTGAGACAAACGATACACCAGATATATCGTCCACTTTACTATGGGAATCCTTCAAAGCATTTATTAGAGGAGGCATTATCTCGTATCAAGCTTTTCAGAACAAAAAGAATAAGAATGAACAAAGAAAATTAGAAGAACAAATCAGACAACTAGATATAGATAATGCTAAAGTTCCAACTATGGATAAACATAATAAAATTTTAATACTGAAATTTAAGCTAAATAAATTATTGTCAGAGAATGTTATAAGATTATTCCAAATTACAAAACAAGAACATTTCGAATTTGGGGATAAACCTCATAAACTTTTTGCACGCCAACTGAAAAAACGGGAAAAAGATCATGCAATTTTAAAGATTGAATCAGATAGAGGAGAATTATTAACACTACCTAATGATATCAATAAAAGATTTGCTCAATTTTACAAGAATTTATACACATCGAAAACGCTAATAGACAATAATAAAGTTTCAGAATTTTTGGACAATTGTAACCTTCCAAAACTAGAACTGAAGGAACAAGAGGAACTGGGAACACAAATTACATCTAAGGAAATAGAAGACACAATAAACACACTTAAGAATGGAAAAACACCAGGACCAGACGGATTCAGTAATGAGTTTTATAAATGTTTTTACGACATAGTTACACCACGTCTACAGAAAATGTAATACATACGCTTTTAAAGAACAAATCTTACCTGAAACACTAGCAGAATCAACGATCACAATAATACTTAAAAAAGATAAAAATATAGAAGAACCAGGCTCATATACAGCTATTGCTTTGTTAAATACGGATCAAAAAATATTAGCGAAAACACTAGCTAGAAGACTAAGTCAATATGTTAGTAAATTAATAAATGAGGATCAAACGGGATTTATACCTAAGAGACATTCATTGAATAACCTGAGACGTCTGCTTAACATAATGCACTCTCACAAACCTCAAGAACAAGAGTTATCTATCATTTCATTGGACATAGAAAAAGCGTTTGATCAAGTAGAATGGTTAAATTCTATATGATTAAAGTATTGCAAAAATTTCAAATGGGAGAGAACTTCATCGCATGGATAAAATTATTATATAACAAACCCACGGCTAAAATATTAACTAATAATATACTATCTACGAAATTCCAATTATCAAGGGGCAATAGACAAGGATGTTCATTATCACCGCTGTTATTTGCTCTGGTAATTGAACCTTTAACTGAAAAAATCAGAACACACCCGGATATTTACGGTTATAATAAAAAATACTCAAATAACAAAATATCCTTATACGCAGACGATATACTATTGTATATCACAAAACCCCAAATCAGTATACCAAACATATTAAATCTAATTGAGGACTTTGGATCTTTCTCAGGATACAGAATAAACTGGAACAAAAGTGAAATTATGTCGATAAAACCGAAAGACTCAACACATCTCTTCAAATTCCCCTTTAAAATAGCCACAGAAAAATTTAAATATTTAGGAATTGAAATCACTAGAAATTATCACACTATGTTTAATGCCAATTATATCCCCTTACTTAAGAAACTAAATAATCTAATCAAATTCTGGAAAACGCTCCCGATGTCTTTAATAGGTCGAGTAAATGCTATAAAAATGATCTTTTTACCACAAATCCTATATTTATTTCAATCAATACCTATATATCTTCCAAAAAAGTTTTTCAAAAAACTAGACTCAGATATTACAAATTTTATATGGGATTATAAATCCCACAGAATACAAAGAGCACACCTTAGTAAACCAAAAGAGATGGGTGGTCTAGCGCTCCCTTACTTTATGTACTATAATTGGGCAGTAAATATTAAAAATATGATTCACCTGCTGGACAATTCTGCCCAGCAGGTGGACTGGATTGTAATGGAGAGAGAGGACTGCTCTCTGTGTAATACAGGAGCGACTCTCCTCTTACCAATGAATCTGAATAACAAAAATTATAATAAAAATCCAATGATTCATAGCACAATTAGAACTTGGAATCAAATAAAACAGAATCTAAAATTAAGAAATCTATCTCTTTTAATGCCAATAGTCAATAACCCGTCGTTTAAACCTTCAATTATAGATAAATCATTTACACAATGGGAAAGAATGGGAATCAAAACGTTTTGAGACTTGTATGAATTAGGAAAATTATTATCATTTCAACAATTACAACTGAAATATAATTTGAAAAATAATCAATATTTTAAATATCGTCAAATCCGTGACTATCTGAAAAAATACACAAAAGACTATCATAAAATGCCCCCAGACTTATTGGATGAAGCCATGAAGACAAAGGCTGAATCAGCAAATCTAATATCATACTTATACAACATTATTTTAAATATAGAAATATCTACAACCAATGGTATTAGAAGAGACTGGGAACAAGAACTAGCTATAAAAATTTCAAAAGAGTGCTGGGATAAACACTTACTATAAGTGCATAAATGCTCGATCAACGTACGACATACTCTAATTCAATTTAAAACATTACATAGACTATATTATTCAAAAACTAAAATAAATAAACTTTTCCCCAATGTCTCACCCATTTGTGATAAATGTCAGTCACAAGAAGCTACCATAGCGCACTCTTTTGTTTTTTGTATAAAAATCCAAAAATTCTGGAACAAAATATTTGAAATCTTCACAAAATTAATTAAAATAAAACTTGTACCAAAAGCAGAATGGATCATTTTTGGAATATCGGAAGGTAACCCCGAATTAAACGTGTTTCAAAAGAACTTACTTAATTACGGGCTAATAATGGGAAAAAAGCTTATACTCAAATTTTGGAAAAATGCTCCAATACCAACAATAAAAATGTGGATTTCAAACATGTTCGAAACACTACACCTGGAAGAGATGAGACTCCTCCTAGCAGGCAAAGCAGACCACTTCCAAAAGATGTGGTCTGCATTTATGGAACTATTACAAGCATAAGGTGCAATAGTAATTTAAAATATAAATGGTATCAGGATCTGGTAACGGGGGGTATAAAATAAAAAAAAAAAAAAAACACGGTTGGTATATCCTTTTTTGTGGAGTTTTGTGTTATAATAGAGCGATTGTTTTTCCTTTTTTTTCTTTTCTTTCTAGGGTCTATTTTCTTTCTTTACTTCCTTCTCTAACTTCTTCCCTAAGGAGCTTTCTTCTCTCAACACTTTCCTGCACCTTTACGATTCTTGCTCACTTTCCTTACTTCTTTTATTTCTACCTTTTTTTTAAAGCTCGAAAAACAAAGTGGTACAACAAATGTAATAATATATATGTGTATTACTGTAATTTACTGTACTTCTAATAAAAATAAAAATGTTTTTTTTTTAAAAGGAAATAAAAGATGGCTGTCGGAAGGGAGAGTGGACGCTAGCGCGCTTTAGCTGCCGCTGCTCTTTCTTCACATTTTGTTTTTGATTTTTGTCTTTGGATTTAATTCGGTTTTTAATTTGTGTTTTGGTGATATCTTTATTATTTATTTTATTCCGATTATATGTTTTATTATTCTTATTAATCTCTGTAAGGTGTCCTTGAGATTTTTGAAAGGCACCCAAAAATAAAATGTATTATTATTATTATTATTATTATTATTATTATTATTATTATTATTATTATTATTATTATTATATCAAGATATGCCATGACAATATGTCTCTGTTTTCTTAATGTTGCCAAGGCTGGTTTTAATATCTTGGTGAATAAACTTGAGGCTGATGTTAACACATAAGGCAATGCTTTAAACTGCCATTGTTGCCCCATCCAGATAAATTTCAGGTATCTGCGATGATCCTTTTGAATGGGTACTGAATAGTAAGCATCTTTAAGGTCGATGCTTGCCATGAAGTATCCTTTGGAAATCAGTTGTTTGGCAGTTACAAACGTTTCCATTTTGAAATGTATATACTTAACAAACATATTTAGTGAAGTTAAGTCAATGATGATGCGACATCCACCATCTTTTTTAGTTTTAGTGAATATATTTGAGACAAATTCCAAGGGTTCATGGTTGGTTTTTTCAATGATACCCTTTATGAGTAGCCTCACCAGTTCTGCTGGGCCCTCTAGTTTTTCTTTAACTGAGAGGGAAAAGACCCTTTGGGGTGTATGCTGAACTGGTGGCATGTTTTCTTGAACAAATTCTATTTTGTATCCACGAATGCTGTTCAGTATATATTTATCATTCGTGATAGACCTCCATGCTTCCACAAACAGGTGTAATCTCCCCCCTGTTAGTATAGGACCCCCACTTTTTATATGCTGGTAGGAACCAGACCCTCCATGGTTACGGGTGTTTCTTCTGTTTCTTCTTCAGACGATGTGTTGTCTGATGTGCTACTGGTTGGGGGTGGCACATTTTCCATGGGGTCCGCTCTGGGCCCTGGCCTAAAAAAGGCTTTCGGGGGTAATGTGCGGACCCCGAGCTTTCACCAGTCTCATGATGTTGACGTCAACTGGTGGACGCGGTGGGGTATTGCCGCTTGGGTTTTGTGGCTCTGCTCGTCCCGGGGCCTGCCCTCATGAGGCCAAATGTTTTGGACTCCTCTTCCAGGTCCTTCACTTTTTTGGAGAGGTCCTTGCCGAAGAGCAGGATTTGTGGCTCTGAGGCCGGTGTTTTGCACAACCCTGCGAATTTCGGGTTGAGGGCAGGTCTTATTATCTCCTTACGGAGGTTGTTGATCTCGAATTGGGTGTAACACAGCAGTGCTAATGTATCCTGCTGGTTCGTGATCATTTCCACCCCATCCACGGAACGAGCATAGGAAGTGATAGCTGACGTCAGGAGCCTGAGAATCCGCTGTGGTTTTAGTTCTTGGTTGCGGATGTTCTGCCCAACATGCCCCCAGATTTGGCTGTTGACGGCCGGCACGTTGAGCGAGGCGCAATTTTCTGGGGCCGACTACAGCTCTGGTGCCTCATTGACTACCTGCTCTTGGAGGGGTTTGAAGGACAGGTAGTCAATGCTGGCCGCCAGTTTGGGCTCTAATGGCCGTCCTGCTCGTTGAGCTGCTCTTCCTGGTCCTGTACCCCAAGCGTACTCCCGACATCTTCGGCCAGTGACCCCTCTTCTTGGCCAGCCCAGCCCTGGTCGCCAACGCTGCCCTCGGCTGAGGGGGAAGCGATGGCCAGTGCCTTGTGAGGCACTGTGGCGGGAGTGCCTGAACTTCCTTAACAAGACTGCTCCAGCTCCCGAAGCAAGTCTCGATGGAGCATTTGGCCCATGTGCCGCTCCATGCGGCTCAGGCGGCTGTCTCTGCCACGTTCAGGCGGTGTAACGTGCCCGTCCGAGGAGTCGAATACTACCGGCCGGTTTGTCTTCCGTGTTGATTTACATCCAGCCCGCTGCTCAGGCTGCGCTAGCGGGACTGGGCTCGGCTCGGTGTCGGGAATAGCAGACCGCAGGGTATGCGGTCCTACTGCCTCTTGCCCCCCACTTATGGATCGCTCCTCTGTTGGAGTCGAACGGGGGCGGTCTTTTTTGCTTGCCTTGTTTTGCTCATGTTTCCAGTTGTCTCGACCTGGTGAGACAAAACAACGCAACTCTTTTAGGAAAAACGACCTCAGAATAAACTTACCTGATGGTCCGTCTTTTTTAAGCTGTAGCGGGAGCGCCCTGTACTCCCGTTCGTCGCTGTTGCACTGCGTGAACGCTCATGTCGCGCATGCGTGCTGGACGGGTTCTTCACATAGTCACTCACGTGACTCCGAAGTAAAATGTTGATAAATGTGAGGTTACCCACTTTGGTGGCAAAAACAGGAAAGTAGCCTATTATCTGAATGGTGGCCGATTAGGAAAAAGGGAGATGCAACGAGACCTGGGTGTCATGGTACACCAGTCATTAAAAGTAGGCAAGCAGGTGCAGCAGGCAGTAAATGGTATGTTAGCATTCATAGCAAAAGGATTTGAGTATAGGAGCAGGGAAGTTCTACTGCAGTTGTACAGGGTCTTGGTGAGACCACACCTGGAGTATTGCGTAAAGTTTTGGTCTCCTAATCTGAGGAAAGACATTCTTGCCATAGAGGGAGTACAGAGAAGGTTCACCAGACTGATTCCTGGGATGTCAGGACTTTCAT
Organism: Leucoraja erinaceus; assembly: GCF_028641065.1. Lineage (NCBI taxonomy): Eukaryota > Metazoa > Chordata > Chondrichthyes > Rajiformes > Rajidae > Leucoraja > Leucoraja erinaceus. The sequence goes on from NC_073403.1 coordinate 28,976,554, forward strand.
ATGAAGAAAGACTGGATAGACTCGGCTGTACTCGCTAGAATTTAGAAGATTGAGGGGAGATCTTATAGAAACTTACAAAATTCTTAAGGGGTTGGACAGGCTGGATGCAGGAAGATTGTTCCCGATGTTGGGGAAGTCCAGAACAAGGGGTCACAGTTTAAAGATAAGGGGGAAATCCTTTAGGACCGAGATGAGGAAAACATTTTTCACACAGAGAGTGGTGAATCTCTGGAATTCACTGCCACAGAAGGTAGTTGAGGCCAGTTCATTGGCTATATTTAAGAGGGAGTTAGATGTGCCCCTTGTGGCTAAAGGGATCAGGGGGTATGGAGAGAAGGCAGGTACAGGATACTCAGTTGGATGATCAGCCATGATCATATTGAATGGCAGTGCAGGCTCGAAGGGCCGAATGGCCTACTCCTGCACCTATTTTCTATGTTTCTATCTATGTTTCTATGTTGTCAGGATCGAACCCGGGACTCTCTGGCACTGTAAGGCAGCTACTTGACCTCTGCACAGACCCACCGTGCTGTCCATTCTGCACAGATTTCACTATGTGTAAAATTGCAGTGATAACTGCAGATTACATAGCTGGATTATAATTAGGGAGGGATTTTTGTCTGGTGTGATTATTCTCAATAAGCATTTAACTGTCCTGGGCTGACATACAGATCGACTTTTTGAGCAGTACATCTGCGTTGTAAAAATGACCCCACACCCCCGTCATAGTTTCACAATCACATCCAGCTGCAAGTGAATCATTTGCAACAAGTTATTTAGTTTGTTTGTTTGCAGGTCAGCAGATAACAAGCTCTGCCTGTGTGCTGCCTACTCTGCCTGGACGCTGAATCTGGGAGAGATTTCATCATTACTTTTGTCATAAGGTCATAAGGAACAGGAGTAGAACAACATTTGGCCCTTCAAAGCTCCTTGGGCTCACAAATTTTCACAAGGGTTTGTAAAGCTCCTTGTGTTCACAATTCACCCCTCAATTATACCCTGCATGTCCATGTGCCCTAAAGGTGGACGGACCTCATCACCGGGAGGAGGGACAGTAAAGAAGAAATTTTTTGTAACTTTGTCATGGCGTGGCCTCACTGTGTAGGTTTTTAAAATGTCTCTCTCATTGTGTTTTTTTTATGTGGGGGGTGTGTTTGTGGGGGGGGGGGGGGGGGGGGGAAGGGGGAAACCGTTTTGATCGCCTCCTCCACGGAGAGGCGACTTTTTCCATGTTGCCTCCCCCATGGCCTAACATTGAGGATCGGTGCAGCCTTTCCCAGAGAAGCGCCTGGGGCTTCAGCTGCAGGCACAGCACGGACTCTCGTCGTGGAGCGGGCGAGCCCTCGCCGGGGATCGCCGGAGGGGAGCACTCCGTTCGCTGGCACACGGCAGCCTGAAGTCACAGTCTGCGGAGCTCCAGCTGGCGCAGCGTCCGCAGCCTGGGATCCCTCGTTGGGGACCCGGGAGAAGAAGAGCTCCGACCGCCGGCCCGCGGCCAACTTCTACCGCGGGCGCAGCGGGAACTTACCATCTGGAGAGGGGTCCATCACCCGGGATCCCTGGTGAGGAGCTCCGACCGCCGGCCCTGCGGTCTGCGGTGGTCTGGCTGCGGTCCGTGCGGCGGGGACTGTAAATCTTCGACCGCCGGCCTGCGGCCTAAATCATCTTGAAGCCGCAGTCTCCGGTGGGGAGGCACCGATTCAGGACTTACCTGGGCTTACCTTGTCTGTACATCTGGACGCCCGCAGCGGCAGCTGTGGAGGGTTGAGGTCTCGTCCACTGGGAAAAATGGAGGAGCTCTGGCCAAATTTTGTGCCTTCCACCACAGTGATGAATGCTGTGGTGGATGTTTGTGTTAAATTTTTATTGTGTATTGTGTGTTCTTTTTTATTGTACCGCTGGTGACAAATTTTCATTTCACTTGCCTTTATGTACCACTGCTGGCAAATTCATTTCACTAGCACCCCCCCCCCCCCCCCCCCCGCCCCATGCCGAGTCCTCCACTGTTCCTTCCCTTGGCAGCGACGTCCTCACTTCCACGTGTCTGGCCCCGTCCGTCGGTCAGCGCCATCATCGACTACCGCACCGACCTCCCCACCAACGCTGTGGATTATCTCTGGACGCGTCCGTGGCACCGACCCAGGCCCGAATGACCCGAGAGGCTCCAGCCAAGGCTTCTTCGCAGCATCTCCCCATCATCATCATCATCAAGAGTCTCTGAAACACCACCATCATATCTGGCTGCACCATTACCCACACCAGTCTATTCCAGGACTCATCAACCTCTAGGTAAATAAACTTGCCCTGCACATCGCCTTTAAACTTTGCCTCTCTCACCTTAAAACTATGCCCACTAGTATTTGTGATTTCCATATTGGGAAAAAGATTCTGACTGTCTACCCAATCGATGCCACTCGTAAATTTATATATACCTCTCCCCTCAACCTCTGGCATTCCAGAGAAAACAATCCAAGTCTCTCCAGCCTCTCCCTGTGTTCCAGGCATCATTCTGGTAAATCTCCTCCCCACCCTTTTCTCAATCCTCCACATCCTTCGTGAAACAGGGCAGGATTAAAGCAATCTATTGTTCAATGATCTTCCTTTCATCATTAAATTAGGAGTTGGGATGTTCGCTAATATTTGACACTATGTTTAATTCTCTGAGCATCTCATGTATGTTCAGCTAGACCATGTTTAAGCAAGGGCTGTGGGGTGGGGAGAAACATTTACGTCACACAAGTGCCAGGCCATGACTATCTTCATCATGGTCTAACCTTCAACATTCAATGGTATTACTGTCTCCTGCTCCGTATTTGGAGAGGTCACCATCGACCAGAAGCTGTAATCGACACATAAAGCTACAGTTATAAAAGCCAACCAGAGACTAGATTTCCTGCAGTTGCTTACTCACCTCCTCTCCCCCATTAGCAAGGAACAAGTCAGCAATGTGATGGAATAATCTGTACTCTCCTTGAGGAGCGGTGTTCCAAACACACTCTAGAAGCTCAATGCCATCCAAGAGTTTAGAAAGATGAGGGGGAACCTCATTGAAACTTACCAAATAGTAAAAGGCCTGGATAGAGTGGATGTGGCGAGGATGTTTCCACTAGTGGGAGAGTCTAGGACCAGAGTCCGTAGCCTCAGAATAAAAGGATGTTCCCTTAGACTGATGAGGAGGAATTTCTTTAATCAGAGGGTGGTGAATCTGTGGAATTAATTGCCACAGACAGCTAAGGAGACCAAGTCATTGGGTATTTTTAAGGTGGAGATTGACAGTTTATTGATTAGTGTCAGAGGTTATGGGGAGAAGGTGGGAGAATGGGGTTAGCAGGGAGAGATAGATCAGCCATGATTGATTGGCAGAGTTGACTTGATGGGCCGAATGGCCTAATTCTGCTTACATCACTTATGAACTGATGAAGATAAAGTAGACTCCTTAATCAGCATCACCTTACAGCCTTTATTCACACTGCCAATGGTACTCACTGGCTGCAGTGTGACCATCTACAAAATGCACTGCAGTTACTCTGCCAGCCCCGTGAATGTTATCACCAGGAAGGACAAGAGCTTCAAGGAAAACCTCCTGGACCTTCCATTCCATCTCGCTCACCATTCTGACTTGGATACACATCACTGCTCCTTGATTGCCCGCCATCCCCCAACCTCCCCCCTCCACCCCTCACCCCACCCACCTGTCCAACAGCATGGCAAGCAGGCTTGTCACCAGCAACTCCTTGAGGATAATTACAGACCAGCAACAAATGAAGACCACATCTCAAAATGATTCATAGAAAAGAAAGGTCAAACACAGAAACAGATTAAACAAAACTAATAATGAATCACAGGCAAGGAATTGCTAAGGCAAAATAAAAATAGTAAAGAAAATATTTATACGGTAAAAAGAGTGATAAATCCCTAGGATAAATTCCCAAGGAAAGGCTACAAGGTCGTTTCACTCCCTCCCCTAGGAAAATCTGACCACGCTGCTATTTTCCTGTTGCCGAAGTATAAACAGAGGATAGTTCGGGAAGCGGTAGAGACGAGGGACGTAAAGCGGTGGTCCGACCAGTCAGAGGCCATGCTGCAAGATGCACTGAGTGATGTCGACTGGAATATGTTCCAAGCAAGTTCCAGTGACGTCAGTGAGTTCGCGGAAGCAGTCACGGACTTCATCGCAACAGTAACCGACAACATCGTCCCCACGGTAAGGGTAAGCACCTTTCCGAACCAAAAACCCTGGGTAGACAGGTCCGTTCGTGTTGCCTTGAAGGCTCGCACTGCTGCCTACAACTCGGGCCTGGCATCAGGAAACATGGACGTCTACAAGGCAGAGTCCTACCGACTGCGAAGGGCGGTGAAGGACGCAAAGAGAAGGTACAGGGACAAGATGGAGTTACAGATGGAGCAGCAGGACACCAGAAGCCTGTGGCAGGGGTTACGGATTGTAACCAACTACCGGAGCACCCCTTCCTCATCCGCATGTGCCGGCACCTCCCTAGCTGACGACCTGAACTCCTTTTACGCTCGTTTCGAGAGGGGCAGCACCACTACAGGTCTGCCGACTATTGATAATACCGCCAGCGGGCTGGCTACCGAAGCTGAAGGGAGGAATGTGCACACATTCTCGCTGTCCGAGCACGGCGTGAGGAGGGCTCTGACACAGGTGAACACGAGAAAAGCTGCAGGCCCCGATGGCATCTCGGGGCGAGTACTCAAGTCCTGTGCTACGCAGCTAGCTCCAGTGCTCACTACATTATTCAACCTCTCCCTGGACAAGTCCGTGGTCCCTGCCTGCTTCAAAAAATCCATTATTGTACTGGTACCAAAAAATGCCTCCCCAGCCTGTCTGAATGACTACCGTCCGGTGGCCCTTACCTCGGTAGTCATGAAATGCTTTGAGGGCTGGTGAAGAATCACATCTGCGCCTTCCTCCCTCGGAACATGGACCCGTTGCAGTTCGCATATCGGCCGAACAGGTCCACGGACGATGCGGTCTCCCAGGTCTTGCACACCGCTCTCTCCCATCTGGACAGCCAGAAGGGGGGCTACGTGAGGATGCTGTTCATAGACTACAGTTCAGCCTTCAACACGATAGTCCCCACCAGACTGGCCGGGAAGCTAATGGAATTGGGGCTCAACACCTCCCTGTGTGCCTGGGTCCTGGACTTTCTCACCGCCAGGCCCCAGGTAGTCAAGATGGGAGGGAATACATCGGAGTCCCTCACCCTGAGCACAGGATCGCCCCAGGGTTGCGTCCTCAGCCCCCTATTTTACTCCCTGTACACACATGACTGTGTGGCTAGGTTCAGCTCCAATTCAATAATTAAGTTTGCTGATGACACTGTGGTGGTGGGCCTGATCTCAGACAACGATGAGAAGGCCTACCGGGAGGAGGTGGCTGATCTAGCACTCTGGTGCCAGGATAACAGCCTCCTCTTGAACATCAAAAAAACGAAGGAGCTGATCATGGACTTTAGGAGGGCACATCATCCGAGGATGTACACTCCATTGAGGATAAATGGGGATCCTGTGGATAGGGTGAACTGTTTTAAATATCTGGGAGTCCACATCTCTGAGGATATGACATGGGCATCACACGCCTCAGCACTCGTGAGTAAGGCAAGGCAGCGCCTTTACCACCTCAGGCAATTGAGGAAATTCAGAGTGTCTCCGAGGATCCTCCAGTGCTTCTACACAGCGGCAGTGGAAAGCATCTTGTCCGGGAACATTACCATCTGGTTTGGGAATTGCTCTGCCAAGGGCAAGAAGGCTCTGCAGAGAGTAGTGCGTTCGGCCGAACGCACTATGGGAACTTCACTCACCCCCCTGCAGGAACTATACAACAGGAGGTGCAACTCCAGAGCAAATAAAATCATGGGAGACCCCTTCCACCCCTGCAACGGACTGTTCTAGCTGCTACGGTCAGGCAAACGCCTCCGAGGCCATGCGGTGAGAACGGAGAGGTTGAGAAGGAGTTTCTTCCCAGAGGCAATTCGGACTGTAAACGCCTATCTCACCAGGGACTAACTCTACAGAACGTTTTTCCTTCCATTATTTATTATGTAAAAGAATATATGTGTTATGATTGTGTTTATAATTTGTTTGGTTGTTTTGTTGTTTGTCTTTTGCACAAAAGTCCGTGAGCATTGCCACTTTCATTTCACTGCACATCTCGTATGTGTATGTGACAAATAAACTTGACTTGACTTGACTTGACTTGACAATGGCGTTCAACACTTTTAAAATTTAAAGATTAGTCATGCCTAAACTATAATCTACCACAATTCTCTAGATTCTGGAAATACTGCTTCTGATTTGGATCTAATGCATGTCAATATGTTTAGTTTAGTTTAGAGAGATAGCGCGGAAACAGACCCTTCGGCCCACCAAGTCCGTGCGACCAGGACATTAACACTATCCTACACACACTAGGGATAATTTACATTTAACCTACAAACACTGAAAGTGAGCCTTGTAAGGGTCAGGGTGCCCACGGCAATCCACTCTACCAAATCACAACTTACATTGAATAAAATGTTGTTTTCCAAATGATTTGAATGACACAAAAACTACATTGTAAGTGGAGTAGATAGAAAAGATGTCATAAATTATTATTATATTTGTTAGGTTAGTTTAGTTTAATTTAGTTTAGTTTAGTTTAGAGATACAGTGCAGAAACAAGCCCTTCTACCCACCGAGTCCGATACCAAGGTCATTTTTATTTTATATGGATGTATGGTAATTTTTTTTTCTCTGTAAAGCACTTTGGCTTCAACATGATTTGATTTAAAAGTGCTATATAAATAAAAATGACTTACTTACTTAAGGGAGGTTTATGAAGTATGGAAGGAACTATTTATGATGGTCGAGGAATCTATGTTTACTTTAGACTTTACATTAGACGTTAGAGATACAGTGTGAAAACAGGCACTTCGGCCCATCGTGTCCGCTGCCCACTTTGTTTGGGGGGCTGGGGTTTGAAGGAAATAGCTGGAAAACTGGAGTCAGGTCGTTCAAGCATATAGTTAAAATACAGTTCAATATGCCAAGGCTGTTAGAAGCATAAATCTCTTCACTCTAATGGAATTAATGCTGCGTTAGTTCCAAACCTGGGTTTGAGTTTTTGAATAAATATTGGGATTATGGAACATGTGGCAAGGATGAGAAAGTGAATACCTGGGAATGATCACATTTGTCTGACAGTTTCTGGTCATTAACCTACAGGGGTCAGAGGTTATGTGGAGAAGGCAGGAGAATGGGGTTGAGAGGGAGAGATAGGTCGGCCATGATTGAATGGGGAAGTAAACTTGATGGGCTGAATGGCCTAATTCCGCCCCTAGAACTGATGAATATGAACTTATTGGGGATCACAGAGGCATCCAGCAAAGTCGTGTACATCACAAGCCCGGTCCTCTAGTCCAGTGGTGACAGAGGTGCACTCAACATCTGTCCTGCATGCGGGGACATTCTTCGATGCCTTTCAGCCTGATGCTGTAATTGGCCTGAATGTAAATAATAATAATAATAATAACAATAAAATTTATTTCGGACTCAAGGTCCAGACAAGAGACAACATTCCATAAAAATACATTGCATATAAAAATATCATAAAATACATATAAAATCTTAGTATATCACTTAAAAAAGCATCATAAATTATATATTAAAAAAAACACAATACAAGATTTAAAATCCAGAATAAAAAAGAAAGATCAGTGTCCTACAACGAGACAATGATACCAGTGTCTCCACAACTGGGATTCGCAGCGTGTAGTGCTAAACCTTATGTTTGACAAGGCCACGATAATTACATTTTTAGAGTCATTTATCGTGCAAATGTAGCCGTGCAGCTCTAGCCGTGGAGCTCCAACTGAAGACTGCCATCCAGAAACATTGGGGGACATGGGTATATCAGTCGCAGGTGGTTCATATCAGCAAGGGATCTCACTCCGAAAAACAGCCTTGGAAGAGCAGCCAACACAATCAAAGACTTGGCCTACCCCAATCATTCGCTCTCCTCCCTGCTGCTGTTGGCAGAAGGTACAGAAGCTTGAAAGTACAAACCACCAGACTCAGGAACTGTATCCTGTTATCAGGCTTCTCTACAGTCCTTCTATAAGATAGGGTACTCTCCGATTCACCTCTACCCCATAGCGGACATTGGACTTTGTCTATGGAATTGTTGTGCTACAATGCTGAAAACAATGTTCTTATCTTCTCTGTATCTTCCCATTTGCTCTAATTGAGTACTTGAGTCTGTCAATTGTATTTATGCATGGTATATCTGATCTTTAGTTTAGAGATGCTGCATGGAAAAAGCAGCGGTAGAGATGTTGCCTGGATAACCTACAGTCACCCATGCACTAGTTCTATCCCACACACCAGGGGCAATTTATAGAAGCCAATTAACCTACAACCTTGCCCACATTTGGTGTGTGTGTGAGGAAACCAGAGCACCCAGAGAAAATCCACGTGGTCACAGGGAGAACCTGCAAACTCCATACAGACAGCACCCATAGTCAGGATCGAACCTGGGTCTTTGGCGCTGTAGGGCAGCAAGTCTATCGCTGCGTCACTGTGCAGCCCTGAGAAAACACTGTGTGCAAAAGAGTAAATAAATACAGTGTAGAATGTAGCATTACAGCTACAGATAAAGTGCAGACAAGGATTGCACTGAGATAGATTAGACTGTGCCGCCCTTTAATCTGTTTGGATGGTATGCAAAACAAAGCTTTCACTGTACCTTGGTCCACGTGACATCACTAAACCTAAGCTATCATTGAACATGCAACATGCTTGAGGAGCTGAGTGATGTTCCTGTGATCGGGGAGGGAGCAGAGTCAGGGCCAGACAGTTTAAATTCCTCCAGTTTAAATTCCATTTGGAATATTTTGGAGGACCAAGAAACCAAGAAACAAGAACAGGCTGACCAGGAAGGGGACATCGGCTAGAACTGCAGTCGGGAGTAGTGGGTGGCATGGTGGCGCAATGGTAGAGTTGCTGCCTATTACAGCAACCAAGACCCTGTTTCGATCCTGACTACGGGTGCTGCCTGTCTGAAGTTTGCACGTTTTCCCTGTGACCTGCGTGGGTTTTCTCCGCGATCTTTGGTTATCTCCCACACTCCAAAAATGTACAGGTTTGTAGGTTAATTGGCTTGGCGTAAATGTAAAATTCCCCTTGGACTATAGGATAGAGTTTGTGTGCGCGGATTGCTGGTCGGAGCGGACTTGGTAGGTCGAAGAGCCTGTTACCGAGATTTATCTCTAAACTAAAGTAAACTGAAGTCTAAAATCTAAAGTCTAGTGCTGAACCAATACAACTCTTTGATAGAAAACTGAAGGAAAGACTTTCATTTCTTCTCTGTACTTCAACATTATATTATTCATTTACATTTGGGCAGCACAGTGGCACAGCTGGGAGAGCTGCTGCCTAACCACCCCAGAGAACCAGGTTTAATCCTAACCTCAGCTGCTGTCTGCGTGGAGTTTGCACGTCTCCCTGGGACCACGTGGGTTTCCTTCGGGAGTTCGGGTTTCCTCACAAAGTAATGTGGTTTTATGGGTTAATTGGGCTTCTGTAAATTGTCCCTATTGAGTAGAAAGTTGATACGAATGTTAGATAACATAGAATTGGTATAAACAGCCAATTGATGGTCAGCATGGACTTGATGGGCCGAAGGACCTGTTTCCATGCTGTATTTCTAAACTAAATCCCCAAACTATATCAGAACTGCATTAAATCTAATCATATCTACAACCCAGAAATGGTAGACAGGTAATTTAATTGTGGGTGGCGAGGTGTTGGAATCCTTTATTTTGAAGGCTTTTGAGGAATTATTAAAATACTTTGTTCATGTACGACACTTCACACAAAGGGCTGCACCGTGGTGCAGCAGTAGAGTTGCTTCCTTACAGCCCCGGAGACCGAGGTTGGATCCTGACTACGGATGCTGTCTGCACAGAGTTTGCACGTTCTCCCCGTGACCTGCGTGGATTTTCTCCACGCTCCACACAAGTACAAAGTTCATTGGCTTCAGTAAAATTGTAAATTGTCTCTAGTGTGTGTAGGATAGTGTAAGTGTATGGGTATCGCTGGTTGTGCAGATTCGAAGGGCCGAAGGGCCTGTTTCCACGCTGTATCTCTAAACTTAACTAAACTAAACACATTGTCCTCTGCTATCTGGTTCCAACAGGTCCGCTGATTGTCAGGTTGTCAAGTACTGATTATTAACTAATCCCTAAATCACATACAAGAGCTCTAAATGGTATAATAAAACCAGTATGGATCAATGATAAATGACATTGAATTTAACTTGTGTAAGAAAGAACTGCAGATGAAGGTAAACACAAAATGCCGGAACAAATTAGCGGGTCAGGCAGCATCTCTGGAGAGAAGGAATGGACAACGTTTCAGGTCGAGACTCTTCTTCAGACTGATGAAGGGAGGGGGCGGGACAACGATAGAATGTAGGCGGAGACCGTAAGTGATGGGGGAACTGGGAATGGGATGGAGAGAGAAAGCAAGGGCTACTTGAAGTTAGAGAAGTCAATGTTCATACCGCTGGAGAATAAACTACCCAAGCGAAATATGAGGTGCTGTTATTCCAATTTGCGCTTGGCCTCACTCTTACAATGGAGGAGGCCCAGGACAGAAAGGTCAGATTGGGAATGGGAGGGGGAGTTGAAGTGCTGAGCCACCAGGAGATCAGGTAGGTTAAGACGGACTGAGCGGAGGTGTTCAGCGAAACGATCACCGAGCCTGCGCTTGGTCTCGCCGATGTAGAGAAGTTGACACCTGGAACAGCGGATACAGTGGATGAGGTTGGAGGAGGTGCAAGTGAACCTTTACCTCACCTGGAAAGACTGTTTGGGACGAGTTGACCAGGGAGTTTTGGAGGGAACGGTTTCTGCAGAAAGCAGAAAGGGGTGGAGATGGGAAGATGTGGCCAAAGGTGGGATCCCGTTGTAGGTGGCGAAAATGTTGGAGGATTATATGCTCGATGGGGTGGACGTTGAGGACAATGGGGACTCTGGCCTTGTTACAGATAGGGGAGGGGGAGTAAGTGCGGAGCTGCAGGATATAGAGGAGACCCTAGTGAGAGCCTCATCTATAGTCGAAGAGGGGAACCCACGTTCCCCAAAGAATGAGGACATCTCCGATGCCCTGGTATGGAATACCTCATCCTGGGTGCAGATGCGGGGTAGATGGAGGAATTGGGAGTAGGGGATAGAGCCCGGAAGCAGGGTGGGAAGAAGTGTAGTCTAGATAGTTATGGGAGTCAGTAGGTTTGTAGTAGATGTCGGTCAATAGTCTATTTCCTGTGATGGAGACGGTGAGATCTAGAAACAGTAGGGAGATGTCAGAGATGGTCCAAGTGAATTTGAGTGCCAGATGGAAATTAGTGGTGAAGAAGATGAAGTCAGTGAGTTCTGCATGGGTGCAGGATATAGCACCAATGCAGTTGTCAATGTAATGGAGCTAGAGTTCGGGGATTGGGCCAGTGTATGCCTGGAACAGGGATTGTTCGACGTACCCGACAAAGAGGTAGGCATAGCTTGGGCCCATGTGAGTGCCCATAGCTATACCTTGGATTTGGAGAAAGTGGGAGGAGTCAAAGGAGAAGATGTTGAGAGTAAGGGCCAGCTCTGCTAGGCGGAGGAGTGTATTGGTAGATGGAAATTGGCTGGTTCTGTGGTCAAGGAAGAAATGACGGGCTTTAGAAACATAGAAACATAGAAACATAGAAATTAGGTGCAGGAGTAGGCTATTCGGCCCTTCGAGCCTGCACCGCCATTCAATATGATCATGGCTGATCATCCAACTCAGTATCCCGTACCTGCCTTCTCTCCACACCCCCTGATCCCCTTAGCTACAAGGGCCACATCTAACTCCCTCTTAAATATAGCCAATGAACTGGCCTCAACTACCCTCTGTGGCAGAGAGTTCCAGAGATCCACCACTCTCTGTGTGAAAAAAGTTCTTCTCATCTCAGTTTTAAAGGATTTCCCCCTTATCCTTAAGCTGTGACCCCTTGTCCTGGACTTCCCTAACATCGGGAACAACCTTCCTGCATCTAACCCTGTCCAACCCCTTAAGGATTTTGTAAGTTTCTAAAAGATCCCCTCTCAATCTCCTAATTTCTAGAGAGTATAAACCAAGTCTATCCAGTCTTTCTTCATAAGACAGTCCTGACATCCCAGGAATCAGTCTGGTGAACCGTCTCTGCACTCCCTCTATGGCAATAATGTCCTTCCTCAGATTTGGAGACCAAAACTGTACGCAATACTGCAGGTGCAGTCTCACCAAGACCCTGTACAACTGCAGTAGAACTTCCCTGCTCCTATACTCAAATCCCTTTGCAAGGAAAGCTAACATACCATTCGCTTTCTTTACTGCCTGCTGCACCTGCATGCCTACCTTCAATGACTGGTGTACCATGACACCCAGGTCTCACTGCATCTCCCCCTTTCCCAATCGGCCACCATTTAGATAATAGTCTGCTTTCCCGTTTTTGCCACCAAAATGGATAACCTCACATTTATCCACATTATACTGCATCTGCCAAACATTTGCCCACTCACCCAGCCTATCCAAGTCACCTTGTCTGGAGTTTGATTGGCTTGGTAAATGTACAAATTGCCCCTAGTGGGTGTAGCATGGTGTTAATATGTGGGGATCGCTGGTCAGCATGGACACGGTGGCCCAAAGGGCCTGTTTCCTATAGGACATATTTAAGACCCTCCTGGTGGGGGATGGAGGTGTTGAGTAATGTAATTTTACGTAATGTATTTGATGCATGTATGTAAGCCCTGTCCGGAGAATACTCAGAAGGAACACTGCAAAAACGATTAGTTTAGTTTGGTTTAGTTTAGTTTAGAGATACGGTGTGGAAACAGGCCCTTTGGGCCACCGTGTCCGCGCTGACCAGCGATCCGCACATATTAACACCATGCTACACCCACTAGGGGCAATTTGTACATTTACCAAGCCAATCAACCTCCAAGCCTGTACGTCTTTGGAGTGTGGGAGCAAACCGGCGATCTCGGAGAATATTCACGTCGGTCATGGGGAGAAAGTACAAAATCTGTGCAGACAGCACCCGAGGTCAGGATCGAACCCAGGTCGCCGGCGCTGTAAGGCAGCAACTCTACCGCTGCGCCACCATGGTGCCCCTTAAAGAATGCAATTTACTCAATGAGTTGGGTTTTATTAATTTAGAGAAAAGTTCCTGAAGAAGGTCTGTTGAATAATAAAAGGGTTGGATTGTGTAACTGTGGGTTTTCAGTGTGAATGATTGAGGAAGTGCACTGGGATACAACTAGTTGGAGCCAATACTTCAAACTCCAGACAATATTGATCCTCACAAATATGTTGCTAGTTCTTGCAGTGCAGATAGACAATAACGTGTGTGTGTGTGTGTGTGTGTGTGTGTGTGTGTGTGTGAGTGTGTGTGTGTGTGTGTGTGTGTGTGTGTGTGTGTGTGTGTGTGTGTGTGTGTGTGTGTGTGTGTGTGTGTGTGTGTGTGTGTGTGTGTGTGTGTGTGTGTGTGTGTGTGTGTGTGTGTGTGTGTGTGTGTGTGTGTGTGACTGTGTGTGTGTGGATGTGTGTGTGTGTGTACTTGTGTGTGTGTGTGTGTGTGTGTGTGTGTGTGTGTGTGTGTGTGTGTGTGTGTGTGTGTGTGTGTGTGTGTGTTGTGTGACACTTCATGGAAACTCTTTTGCACTAATGTCTTGTTTTTGCACAAACTTAATGTTTTACATCCATAATTCATCAACGTGTGTTTTCTGAGTCCTGTGCCCTTGATGCTGCAACAAGCAGGATTTTCAGCTGTATCTGGGCATGTGAGTAGTAAACGTAACTTGGACTGTCTCTATGGATATAAATGTTCTGCAAGACAAGAGGAAACAGGACAGTGTCTTGGCTGGGGAACAGAACACATTACATTAAAGGGAAGCTGTTTAACATTGCCGACATAGAAATAAATAAGCTCCAGGGCAAGTTCCCACATGCTTGAGATTGTAGTAGGATTATTATTTCCTCTTTTGTCTTTGTTTGTGGGTGTTTGCATGTGTGTGTGTATGTGTGCGTGCATGTATGTGAGTGTGATCATACATGTGCATGTGTGTGCATGTGTGTGCATGCGCACGTGTGTGTGTGTTTGTGTGTGTGTGAATGCATGTGTGTGTGTGTTTGCCTGCATGTGTGTGCATGCATGTATGTGTGTGTATGTACGCATGTATGTGTGTGCCTGCATGTATATGTGTGTGCATGCGTGCATGTGTGTGTTCTTTGTCTTACCTGGAGGGGTTACATGACCACAAGTGGATGGGATGGACAATATGCAGAGCAGACATTGTGATTGAGGGATCAGTTTTGGCTGCTCAGTGAACATGTACATGTGTTTAAAAGGAGCTAGACTAAGTTTGACCCGTTGGGTTCCAAGTTCACAAGGGAGGGCTGGTCCCCCAATGCAATATTCCACCTATCCATCAATTTCAATATTGGTGGCCAGTGGGTGGTGGGGGCTTTCCGGAGTGCTAGCATGGGTGTTGTGGGCCAAAGGGACTGGTTTCCAGAGGGCTAGTATGGACATTGTGGGCCGAATGGATTGTGGGGCTGGCAGCTCCTCACTCAGGCCTGGTGGGCTGGCAGCTCAGTCATTCAGGCATGGTGGGCTGGCAGTTCAGTCATTCAGGCCTGGTGGGCTGGCAGTTCAGTCAATCAGGGCTGGTGGGCTGGCAGCTCAGTCATTCAGGGCTGGTGGGCTGGCAGCTCAGTCACTCAGGGCTGGTGGGCCGGCAGATCAGTCAATCAGGGCTGGTGGGCTGGCAGTTCACTCGTGGCTATTCCTTGAAATTCCATTTCAAGCAGGTTGTAAGCCACCAAATTCAATTTAATAGCATTTCAGGCAGAGTGCAGGCCACCAAATTCAATTTCCTAGCAATTCATCAGGCAGGCAGAGTGCAGGCCACTAAATTCAATTTCATAGCATTTCAGGCAGAGTGTAGGCCACCAAATTCAATTTCATAGCATTTCACGCTAAGCACAGGCCACCAAATTCAATTTCAGGCAGAGTGCAGGCCACCAAACTCAATTTCAAAGCATTTCTGGCAGAGTGCAGGCCACAAAATTCAATTTCCTAGCAATTCAGGCAGAGTGCAGGCCACCAAACTCAATTTCATAGCATTTCAGGCAGAGTGCAGGCCACCAAACTCAATTTCATAATACTTCAGGCAGAGTGCAGGCCACCAAATTCAATTTCAAAGCACTTCAGGCAGAGTGCAGGCCATTAAACTCAATTTCATAGCATTTCAGGCAGAGTGCAGGCCACCAAATTCAATTTCATAGCATTTCACGCAGACTGCAGGCCACCAAATTCAATTTCCTAGCAATTCAGGCAGAGTGCAGGCCACCAAACTCAATTTCATAATACTTCAGGCAGAGTGCAGGCCACCAAATTCAATTTCAAAGCACTTCAGGCAGAGTGCAGGCCATTAAACTCAATTTCATAGCATTTCAGGCAGAGTGCAGGCCACCAAATTCAATTTCATAGCATTTCACGCAGACTGCAGGCCACCAAATTCAATTTCCTAGCAATTCAGGCAGAGTGCAGGCCACCAAACTCAATTTCATAATACTTCAGGCAGAGTGCAGGCCACCAAATTCAATTTCAAAGCACTTCAGGCAGAGTGCAGGCCATCAAACTCAATTTAATTGCACTTCAGGCAGAGTGCATGCTACCAAACTCAATTTCATAGCATTTCAGGCGGAGTGCAGGCCACCAAATTCAATTTCATAGCATTTCAGGCGGAGTGCAGGCCACCAATTTGCCAAAAAACTCATTGCATTGTCATTAAGGGCAAACAAATCGTTAATTGCAAGTACATCGCAGACTCACAGTTCAGTTGATTCAAAGCTTAGAATCACAGTTGTGGACTCCCTCACAATCTTCCAGAGTGACTGACTCACGTCCAGGCATCCGGATATGGGGTTTAATAGTCCTGCCCTTCCCCCCGGATGGGGCGTTACCTTCATCGTGGTGATTAACAGGCGATAGGACGAATCAGCTGATCTCAATATTTTTTAAACACTCATAATTTTTTATTTTTCAACGATCGGAAAAATCCTCAGGGCTGCCTCAGCCGAGGTGAACTGTGAGTAAGATGGTCAAAAATCATAGCGATATATGGTAGAGTTTTTTTTCTAAAATCGATATACAGCGCAGACAGGAAGAGGTCAAGATGAGACTTTTAGTTATATAGATATCCATTGAGCTCCCTTTTCCACTTCCCAGCAGACAGGCTGCCTGTTCCCAGGAGCAGGGCAAGTGACGTACTGCCCTAGAAATGAGCCAGCTCCTCCCTTCAAAGATCCTTGTCCATCATCCCTCCCTCCTTGTTCCACCTACAGCTACCTCACCCCTCCCTCTCACTGTTATCTCCCATTTCACTCACAGACCTGAGACAGAGTCTTAATCTGAAACGTTGACCATCCCTTTGTCTCCACAGATGTGTGTATAGTATTATTTGCTTTGCTTGGATAGCATGCGAATGAAAGCTTTGCACTGTACCTCAGTACGAAAAACAATAATAAACTAAATCTAACTTCTAAACGACCTCATCGTTGCTTAAATTCATCTGGCTCATTAAAAGTCCCTGAGAAAATTAACGTGGAAATCTCACTTAAATGAAACTTCAGACCCACAATGAATGAGCGAACTGTTGTCTGTAAAAGCCCAGTAAACCGGCTCACTTGTACTAAAAAGCGACAGTGAGTACAATTAGAGGCTAACTATTCTAGCTTTAGCTGTGCCATTTGTACATGAATTTCTTCCTCACGTTATGTCCAAGTAAAACACATATAGAATATAAATGTTTTTAGCCCATACAGTATCTTCCAATCATTTTGTTTAGTTCAGTTTAGAGATACAGCATGGAAACAGGCCCTTCGGCCCACCAAGTTTACGCCGACCCATGATCATCTGTACACTAGTTGTATCATACACACTAGGGACAATTTACAGAAGCCAATTAACCTATAAACCTGTACATCTTTGGAATGTGGGTGGAAACTGGAGCACCTGGAGAAAAACCCAGGTGGTCACAGGGAGAACCTACAAACTCCGTACAGACAGCAGCCCTAGTTAGATTTGAAACCCAAATCTCTTGTGGGTGGGTTTTCTCCGGGATCTCCGTTTTTTTCTCACACTCCAATTATGTACAAGTTTGTAGGTTAATTGGCTGCAGTAAAATTGTAAATTGTCTCCAGTGTGTGTAGGATAGTGTACGTGTGCAGGGACTGCTGGTCGGTGCGAACTCGGTGGGCCAAAGGGCCTGTTTCCGTGCTGAATCTCTAAACTAAACTAAACCAAACTGAAAAATCTTGCTTACAAAGCAAACACAGGCACATAAACAGACAATACACAAACTTATACATAAATTATACAGAAATTCTGCAAGATAGTGAAAAGTAAAAGATTGAGCAGAAACAAGACATTATTGATCTTTACTGAAGGGTCTTGTCCCGAAACGTCACCTTATTCCGGCATTTTGCGTCTATCTTCGGTGTAAACCAGCATCTGCATTTCCTTACTACACATTATTGGCCTTTGCTGATTTCTCTCGACGTTGACGGTGTTTGAAGCACGGTTGCTCCATGCTACAGACCGCTCTGTGTAAAGCACGTGTACACAAATCATTGCCTCTCGGGCCTGCAACACCACTCCTCTGCATTTCACCCTGAGAGTTCTGAATCTGTGGAATTCTCTGCGGTGCTGGCACGGAGGGCCAAATGACCTACACCTATTTTCTATGTTTCTATTTCATCCACCAAGCACCACAAACAACGATCATGCATCGCAGAGGAAACATTCGGCAGACCAGCTGAATCTCTGCTCGCAGAGAAAACAGACAGCTGAATCCTGCTAATGTTTCCAATACAGAAGACTGCAGCTGCTGGTTAGAACAGACCAGCCTCTCAGAGAGAGAATGATGAAAGAATGACAGATTCAGGGGACTAATCTCCAATTACGCAGCTGCCATTTGCAGTAGTACTTTGCAACGATTCAGACTATTATTTTGTTCACCTCACGTGACCAACTCAAACCCATGTGACTGCTTTATATCAGAAGCCCTTTGTGCCATTTATAGCAGGAACACAGCAGTCCACTATCCACAGGATACAAACACCCCCAGAAATAGGAGCCAGAACCAAACTCGGATGACAAAGATGTGGATTTAGTTCAGCTTGGTGAAAACTTTGCCCTTTGTCTCCAAGCTAGTTCATTGCCTGTCATTTCTGAGTAACAGCTTCAATTATTTCTGAAGTGATTACCCTGTATGGAAAAACACTACAATCTTATGCTGGCAACATTCTTGATGCTTATTTTAGTGATATCAAAGTAATTTCAGTTGGTAACCAAGCTGTGTGGTGTATAGAGAGTAGGAAGAAATTGTAGATGCTGGTTTAAACCGAAGGTGGACACAAAATGCTGGGGTAACTCAGTGGGACGGGCAGCGTCTCTGTAGAGAAGGAATGGATGACGTTTCGGGCCGAGACCCTTCTTCAGAAAGGGAGAGGAATAATATAGACAGTGATGTAGAGAGATATAAAACAAATGAATGAAAGATATGCAAAAAAGTAATGATGATAAAGGAAACAGGTTGTATGAAGTTAGAGAAGTCAATATTCATACCCCTGGGTTGTAAGCTGCTCAAGCAAAATATGAGGTGCTGTTCCTCCAGTTTGTCATTAGCCTCACTCTGACAATGGAGGAGGCCTAGGACAGGAAGGTCAGTGTGGGAATGGGAAGGGGAATTAAAGAATTTGGCAACCAGCAGATCAGGTAGTTCCAGGCGGACTGAGTGAAGGCTTTCAGCGAAACGATTGCCCAGATTACGTTTGGTCTCGCCGATGTATAAGAGTCCACATCTTAAACGAGGTTGGAGGAGGTGCAAGTGAACCTCTGCCTAACCTGAAAGGACTGTCAGGGTCCCTGGACAGAGTCAAGGGGGGAGGTATAGGGGCAGGTGTTGCATCTTCTGCGGTTGCAGGGGAAGGTACCTGGGGAGGGGGTGGTTTGGGTGGGAAGGGATGAGTTAACCAGGGAGTTGCGGAGGGAACATAGAGTCATACAGCATGGAAACAGGCCCTACAAAGCTACAAACCCACACGTCTTTGGAGTGTGGGTGGAGGCCGGACCACCTGGGGAAAACCTAAGCAGTCACAGGGAGAACGTACAAACTCTGTACAGACAACACCCATAGTCAGGATCGAACCTGGGTCTCCGGCGCCGTGAGGCAGCAGCTTTACCGCTGCACCAACATGCAGGTTCCTCTGTCAAAGTAAACAAAGTGTTTTATGTAGAAAGGTCAAGAAACATGCTGGGAATGCTAGTGCCAAGCAAAGCCCTTCATGCCAGGAGGTTCACCAGTACAACCATTACTAGCTTGCTAAATGGCCATGAGGGTTGAGGGTTAGACTGTACTTATATCCAGTGACAGTATCAAGTAAAGATCCAAAATGAATGTAGGCATTTTAATGTTGCTGGAAGAGAGATGGTTGTGATGTGATCAAGTCAAGTCAAGTTTCAAGGTTTTATTCATCACATGCACATAAAATGCAGTGAAATGATTGTATTATGATTCCAAAAGAATATAGGGGGGATATGAAGGGGCCGGCCTTGACCTAGAGACTGGTGAGTAACTCTGATGTGCTGCCTGAATGGTGCTTGGAACTGGGTGGCTTACAATATTTAAGAGGTCTGAAGAAGGGTCTCGACCCGAAACGTCGCCAATTCCTTCTCTCCAAAGATGCTGCCTCACCCGCTGAGTTTCTCCAGCATTTTTTGCCTACCTGGTATTTAAGAGGTGTCCAGTTGCACACTGGAATCGGACTGAGAGCCATGGACCAAGTGCTGGGCAATGGGGCAGCATGGTGGCACAGTAGTAGTTGCTGCCTTACAGCACCAGGGGCCCAGTTTCGATCCTGACTATGGGTGCCCTCGGCTCGGAGTTTGTACGTTCTCCCTGTGACCATGTGGGTTTCCTCTGGGTGCTCCAGTTTCCTCTCACATCCCAAAGGTGTGCAGGTTTGTAAATTAATTGGCTTCTATATATTATCCATACATAGTGTGTCGGATAGAACTAGTGTTCGGCTGAGCGTTGATCGGCATGAACCTGCTGGGCCGAAGGGCCTGTTTCCACACCGTGTCTCAAAACTAAATTAAACTAAACTAAGTGGGATTAATGTGGAAGGATGCCCACTAGTTGGTGCGATGGAGCTGGCCAGAATGGCATCTTTCTATGCTGTACAATTCTAAAAATCTCGGCACTGTGAGTAACAATTTCTACCGACGAGAGAACAAAAGCGACTCTTGGGAACGCCGCTTCCTTCAAAAACAGGAAGACCAGACCAGATGAGGAAACGTTTATCTGTTTCCAGCCAAGTCCTTCATATTCCGAGCTTCCTCCAGAAGTGTACTGTTTCGTTTTGGTGATCCTTGCATTCAGCATGAACAAATACTGTAAATATCAATGGCAGGTTTAGGAAGATGCGTTCCAACCACTTGCTTGAATTTAGGGAGGATGTGGCTTCTGACCCACTTTGTTCTTTATCTCTTTAAATCCTTCCTGTCTGCAATAATTTCTACTTCTGTCAAAGATTCACCATATGAAAAATCAATTCTTGGTTTCTGTGCACAGTTTGGCCTGAAGCATGTTTCCAATAATTTCTGTTATGTTCTAAGGTATCCAGTGTTTCCACATCTTTATATGCACTTGAATGAAGTGATGCTTATATTAAGTGTCGCCCCATATTAAGTGTGTAAGAAAGAACTGCAGATGCAGTCTGAAGAAGGGTCTCGACCCGAAATGTCGCCCATTCCTTCTCTCCAGAAATGCTGCCTGACCTGCTGAGTTACTCCAGTATTTTGTTGCCCAAATTACATTACAGGAGTAGGTGAGTTTCGAAGATGTGCTGGATTTATTCAGAATACTGAGTCATAGCACGACATATACTGGATCTGAATTGGAAATGCTGCAAGCATTGTCTTTCTATTCAATACCTCTCTGTGAAAAATATTTAACTCTCCAGTGTAGAAGAATTTAACTGAGCAACAGGCTACAATTCCACAGCATTTCGAAGCTTATGTAACTCTGTCATAGGCGTTCTAGTATCAGGGATTACTTTGAATCGCAGTCAATCCAAATTTCCTTTCCTTTACTTTAGAGATACAGCATGGAAACAGGCTCTTCGGCCCACCAAGAACCTACCGACCAGCGATCCCTGCACACTATCCTGCACACACACAAAACAATTTACAATTTTGCCGAAGACAATTTGGTAAACGTGGGCGACGTTTTAGGTCGAGACCCTTCTTCAGACTGATGTCAGGGGAGGGGGCGGGACAAAGATTGAATGTAGGTGGAGACAGTAAGACTAGTGAGAGAACTGGGAAGGGGGAGAAAATGGAGAGGGAAAGCAAGGGCTATCTGAAGTTAGAGGTCAATGTTCATACTGCTGGGGTATAAACTACCCAAGCAAAATATGAGGCGCTGTTCCTCCAATTTGCGCTGGGCCTCACTCTGACAATGGAGGAGGCCCAGGACAGAAAGGTCAGATTGGGAATGGGAGGGGGAGTTGAAGTGCTGAGCCACCGGGAGATCAGATAGGTTAAGACGGACTGAGCGGAGGTGTTCATCAAAACGATCACTGAGCCTGTGCTTGGGCTCGCCGATGTAGAGAAGTTGACACCTGGAACAACGGATACAGTCGATGAGGTTTGAGAAGGAGTTGATGAGGCTCTCACTAGGGTCTCCTCGCTATCCCACAGCTCCGCTCCTACACCCTCTCCCCCTATTCGTAACAAGGACAGTCCCCCTTGTCCTCACCTTCCACCCCCATCAGACAGCATATAATCCTCCAACATTTTCGCCACCTCCAATGGAATCCCACTACTGGCCACATCTTCCCATTTCCACCCCTTTCTGCTTTCCACAGAGACAGTTCCCTCCGAAACTCCCTGGTCAACTCGTCCCTTCCCACCCAAACCACCCCTATCCCGGGTATTTTCTCTTGTAAACGCAGGAGATGCAACACCTGTCCCTTTACCTCCCCCCTCGAATCCATCCAAGGACACAAACAGTCTTTAAAGGTGAGGCAGAGGTTCACTTGCATCTACTCCAACCTCATCTATTGTATCTGCTGTTCCAGTGTCAATTTCTCTACGTCGGCGAGACCAAGCGCAGGCTTGGCGATCGTTTCACTGAACATCTCCGCTCAGTCCACCTTAACCTACCTGATCTCCCGGTTGCTCAGCACATCAACTTCCCCTCCCATTCCCAATCTGACCTTTCTGTCCTGGGCCTCCTCCATTGTTAGAGTGAGGCCCAGCCCAAATTGGAGGAACAGCACCTCATATTTTGCTTGGGTAGTTTACACCCTAGTGGTATGAACATTGACTTCTCTAACTTCAAATAGCCCTTGCTTTCTCGCTCCATCCCCTCTCCCTTCCCAGTTGTCCCACTAGTCTTATAGTCTCCACCTACATTCTATATTTGTCCCGCCCCCTCCCCTGACATCAGTCTGAAGAAGGATCTTGACCCGAAATGTCACCCATTCCTCCTCTCCAGAGATGCTGCCTGTTCCACTGAGCTACTCCAGCATTTTGTGTCTGCATTGAGTTCAGTTCAGAGATGCAGTGTGGAAACAGGCCCTTCGGCCAACCACGTCCGCGCCGACCAGCGCTACCCGCACACTAATACTATCCTACACACTAGGGACAATTTACAATCTTTACTAAAGGCAACTAACCTACAAACCTGTAGATCTTTGGAGTGTGGGAGGAAACTGGAGCACCCGGAGAAAACCCATGCAGATCACAGGCAGAACGTACAAACTCCGTACTGACAGCACCTGTAGTCAGGGTCGAACCTGGGTCTCTCGCTCTGTAAGGCAGCAACTCTACCGCTGCGCCACCGTGCTGCCCTTGAAATGGGGGCCCTGAAGTTGAAATGGTTGTGAATATTCATTTCAGCCAGCCGTGACGGTCATGATGTTGGGGTGGGAGATTGCAACCTTCACGTGGTCCACCCTGTTTCGGCGAATGCAATCAGCATGGCGTGCACAAACAGAACATCAAACAGACCAAGTTGTCTTACAACTTTAGGCTGTGCACGCCATACGCAAGAAGAAGAAGTCATGATGTTATGTCACTATGATAATAACTCTAAATCTCTCTCTGATATCTCAATGCTGATTGTGACAGGATTTTTATATATTCTTTTGTTACCTTTTAATCCAAACAACTTTAGGAGACATAAGAGGCTGCGGTTGCTGGAGTCTTGAGCAAAGACAGACTTGCTACAGGAACTCAGTGTGCCAGGCAGCAACTTTAAGGCTTCATGGCTGAAATACAAGATCTTGAAAATTCTCTCACTCACCTGGGGTTGGCTCATAAGTGATAGGAGCAGAATTGGGACATTTGACCCATCAAGTCTATTCCGCCATTCAATCATGGCTGATCTATCTCTGCCTCCTAACCCCATTCTCCTGCCTTCTCCCCACGGTAGCGGCAGACTCACAGCGCCAGAGACACGGGTTCAATCCTGACTACGGGTGCTGTCTGTACAGAATTTGTACGTTCTCCCCGTGACCGCATGGATTTTCCCCAGGTGGTCCGGTCTCCACCCACACTCCAAAGACGTGTGGGTTTGTAGCTTTGTAGGGCCTGTTTCCATGCTGTATGACTCTATGTTCCCTCCGCAACTCCCTGGTTAACTCATCCCTTCCCACCCAAACCACACCCTCCCCAGGTACCTTCCCCTGCAACCGCTGAAGATGCAACACCTGCCCCTATACCTCCCCCCTTGACTCTGTCCAGGGACCCTGACAGTCCTTTCAGGTTAGTGGCAGACTCACAGCGCCAGAGACACGGGTTCGATCCTGACTACGGGTGCTGTCTGTACAGAATTTGTACATTCTCCCCGTGACCGCATGGATTTTCCTCGGGGGCTCCGGTTTCCTCCCATTCTACAAAGACGTGCAGGTTTGTAGGATAATTGGCTGCGGTAAAGATTGTCCCAGCGTGCTCGGATGCTAATGTACGGTGATCGCTGGTCGGCATGGATGCGGTGGGTCAAAGGGCCTGTTTCCGGGCTGTATCTCTACTCTAAACTAAACTAAACTAAATCAGCTTAAAGATGCAGAAAACCATTCCATCACTCTATAATAGAAATATAGAAACATAGAAAATAGGTGCAGGAGTAGGCCATTCGTCCCTTCGAGCCTGCACTGCCATTCAATATGATCATGGCTGAACATCCAACTCAGTATCCCATCCCTGCCTTCTCTCCATATCCCCTGATCCCTTTAGCCACAAGGGCCACATCTCACTCCCTCTTAAATATAGCCAATGAACTGGCCTCAACAACCTTCTGTGGCAGAGAATTCCACAGATTCACCACTCTCTGTGTAATGTTGGTTGGCTCTGCCTCAGACTTCATCTGTGTCTTTCTCAGACAGCATCCCGTCCTGTGGTACATGATGCCTTCCTCAGCCTCCACCTCCTTGGCTCTAATCCATGAAGCTGTCCCCATATTCCTTATTGCTGTTGTAGTTGTTGGATTCTTACTACATCGTGTAGCAAGGAACTGCAGATGCTGGTTTACACCAAAGATAGACACAAAATGCTGGAGTAACTCAGCGGGACAGGCAGTGACGGAAATCACTATCAAAATATGGAGGGGACCGGGGAACAGGGGGGGACACAATTTCTTGGCGGCCGCACGCGCATGCGCACACTCACACTCACACACACACGCAAGGCTTTGGTGGTTTCAGCCATGGGCCCTGTGAATGGTAATTTCAGCTCAATCCAGCGCTAAATGCAACTCAACTCTGCCTGGACTGACGGAATACCAGTCCGGAGCCGTGGAGCTAGTGCTGCTTCTCCGCACTGGCTGTAAGCCTGGGCTGGGCCATATTTCCTTTAAGTCCCGGCAGGGCTGTAGGCTAACCTGGCGGGACAGTTCTATTTGCCGGCTGTGGGCCTGGGGGCGCAGCTCCTGTCTGACTCCCGATGTCTCTGGCCACCCCCAGCCATGGGAGGGGGGGGGGCACTCGGGTGGGGACGGGGATGGTCCAGTGGAGGTTCGGTAGCGTTTGCAGCACCGGAGAGCCGGCTGGGATCGATCCTGGCTGCGGATGAGGCGCAGGTCTGTGTCCAGGGCTGTCGTTGTGACCCTATGACCTGGGCACGTCTCCCTCCTCCAATCATTGCGCTCTATCCTCAGTCCCACCCCCAGCCTCGCGGAAAGTGGAGCTTTCCACTTTAAAATCCGGATTACAAAAAATGGTGTCCCCTGCCTCCACCCCCCCCCCCCCCGGGATTTCCACCACTGGAGACAGGCAGCATCTCTGAGGAGAAGGAATGGGTGACATTTTGGGTCGAGACCCTTCTTCAGACTGACAGTCAGGAGAGAGGGAGACCGGAGATATGGAAGGATAAGGTATGAAAATGAAAGATTAAAGCAGACGCTGATCAAGGAAATGTGTGAGGGGAATAATTTAATAGAAATAGCAACCTTTTCACACAGAGGGTGCTGGATGATATTGGATGAGCTGCCAGAGGAGGTAGCTGAGGCAGAAACATCATTTACTCCACTCACCGGATTCTAGGCACGTGCTCTCTGTGTTCTTTCCATTGTAATTGGAAGCTTGCTCTTCCTTCCACAAGTTTCAATTAAAACCTTGAGTAAGACCGCAGCCTCTGACAGTGTTGTTCTGGTCTGGCTGTTCCACAGCTGGGCTGCATGTGAAGCCTGGCATTGGGCTTATGTGACTTTGAGTTCCCCAGCTGTGTGAACTTCCTTCCCCGTTGTTTTTACACCGTTCTCCACTTTTCCATTGATTGCTTAGTGTCGGTTAGTTTATTGTCATGTGTACCGATGTACAGTGAAAAGCTTTTTGTTGCGTGCTAACCAGGCAGCGGAAAGACAATACATGATTACAGTCAAGCCATTCTCATATATACATACACGATAAAGGGAATAACATGCATAACATTTAGTGCAAGATAAAGCCAGTAAAGTCCGATCAAAGACAATCCGAGGGTCACCAATGAGGTAGATAGTAGTTCAGTCTGAAGAAGGGTCTCAACCCAAAACGTCACGCACTCCTTCTCTCCAAAGATGCTGCCTATCCCGCTGAGTTACTCCGGTTTTTTGTGTGTTATCTCTAATAGTTCGGGACTGTTATCTAGTTGTGATAGGATAGTTCAGTTGCCTGATAATAGCTGGGAAGAAACTGTCCCTGAATCAGGAGGTGTGCCTATTGCCCGATGGGAGAGGGGAGAGGGGAGAAAGGAGAGTGGTCAGGGTGCAACATGTCCTTGATTATGCTGCTGGCCTTGCCGAGGCAGCGTGAGGTATAAATGGAGTCAGTGGAAGGGAGGTTGATTTGTGTGATGGTCTGGGCTGCGTCCACAATTCTCTGCAATTGCTGGCGGTCTTGGATGGAGCTGTTCCCTGATGCTGTGATGCATCCCGATAAAATACTTTGTGGGCAGTGCGGTGATGATCTGGTATGAGTGAGTTCCCATGCAACTAATTGTGGGCAGCTGTCAATCACAAACACATCTGGGAAACGGCTTTTGGTAAACGGAGCTGCAGTCTAAAGTAACAGCTGAAGTTTCCTTGCATCGACATCATCCACTTCCAACAAGTTTAAAATAGAATTGATTTCTCTGAAGAAGGGTTTCAACCCGAAATGTTGCTTATTTCCTTTGCTCCATAGATGCTGCCTCACCCGCTGTGTTTCTCCAGTATTTATGTCTACCATTGATTTCTATGAGAGAGTTTCTTGGCCTCAGCTATGAAGAGAGCTGTTGTTACCTCCACTCAAGGTCTACATGCAACCTAACTTTCACTCACAAGAGCAGATTCACGAGGATGTTGCCAGGACTTGAGTGCCTGAGCTAAAGGGATAGGTTGGGCAGGTTAGAACTGTATTCCTTGGAGCCCAGGAGGATGAGAGGTGATCTCATAGAGGTGTATAAGTTAATGGGGGGAAAGACAGGATACATGCACACAATCATTTACTCAGAATAAGGAACCAGAGGACAAAGGTTAAAGGTGACATGGGATTAATTGAATAGAAAACTGAGGGGCAACTTTCTCACACATATTGGGTATATTGGATGAGTTGCCAGAGGAGGTAGTTGAGGTAGAAACTATAGCAATATTTAAAAGACATTTGGACAGGTACATGGATAGGAAAGGTTTGGAGGGATGGAGGCAGGTGGGACTAGTGCAGAAGAAGGGCCTGTTTATGTGCTGTATGTCTCTATGACTATGACCAAGCCTTGTCTCCATAGATTTGTACACATCACACTGCAGGGTGAAGTGGCAGAGACCCAGGTTCGATCATGACAATGGGTGCTCTCTGTACGGAGTTTGCACGAACTCCCCGTGACCGCGTGGCTTTTCCCGCAGTTCTCTGGTTGCTTCCCACACCCCAAGGATCTTCTACTACTTCTTCTTCTTTTGTATGGCGTGCACAGCCTAAAGTTGTAGGACAACTTGTTCTATTTGATCTTATTTGATCGTGCACGCCAGGTTGATTGCATTCGTCGAAACAGTGAAGGTTGCAATCTCCCACCCCAAGGATGAACAGGTTTGTGGGTTAATGGGCTTTGGTGATTTAAAAATTGTAAATTGTCCTTAGTGTGTACGGGATTATCGCTGGTCAGCGTGGACTCGGTCAGCTGAAGGATCTGTTTCCGCACTGTATCTCTAAACTAAACTAAAGTAATTTCACTACCGCATCCATTTCTTGCCAGAGCTATGATATACGAGCTCCCGAAAGGCAGCTGCTCAGAAGCGCTGAGTCTTTGCATTCTCCATTTCATTTCCCGTAGGTTTTGTTACCACCACTCTCTCACCTCTGGGAATGGAAGTCTGAGCAAGGGAGTATGGGATCTCCTGTTGCCCCAGTGTGTCTGTGATCTCTGTGTCCTGTGGTTCGATACTCTCAGCTCAGTCTGGTTCTGCCATTCATCTTACTGCCTGGACGATGGCACCCTGCTGTCGGTTCAGAATCTCTCTCCAGCCTTGGCAGAGATTCCTCATCACAATCGCCTCAAAGAGTATGTGATCAATCGCTCCATGTACACATTTGCCCCATGGGCGGCACGATGGCGCAGCAGTAGAGTCGCTGCCTTACAGCGCCAGCATCCCAGGTTCGATCCTGACTACAGATGTTGTTTGTACAGAGTTAGTACATTCTCCCCGTAAGCGCGTGGGTTTTCTCCGGGTGCTCTGGTTTCCTCCCACTCTCCAGAGATGTACAGGTCTGTAGGTTAATTGGTTTCAGTAAAAATTGTAAATTGTCCCTAGTGTGTAGGATAGTGTTGGTGTAAGGGATGATCGCTGATCAGCGCGGACTCGGTGGGCGAAAGGGCCTGTTTCCGAGCTGTATCTCTCTGTATCTGTCTCGCTGTACTGTTGGAACCTCTCGCCCAAGTGCTTCAAGCTTATGGCGCTGTTATCATTTTAGAATAATGTAAAGCACATTGGGTCTGTTACTGCTTGCTCATCTTCCAGGATCCTTTACTGAAACATCTGCTAAAGCACCAGCTACTTTCTGTCATTTGGATAGACAATAGACAATAGGTGCAGGAGTCGGCCATTTGGCCCTTCGAGCAGAGCTTTGTTGTTTGGATCCCAACATCCATTAATCCTGACATTTCCATTATTACCTTCATCTCTGCAGAAATGAACCTTTCTGAGGTGTCCACATCACCACTAAGGATGGACACAAAATGCTGCAGTAACTCAGCGGGACAGGCAGCATCTCTGGAGAACAAGGATAGGTGACGTTTTGGGTCAAGACCCTTCTTCAGACTGTCAGATCAGTCTGAAGAAGGGTCTCGACCCGAAACGTCTCACATTCCTTCTCTCCAGAGATGCTGCCTGTCCCGCTGAGTTACTCCAGCATTTTGTGTCTTTTGTGGATTGAAGCCAGCATCTGCAGTTCCTTCTTACCACTAAGGAAACCTACTTCAGTTTAGTTTTTTTATTTGCGCTTCAATTATTTCTCTCCTCATCTCTCCCTTAAGTTCCCATCTGTCTATCAACACCATCACTTCGCTGTTACAGTATTTCATTCTCCAGAGACAAGAACATCATCTTTGAAGCTCTTTCTGTTGTGAGACCTTCTTGGGTCAGATCCTGCCTTTGCTGAATCTCTTTGGATGTCAAACAGTTCAGTTGTTCATCCATCATGTACAATCTCAAGGGGGTGAGACCCAACCAACATCCAGTCACACAGAGGTCAACATTCCATTCGAGCAACTGAAACTGTCATTGTTAAAACTTTCTTTCTCTTGATGTGATCCATCTGCTGTCTCTCCATAACAGGTAAAAATTCTAAGTCAGGCCACATTTATTCAATAAGTGTACAAACTACTCAAACTTCTCTAATGTTCTCTAACGCTTAAAAGCCTGGCCCACTTACGCAATTTCTTCAGTGACTTGCCGGCACCCGTCATAGTCACAGCAGCTAGCTGATAATTTTCACGTTGAAAATCCAGCAGTGACCAGAAAAAGGGACGACTCTTTGGGCGACATCTCACAACCATACAGGCGTCACGTGTCGACATGTCGCGGGGTGATGCCTGTATGGTCGTGAGTAATCGCCCAAAGAGCCGTACATTTTTCTGGTCGCCATTAGATTTTCAACGTTGAACATTTTCGGCAACCTGCCGCGACTATGATGGGTGCTGGCAAGTCGCTGAAAAAATTTGCATATGTGGGACAGGCCCTTCAGGCTCCTTTCTGATATTTACCACCAATAACTCATTCTTATTTTTAGTTAAGCATCACTCATCATAATCTGTGGTCTCTTGGTAAGTTTAGTTTAGTTTAGAGATATGGCGTGCAAATTGGTCCTTTGTCCCACTGAGTTCGCGCTGCCCAGCAATCCCGCACGCTAGCACTATCCTACACACATTAGGGACAATTTACAATTATACCAAGCCAATTAGCCTGCCAGCCTGTACGTTGTTGCAGTGTGGGACTAACCTAAAGCACCCGGAGAAACCCCATACGGTCACAGGGAGAACATACAGACAGCACCTGTAATCAAGATCAAACACTGGTGTCTGGCGCGGTAAGGCAGCTACTCTACCGCTGCACCACCGTGCTGCTCCTACCTGCTGTAACCAAATAGCATCAGATGTGAAATGCAGACTTTATCCATTGCCTCGTTTGGTTGGAAGTATCCTGCAGCACCACACAGGGAATGGATATTCTCACAGCATCCCGGCTACTATTTACCCATCACCTGCAACACACATTTCACAGGAGGGGCACATTTCACATGAATGGCGCAGTGGAGCAGCGGGTAGTGCTGCTGCCTCACAGAGCACTACCCATTACATTGCTATGAGAATGCAGGGTGACTTGAACAGGTTGGGAGAGTGGGCAGATGCATGGCAGATGAAATTTAATGCGGATAAATGTGAGGTTATCCACTTTGGTAGCAAAAACAAGAAGGCAGATTACTATCTAAATGGCGTCAAGTTAGGAAAAGGGGAAGTACAAAAGGGATCTGGGGGTCCTTGTACATCAGTCTATGAAAGTAAGCATGCAGGTACAGCAGGCAGTGAAGAAAGCGAATGGCATGTTGGCCTTTATAACAAGAGGAATCGAATATAGGAGCAAATAGGTCCTTCTGCTGTTGTACAGAGCCCTAGTGAGACCACACCTGGAGTACTGTGTGCAGTTTTGGTCCCCTAATTTGAGGAAGGACATTCTTGCTATTGAGGGAGTGCAGCGTAGGTTTACAAGGTTAATTCCCGGAATGGCGGGACTGTCATATGCTGAGAGAATGGAGCAGCTGGGCTTGTACACTCTGGAGTTTAGAAGAATGAGAGGGGATCTCATTGACACATATAAGATTGTTAAGGGCTTGGATACGCTAGAGGCAGGAAACATGTTCCCGATGTTGGAGGAGTCCCGAACCAGGGGCCACAGTTTAAGAATAAGGAGTAAGCCATTTAGAACGGAGACGAGGAAACACATTTTCTCACAGAGAGTGGTGAGTCTGTGGAATTCTCTGCCACAGAGGGCGGTGGAGGCAGGTTCTCTGGATGCTTTCAAGAGAGAGCTAGATAGGGCTCTTAAAGATAGCGTAGTCAGGGGATATGGGGAGAAGGCAGGAAAGGGGTATTGATTGTGGATGATCAGCCATGATCACATTGAATGACAGTGTTGGCTCGAAGGGTCAAATGGCCTACTCCTGCGCCTATTGTCTATTGTCTATTGACCCTGGGTGCTGTCTGTGTGTAGTTTGCACGTTTTCTCAGGGTTTTCTCCAGGTGTGCTCCAATTTCCTTCCATATCCCAAAGACGTGCGGGTTTGCAGGTGAAGTGCCTCTGTAAATTATCTCTCATGTGTCGGAAGCAGGATACCATAGAAGTACTGCAAACAGGTGATCGATAATTAGCTTGGCCTCGATGGGCCGAAGAGCCTGTTTCCATGCTGTATCTTTCAATTAAACAATCATAACTTTATCTCTCATGGTCTATTTGAGTTACCTCTGGGGCTGGTTCAAAATGTCCTTCCATCATCAGTGATTTACACCTGAGAACAGGTGCCTTGCAAACTCAATGAGCCAGAAAATTGCTGTTAATGATCAAAAGATAAGAGAATAATGTAATGAGGGATAACTGAATGGCCAAATGACAGCTTTATACATGAATGGAACAGCTGGTGCTCGATCCCAGTGTTGTCGCAGGTGAACAAAGCATTGTCAAAGGTGTCTTTAGTTCTCTTCGGAATAAGTAAGATAAATAAGAGGCCATACTTGATGTTAAGGGATCTCCCAGTTGTCCCGAGTTAATAATCTGATCAAGTTATTTCTTTCTATTTATTCCTCAATCAATTGTCTGATTATTCGCAAGCTCCTTATCTCATCACCTTTTATCTACTTCCTATCTCTGGCCTCTGCCCACCCATCTGCCAATTAACCCCCCCATCGCAGTCGCTGCCTCAAAAAGGCTGCCAGCATCATCAAGGACCCACACCATCCTGGCCACATATTCATCTCTCCGCTGCCTTCAGATAGAAGGTACAGGTGCCTGAAATCTGCAACATCCAGGTTCAGGAACAGCTTCTTCCCCACAGCCATCAGACTATTAAACACAACTTCAAACAAACTCTCAACTATAAGCCTAGCACTTTATCTGTTTATTTATGTGTGTGTCTATAAATATCTATTGTATATGGACACACTGATCTGTTCTGTATTTATGCCGACAATATTCTGTTGTGCTGAAGCAAGCAAGAATTTCATTGTCCTATCTGGGACACATGACTCTCTCTTGACTATTGACTCTCGCTTGACTCACCTGTATCGGAAAAAATAGGTGCAGGAGGCCATTCGGTCCTTCGAGCCTACACCCACCTCTCACCTGCCAGGCTTTGTCCTGTCCCTAATTCCCTTCCAGTTTTCTCATCCCTCCTACAATCAGTCTGAAGAAGGGTCGTGACCTGACACGTCACCTATCCATGTTCTCCAAAGATGCTGCCTGACCCGCTGAGCTTTTCCAGCCTTTTTGTGCCTCTATTTTGTAAGCCAGCATCTGCAGTTCCTTGTGTCTACATTCATGAGTCCTTGTTAGTGGCACCTTAGCTGCACAGAGCAGCTGTCACATTTTACAAATGATAGGGGAGAAGGTAGCTTCAGGATTGTTCTCTTCAATGGTGGTAGACCCCCACATGTGAAATCCCCAGAGGTGAGACCCTCACAGCTGAGACCCCCACAAGTGAGACCCCCACAGCTGAGACCCCCACAGGTGAGACCCCGACAGCTGAGATCCCCACAGCTGAGACCCCCACAGCTGAGACCCCCACAGCTGAGACCCCACAGCTGAGACCCCCACATGTGAGACCCCCACAGGTGAGACCCCTACAGCTGAGACCCCCACAGCTGAGACCCCCACAGCTGAGACCCCCACAGGTGAGACCCCCACAGGTGAGACCCCCACAGCTGAGACCCCCACAGCTGAGACCCCTACAAGTGAGACCCCCACAGCTGATACCCCCACAGGTGAGACACCACATATGAGATCCCCACAGCTGAGACCCCCACAGGTGAGACCCCCACAGCTGAGACCCCCACAGCTGATACCCCCACAGCTGAGACCCCCACAGCTGAGACCCCCACATGTGAGACCCCCACAGCTGAGACCCCCACATGTGAGATCCCCTACAGCTGAGACCCTTACAAGTGAGACCCCCACAGGTGAGACCCCCACATGTGAGACACCACGTATGAGATCCCCACAGTGTTCAATTCAATCTGCAAATCATCAGCATTCCAGACGTACATGCAATCAGACAACAATAGGCCAGGATAGACCAGGCCTGGATAGAGTGGATGTGGAGATGATGTTTCCACTACTGGGAGAGTCTAGGGCCAGAGGCCAGAGCCTCAGAATAAAAGGATGTTCCTTTAGAAAGGAAATGAGGAGGGATTGTTTTAGTCAGAGGGTGGTGAATCTGTGGAATTCATTGTCACTGACGGCAGTGGAGGCCCCCAATGAATATTTTTAAGGTGGAGATTGACAGATTCTTCATTAGTACGGGTGTCAGGGATTATGGGGAGAAGGCAGGAGAATGGGGTTGAGAGGGAACGATAGATCAGCCATGATTGAATGGCGGGGTAGACTTGATGGGCCAAATGGCCTAATTCTGCTCCTAGAATTGTAATTGTCACTACACTTCACAAACTACTTCAATGACTGTAGATCAGGTTGGAGCGTGTGAACGGGGGAACTGCAGATGCTGGTTTAAATTTAAGATAGACACAATGCTGGAGTAACTCAGTGGGATAGGCAGCATCTTTGGGGAGAAGGAATGGGTGACGTTTTGGGTGGAGACCCTTCTTCAGGTTGCAGCATGCTGGTGTGTTGGATGAACACAATTCCCTCTTCCTCTGACTTTAGTGAGCGTGCGGCTGGTTTTTGAGTGATTGAGTGATGAACAGCTGGGCCGGATGTAGCTCAAGTTTCACCCTGCCTCGGCTCAGGGTCTCAGCCCGCTCAGCACAAAGGCACACTCTCATCAACCAACGTCTGGTCACTTCCCAACTGCAAATCATGGCAGGAATGGGAAAGCTGCTGCAAACAGTCACCCCCTCAGCTAGTGCTATCAGGACAGCCAGTCAATGCAGAATGAAAGACATAACCACCTCAAGCACTTCACAAAGCCCATTAGATCCTGGACCTAAGTAGTGGCAGGTAACGAAAATCCTTCATCTTGAAATATAAAATATGCAAACATTTTTGGCAAAATTCTTTATCAATAAATCAATTCACCCACATCAGTGACATTTTTGTAGCATTTTTGCACAGCAAGGCACAGAAGGAGGCCATTCAGCCCATGTTGTCTGGGCTAACTCTATTTATATCATTTTATTCCTTCATGCTCCGTGCAGTTTTTCTTCTTCCAATATTTATCACATTTCTTTTGAAAGCTATTACAAATATCACTGTATCTTAATTGGTACACGTGACAATAAAAGATCTTTGAAACCTTTGACCTAAATCTTTTAACCTACAAGCCTGCAATCTAAATATAAATGCTCATGGGTTTTCTAATTGCATATCATATTTAGCTCAGTCTGATGAAGGGTCTCCACCCAAAACGTCACCTATTCCTTTTTTCCAGAAATGCTGCCTGACCCTGTAAATTCTTCCAGCATTTTGTATCTATCTTCGATGTAAACCAACATCTGCAGTTCTTTCTTATACATCATATTTGGCTTTCTGGTTTGCTAAGGAAAACAATACCAACCTGCCCAATGTATTTAGTTTAGAAATACAGCGTGGAAACAGGCCCTTCGGCCCATCTAGTCTGTGCCAACCAGCAATCCCGTACACTCGCACCATCCTACACACTGGTGACAATATACATTTATACCAAGCCAATTATCCTCCAAACCTGGACAGATTTGGCTTTCTAGTTACTAACTCTCCAGCCATTTGAGAAATATACCAGCCGATATAAGTGGAGTATTGTGACAAATCTGGGCACCAGATTTTTGGATGCATGTGATGAATGTGAAAAAGATGTAGATCTTGCAGACTGAAATGTTTCCAGGAATGAGAAGTTCTTGTTGTGTGACTACACTGGACAGGTTAGTATTGTATTGTTCTCCTTAGAACAAGGAAGACCAAACGATGTTTAAAATCAGGAATTGATAAGACAGCATAAAACGGCAAGTCAGTACAGTATTCCTCACATGGCTGATGTATTAGTAACCAGAAATCTAAATATAATGTGCTATTAGAAAACAAGTGTTATTCCATGAACATTTAACATTCAGTTTAGTTTTTAGTTTAGAAATATAACGTGGAAACAGGCCCTTCAGCCCATCAAGTCTGTGCCAACCAGCAATCCTGTACACTAACACCATCCTACACACTAGTGACAATTTACATTTATACCAAGCCAATTATTCCTGCAAACCTGTACATCTTTGGAGTGTGTGAAGAAACTGGAGCACCCAGAGAAAACCCACGCTGTCACAGAGAAAACGTACAAACTCCGTACAGACAGCATGAGTAGTCAGGATTGAACCCGGGTCTCCGGCACTGTAAGACAGCAGCTCTACTGCTGCACCACCATGCCACCCTCAATTTAGATTACTACTTGGCAGGCTAAAAGATATAGGTCCAGCATAAGCTTACAAAAGAAATTTGATAAATATTAGAAGAAGAAAAACTGAATGAAGCGTTAAGGATAAAAGGATCTGAAATCAAGCTAGCCCAGCCAAAACGGGCCAAATGGCCTCCTTCTGTGCAATTCTACACTATGCTTCTACAAAAAAAATCACTGAAGTAGGGGAATTGATTTATTGAAAAAGAATTTTGCCAAAATCGTATCAGCATCAGCATATATTAATTTTCAAGATAAAGGATTTGCACCAAAGTACTGCACAGAAATTATTTGTTGGCTTCTGAAGAGAATTATGGAGGTGTTGAAATGAGGAATCTGTTTGTGTAGGAAGGAACTGCAGATGCTGGTTTACACCGGATAGACACAAAATGCTGGAGTACCTCAGTGGGACAGTCAGCATCTCTGGAGAGGAGTAATGAGTGATGTTTCAGGTCGAGACCCTTCTGCAGTATAATGTGGATAAATGTGAGGTTATCCACTTTGGTGGCAAAAACAGGATAGTAGACTATTACCTGAATGGTGGCCGATTAGGAAAAGGGGGGATGCAACGAGACCTGGGTGTCATGGTACACCAGTCATTGAAAGTAGGCATGCAGATGCAGCAGGCAGTGAAGAAAGTGAATGATATGTTAGCATTCATAGCAAAAGGATTTGAGTATAGGAGCAGGGAGGTTCTACTGCAGTTGTACAGGGTCTTGGTGAGACTACACCTGGAGTATTGCATACAGTTTTGGTCTCCTAATCTGAGGAAGGGCATTCTTGCCATAGAGGGAGTACAGAGAAGGTTCACCAGAGTGATTCCTGGGATGTCAGGACTTTCATATGAAGAAAGGCTGGATAGACTCAGCTTGTACTCGCTAGAATTTAGAAGATTGAGGGGGGATCTTATAGAAACTTACAAAATTCTTAAGGGGTTGGACAGGCTAGATGCAGAAAGATTGTTCCCGATGTTGGGGAAGTCCAGGACAAGGGGTCACAGTTTAAGGATGAAGGGGAAATCTTTTAGGACTGAGATGAGAAAAACATTTTTTACACAGAGAGTGGTAAATCTCTGGAATTCTCTGCCACAGAATGTAGTTGAGGCCAGTTGATTGGCTATATTTAAGAGGGAGTTAGATGTGGCCCTTGTGGCTAAAGGGATCAGGGGGTATGGAGAGAAAGCAGGTACAGGTTACTGAGTTGGATGATCAGCCATGATCATATTGAATGGGCCCGAAGGGCCGAATGGCCTACTCCTGCACCTATTTTCTATGTTTCTATGTTTCTATGTTTCAGACTTATCTTTGAGGAATCTGTATGCGGAGACTGTATGACTGCACCAGAGTCCCTGAACGCTTGCAGCTTCCAAACCCACGGCTCGCAATGCCAGCCATTCCTTCCCTGTTCGCTGTTTGTGGATTGAGAGACAGCTCGCTGCTGACAGGGAGACAGATGTAAATGTGGAAAATCAGTGAAGGTTCAAGTAATTCAGGCTGCAAAGTGTCATGCGTGTCAACTGATTCTGATCATTGCACATATTTCTTTGTAAAAAGCACAGAATCTGTCACATTAAAATTAGCTCTGGATATGATGACGTCTTTCCTGCAGGTTTTAATATTTTTAATTTTTATTTGGCTGCAACGTCCATGAGAGAACTATCCTGTTTCATGGTATCAATTAACTGTGTTCAAAGAAACTGGGCATTATTTAAAACTGGAAAATTATCTTTATACGTTTTCTTTTAAAAAAACACTGGGCATTGTGTAAAGCTGGAAATTTATCTTCATTTTTTCTTTTTTTTTTAAATGGGCCTAATGCAAAACTGGAAAATGATCTTCAAAGGCTATCTTTTCAAAAAATCTGAGCGTTATGTAAATCTGGGAAATTATCTTTAAAAGTATTTTGTTCTTTTTTTCAAAACCTGAGCCAGAACATTAATTTCTGGATGTCAGGAATTAAGGCCAAAATTGTGAATGAGGATCTGGAACAGATTCAGGAAAAAAATTTCACAGTTAAGCTGGTGGTGGGGTAAAGGAACAAGCAGTATATTATTAGCCATCGAGTAAATCCTGCAATATTAACTCTTCTACATGTTACTGTATGGAAATAAAATGCAGTAGCTATTAATTAAATAGAACCCATCTTCACAAAAAACATTGGGGTTGAAATGCAATCCATGCTGTTTCACGTCTGATATCCTTGCAGTATCACTGGTACTAACTGCTGCAAGCTTATTTTAGCCTGACTTATTACAGTAATTAGACACAAAATGCTGGAGTAACTCAGCGGGACAGGCAGCATCTCTGGTGAGAAGGGATGGGTGACGACTCGGGTCGAGACTCTTCTTCAGACCTCAGGCTGAAGAAGGGTCTCTATCCGTAAAATCACCCATTCCTTCTTTCCAGAGATGCTGCCTGTCCCGCTGAGTTACTCCAGCATTTTGTGTCTGTCTTTGGTGTAAACAAGCATCTGCAGTTCCTTCCTACATATTTCAGTAATTGTTCCTGCCAATAAACTTGTACACCTCTTCTAATTGTTTCTGCCTAAGATACAAATGAATTATTGAAAGATGCTGGCACATAGGATTTAGTTTCATTGAACCATTAATTTAAAGACAGTATCAATGACGTTCAGAAGAACATAGGAAATAAAACCAGGGACAGGCCATATAACCCTATGTGTTTCCTTCCCCAGTTAATGATATTACCGCAGGTCTCCGAACTCAAACCTGCCAAATTCTCCTATCCTTCCATCCATTAGAGGGAGAGCAAGGAGGGAAGAGACAATGACTTTGGGACTTTAAACTGTGTTGAGTGTTTGTTTTGTTATTTATTCTATGTTATGACTGCAGGCTAAACCATTTTGTTGCACTGAAAAGTGCAATGACAATAAAATTGAATCCAATCCAATTAATATTCATTGTAAATAGGTGAGGTTTCATTACTGATCCACCTAGTTACAGTCTGAGGAAGGGTCTCAACCCAAAACGACACCCATTCCTTTTCTCCAGAGATGCTGCCTGTCCCGCTGAGTTACTACAGCATTTTGTGTCCTGTCTCACCTGCTATCTGTACTGTAACCATGTTTCCTCAAAGGCTAACATTTTAACAGCAACTCCATCAGTCTTTAGGTAGACACAAAAAATACTGGAGTAATTCAGCGGGACAGGCAGCATCTCTGGAGAGAACGAATGGGTGGTGTTTCGGTTCGAGACCCTTCTTCAGACTGATGTCAGGGGAGTGGGCGAGACAAAGATAAAATGTAATCGGAGACAGTAAGACTGGTGGGAGAACTGGGATGGGGGTGGGGATGGAGAGGTAAAGCAAGGGCTATTTGAAGTTAGAGAAGTCAATGTTCATATTGCTGAGGTGTAAGCTGCCCAAGCAAAATATGAGGTGATGATCCTCCAATTTGCACTGGGCCTCACTCTGACAATGGAGGAGGCCCAGTGCAGAAAGGTCAGATTGGGAATGGGATGGGGAGATAAAGTGTTGAGCAACCGGGAGATCAAGTATGTTTAGGCGGACTGAGCGGAGGTGTTCAGCGAAACGATCGCTGAGCCTGCGTTTGGTCTCGCCGATATATAGGAGTAAACACCTGTAACAGCGGATACAGCAGATGAGGTTGGAGAAAGTGCAAGTGAACCTCTTCTGCCTCACCTGAAAATGTCTGTCAGGGTCCTTGAATGGAGTCAAGGGGGGGGAGATAAGGGGAGAGGTGTTGCATCTCCTGCGGTTGCAGGGGAAGTATCTGGGAGGGAGTGGTTTGGGTGGGAAGGGACGATTTGACCAGGGAGTTGCGGAGGGAACAGTCTCTGCAGAAAGCAGAAAGGCGTGGAGATGGGAAGATGTGGTCAGTAGTGGGATCCCGTTGGAGGTGGCGAAAATGTTGGAGGATTATATGCTGCATGCGACGGCTGATGGGGTGGAAGGTGAGGACAAGGGGGACTGTCCTTGTTACAAATGGGGGGAGGGGGAGTAAGAGCGGAGCTGTGGGATATAGAGGAGACCCTGGTGAGAGTCTCATCTATAATGGAAGAGGGGGACCCCCGTTTCCTAAGGAATGAGGACATCTCCGCCATCAGTCTTTACTTCATGTAATAATATTATGTTTGCTATCTTACTAAAGATAGTGCTAGTGTACGGGGATTGTGGGCGGCGTGGACTCGGCGGGCCAAAAGGCCTGTTTCCACGCTGCATCTCTAAACTAAACTAAATGCATTTTGCAAACCGACTGATAATCCCTCATCTATCCTACTAATTAGAGGCAAATTTCTCAGTTCTGATTTGTCCCTTGATAAAACCATATTGACTCATTCTAATTGTACCATGGTGGCTTGCAAATACTGTTACCACATTCTTGATAGAAACACAGCATTTTCTGACTAATTGGGTGAAAGCTGCATATTGTTTCTCCTTGTGCTGTCAATGAGTAGCATTACATCTGCTGCCTTGCAAACTGTTGGAACTGTTCCAAAAGCAAGGAAATGTTAGAAGGCCATCAATAATACATCCACTATTGTTGCTGCAACTGCTGTAAAACTAGGATGTGAGCTATTAAGTCCCTGGTATTTGTCAGATTTTACTCCCCTTCCTTCCTTCTGATCTCTTTATTCATCTTCACTGTTTTAACTTCCTTGCCGTCCCTAGGTTCTTGGCTTTCCATTTATCAGCCACACTCATTGTTTCCAACTGTGAACACAGGCACGAAACCTCGAATAATTCAGTCATCTCATATCCATTGTAATTTTGGAGTCTGAAGAAGGGTCCCGACCTGAAACGTCACCTATCCATGTACTCCAGAAATGCTTTCTGACACGCCGAGTTACTCCAGCACTTTCTATCTTCTTTTGTAAACCAGCTTTTGCAGTTCCTTGTTTCTATAATTTCCCCACTGAATCCGAGGAGTCGATATTGATGCTGCTAATTCCTTTATTTTCCTCCATTCATGGACTTACTTGCAACTTTTTATGTCTTACCAATTACCCTCATATTTTATCTTCTCCCCCTTTT
Organism: Leucoraja erinaceus; assembly: GCF_028641065.1. Classification (NCBI taxonomy): domain Eukaryota; kingdom Metazoa; phylum Chordata; class Chondrichthyes; order Rajiformes; family Rajidae; genus Leucoraja; species Leucoraja erinaceus. Next base: position 29,017,293 of record NC_073403.1, read on the forward strand.
GGTCATTTGTTATTGATCTCCATAATTCTCAGCATCCTGGCAATATAATTGTCAAGAATCACATTCAATATCATTGGAGGTGTTGTATCATATTCATTTTACATTTTGAAATTTGAAAGCAGAGTTGAACAAGCAGTTTGCGGCTTCACAACATTCTATTAACAATGAGGTTCAGGGAAAATAAGATTATTGTTTTAAATTTGTAGCTTCCTTAATCTCTTTACCTATCCTTGGATGGACCAGTTATCCTGTGAATGTGGGAGAATATGGAACGAGTGTGAATGGCTGATGTGGACATGGTGGGCCGAAGGGTTGTTTCCACGCTGGATCTCCAAACTCTTTTGGTGCGGCGATACAGTTGCTGCCTTACCCGGGTTCATCCTGACCTCGGGTGCTGTCTGTATGGAGTTTGCATGTTCTCCCTGTGACCGTGTGGGTTTCTTCCAGGTGCTCCGCATTTCTCCCGCACTTAAAGAAGTGCAGGTTTGTAGGTTAATTGGCTTTGGTAAAAATGGTAAATTGTCCCTAGTGTGTAAGATAGTGCTAGTGTAACAGGGTGATCGCTGGTCGGCAGGGACTCGGTGGGCCGAATGGCCTGTTTCGGCACTGCATCACTGAAGTCTAAAGTCTAAAAGTCTAAATGCTGGCATTGTGAAATGTAAGCAGAACACATCCAGAGTATCAAACACTAACTATACTCATCAGGAACTGCCTGACCTGCAGAGAATTTGCAGCATTTCCTGTTTGTATTTCAGAGCGCAGACTGGGATGCTTTTGTTTGTTTGTGAATAAATTCATGGCGTTGCGTTTCACCCGGAGAGAATCGGCGGTAAGTACATCAGTAGGGGGGAGAGGTATCAAATGGCCTGGCAGCAAAGTGAGTGGCGGCTGAGTGACTGCTGTTCATGGCTGCTCACCACCACAGACAAAGGTATTTTAAACATGTGAACTGATGGCAGCTCGGTCTATACATAGTCACGGCTTCCAGTCCAGTAACATCGTGCATCCAGTCCAAGGTACTTATCGTTCCAAGGAAACATCACATTCATTTGGGCAGCAGAGCGATGCAGCTGGTAGTGCTGCTCCCTCATAGTGCCAGAGACCTGGGTTCAATCCTGACCTCAGGCCCTATCTGTGTAGAGTTTGCGCATGCGCCCTATGAACGTGTGAGTTCCCTTCAGGTGCTCTGGTTTCCTCCCACATCCAAATAATGTGCCGGTTTGTAAGTTAATTGGCCTCTTTAAATAGTGCCGAGTGTGTAGTGAGTGGATACGAAAGTGGGATAGCATAGAACTAGTGTGAACAAGTGATCGATGGTCAGCATGGACGGGCAGAAGGGCCTGTTTACACACTGTAGCTTTCATTCAACACATTCAACCAAAGGTATTTACTCCATTTAAGTATTGAACCCGTGCAATGACTGTTCTGCTGGTGGGGGAGAGCAAGATTAAGATGGCTGGAATGGACAATGGCATGTTTGTGAGAGGACTGAAGGGCACCAATGGTCAGGACTACAATGGGGTATTGGGTATGGTTGCCAACTGTCCAGTATTGGCTCCCCATGTGCCGTATATGACTGCTACTAATCGGGTCGAGGGGACTGACGGGTCGGAGCGCCGCGTCCGGCCCCTCCTCATCCGTCCCGACGTAATGCAGCCCATGGAGTGCAACAGCAGCGCCTCGCCCGTGGCCCCGTCGGTCGGCAGCCCAGCCAGCTGTCCGACCTTCGGACCTTCGCTTACCATCGACACCACCACCCCTCCTTCTCATCTCATGGCCGTTCGTGAGTTGGATGGCGCGCCGGACTCTGCGCACGACGTCGCCCGGGCCAAAACTCCACAGCTGGCCCACCCACCGGCTGGGCTTTGTGTGCAGTCCAGCACCCGGGCCAACTCACCATTCACCAAGCCATGGCCAAGTCGGGCAACGAATTGCCGTCGGGCATTTATCCCTTATTTAGACCTTTTGTCCCTTATTTGGGAGTGAGAAAGTTGGCAACCCTCGCATTGGCAAGTCATAGTGGGGACCAATGGAGTTTGTAATTGTGAAACCCAAGTCAGAATCATTGTAAGGGGTAACTGTTCAACTTAAAATGGACCTTCCTGAAGAAGGTTGAGACAATCCCATTTTAGATTAAAGCGAGACACAAAATGCTGGAGTAACTTAGCATTTCTGGGGAGAAGGAATGAGTGACGTTTCATGTCGAGACCCTTCTTCAGGCTGATGTCAGGGGAGAGGGAGATACGTAGATAAGGAAGAGCGAGGTGTGATATTGGGACAAAGGGAATGTAGAATAGATCATTGTTAGCTGGGAGAAGGTAACAACAAAGCAAAAACAGAGATAAAATGTGGTCAGAGACAGTAAGACTGGTCGGAGAACTGCGATGAGGGAGGGATAGAGAGAGAGAGAAGGAACGCAAGGGTTACTTGAAGTTAGAGAATTCAATGTTTATATGGCTGGGGTGTAAGCTTCCCAAATAAAATATGAAGTCCTGTTCCTTCAATTTGTGCTGGGCCTCACTCTGACAATGGAGGAGGCCCAGGACAGAAAGATCAGTGTGGCAATAGACAATAGGTGCAGGAGTAGGCCATTCGGCCCATCGAGCCAGCACCGCCATTCAATGTGATCATGGCTGATCATCCCTAATCAGTACCCCGTTCCTGCCTTCTCTCCATATCCCCTGACTCCGCTATCTTTAAGAGCCCTATCTAGCTCTCTCTTGAAAGTGTCCAGAGAACTGGCCTCCACCGCCCTATGAGGCAGAGAATTCCATAGACTCACAACTCTCTGTGTGAAAAAGTTCTAAATGGCTTACCCCTTATTCTTAAACTGTGGCCCCTGGTTCTGGATTCCCCCAACATCGGGAACTTGTTTTCTGCTTCAAGCGTGTCCAAACCCTTCACAATCTTATATGTTTCAATAAGATCCCCTCTCATCCTTCTAAACTCCAGAGTGTACAAGCCCAGCCGCTCCATTCTCTGGGAATGGGAGGGGGAGTTAAAGTGTCCAGCAACCGGGAGATCAGGTAGGTTTGGGGCGACTGAGCAGAGGTGTTCTTGGTCTTAGTCTGGCCAATATATGTCCCATTTTAGTCTAGACATATAGCATGGAAACACGCCCTTCAGCCCATTGAGTCCATGCCGACCATTGATATCGCATTGACACTAGTTCTATGTGATTCCAAGTTCACATCCACTCCCTGCACACCTGAGGAAATTTACAGTCCAATTAATCTATACGTCTTTGGGATGTGGGAGGAAACTGGAGTGGTTTTCTCCAGGTGCTCCGGTTTCCTCACAAAATCCAAAGACGTACAGGTTTGTAGGTTAATTGGCTTGGTGAAATTGTAAATTGTCCTAGCGTGCGTAGGACATTCAGCGGGTCAGGCAGCATCTCTGGAGAAAAGGAATAGGTGATGTTTTAGGTCGAGACCCTTCTTCAGAAGATGCTCCAGAGATGCTACCGTTGAGTTACTCCAGCTTTCTGCATCTATCTTTGGTGTAAACCAGCATCTGTAGTTCCTTCATACTCTGAGATAGCATATGTTCCATTAGTTTAATCATAGAACATGGAACAGTACAGCACAAGAACAGCCTTTAGCCCACACCGGCTGGGGTGTTGGTGGAGACAAATACAATAGTGATGGTTTAAGACAAAGATCCTATAGCGGAGCAAGATAGATCACTCCTGCTAAATGCAATGGGCTGACGTGTAGTACGCAACGGAACGGAACGTGAGCATTTTTTTCATCCATTTCCGTAACCCGACTCAATCCGACCCAACTCGCAGTGTAATCAACGTTGCGGGAGAACAGTTTGTGTTAATAAATAAAAATTCTGAAAATGAGGAGAAGATTTTTACCAAATAACTTTTATTTTTACGAAGATGTTTCCGTAACCAACTTCCGTCTCCGCACTAGTTATCTTTGCTCCGCTATGGGATCTTTGGTGCGGAGACGGAAGCCGGTTATGGAAATGGGGCCGGAAATTACCCATGAATATGCCCATGACCATACTACATCTTTTTCGTCGAGTGGACTATCTTGCTTGCTATAGGATCTTTGGTTTTAGTGGCTTTTATGTGGATATGCAGCAAATGAAGGGATGTTGATTAGGTAATGACAGATAAATCTTACCTGCCGTCACATAATCCATATCCCTCAATTCCTGCCTATCCATAAACCCTTCCCCAAAGCTTCTTAAATGCCACTATTGTATCTGCCTCCACCAACACTCCAGCAGTATGTTCCAGGCACTCATCGCCCTCTGTTTAAAAGACTTACCCTCCAATTATGGGTAAAGTTAGGATAAACATCCAAGAAAATGAAAGAATTATAGTGTTGTCTGTAGGGACTTTGTACGTTCTGCCTGTGACCGCGTGGGTTTTCTCTGGGGGCTCAGATTTCCTCCCACTATCCCACTGGGTTGTAGGTTAATTGGTAAGTTGCATAATTCTTCCTAGTGTGTGTAGGCTGGTCGGTGCCGGTTTGGTGGGCTGAAGTGCCTGTTTCCAAGCTCTATCTCTAAAGTCTAAAGTCTAAATGTCTAAAGCAAGTGTATTTCGAGCAATACTATTTGACAAGGTATAGAAAACAGATGTTTCTGACTTACTGAGAAACCGGATTTTCAGCTGGTTCTCAGGAAGGGAGCCATAACGTAACACAGGGATGGCCTGTAATTCATCTCTGCCGTCCCCCCTGACATCCACTAAATGAAGGACAAGCTGTATGTGTCCATGGTTTGCCCAGCTGATGCAGACTGAGTAACCTTGATTGAAGACACAAAATGCTGGAGTAACTCAGCAGGACAGGCAACATCTCTGGAGAGAAAGAATGGGTGACGTTTCGGGTTGAGACCTTTCTTCAGACAGTCTCGACCCAAAACATCACCCATTCCTTCTCTGCAGAGATGCCGCCTGTCCCGTTGTGTTACTCCAGCATTCTGAATCTATCTTCGGTTTAAACCGGCATCCGCAGTTCCTTCCTGCACATTTCATAACCTTGATGAAGATGTAATAAGGTCAGGGCCGGATTTAGATGTTAGTAAGCTGTTCCACTTGTGAGGCCCCTCCCAATCCCCAACCCCCACGACTAGAGGAAGATGGACCACCAGATTGACACCGATTTGCAGCCGAGCGTGGCCAATGAGATAAGGGGCTGGAAAGCTGCACTTTTTATTTACTTATTTATTTATTGCCAGTGCTAGTGTCGAGTTATTGGCTTAAAACACTATAATTCTGAAATGGAGGGCAAGGAAAATTACTGAAGGGTTGTTTAGAGACTACAGTGCATTGTGACAGCATTTGTAAGAAAGCCCTATGAGAGTGTCAAAAATATGATACACCTTGCCGGGCTGTTACTTTTTTTTTTCTCTGTTGTCAGCCAGGCAACATTGGCAGCTTTTTAATCTGCCAAAAATTTACGACGGCTTGCATGATGCGTGCGATCATGTGCTCGGATGAACTGCGTACTTACCAGTCGGAATTATGTTCAATGAAGCATTCACATATTATTTCTGCTTCAAACAAAAGTCACAAACTAAACATATTCACCAATCAAGCCATGTTATATACCCCAATCACATGCAGCAAAATAGTATGATTAAACGAGAACTTACCAGTTTGAAGTTTGATCTGTATTTTATGAGGAGTTACGATGAGGGATTACGTGAAGAGCCCGCTCAGCACGCATGTGCGGCATACTTCAAAGCAGTGGTGCGGAATCACAGATAGACACAGTTATTGAAGTAAACATAGTAAAGAAAAGGAGACATCAGTTTATCAGTTTGACCCATATTATTGAGGGTGGGAGTGGAGGGCACGTAATCCCTCATCGTAACTCCTCATAAAATACAGATCAAACTTCAAACTGGTAAGTTCTCGTTTAATTTTACTATTTTACTTCGGAGTCACGTGAGTGACTACGTGAAGACTTCAAAGCTCTGTGATTTCAAACCGTTTAACAGGTATTACTTCACGCACTGCCAAAGTCCTTGAGGGAGGAAGCGTGTTATCGTAATCAACCAATGAATATATTTGTAGAAAAACACAATGGTATTTTTTAACAATAACAACAAAGAAATTAAATTGCTCCCCTGGCCTTAAATTTCTTATTTGCAGTCTGTAAAATCTTTTCTGCAAATAAAACAGGTTTTGCCAATGGCTTATTATAAAATTTCTGAATGGTCTTTCCCCCGACCATCCTGCTGTAGCCAGGATGTGGTCTATAGGCATGTCCATTCTTTTAGCCGTCGACGTGGATGCTGCCCTGGTGGAATGAAATTTGTACAAATTATTGTTTATCCCAGCAGCTTTTAGCACCTGCTTGAGCCATCTCGAAATGGTTTGGCTCGTCACCCGACCATAAAGTTTTTCATGACTGACCCACAAGGCTTTTCATCTCCCTTGAATAGTTTGGTTGTGTCTATGTAGGATAGTAGGTGGGTCATGGCACATAACCGTGTTTCTGGCGGGAAAGCCCGGAATTCCACGACTGGATTAGATGTTCCTGGTCTGCTCTGTTTGATCAGTCCCTGGATAACGACAGAGATCTGGTCTGGAGCTATGAGCATGCTGTCCAGTCGCAATAGGTGTAGTGACTGGACCCTCTGTGCAAATACAAGTGCCATCAACATGAGTGTTTTGAGCATAGATTGTTCCAGGTTGAGGGATCTGGCTGGTGGCCATCCCCTGAAGTATGTCAGGACCACACTGACATCCCATATATGGGTGTACCTTGGTCTAGGGGATTAGAGTTGTAAATACCCTTCATTAGTTTGGCCACCAGCGGGTGGGACCCCATGGCCTGTTGTCCTGGAACTGGTTTTAAATAGACAGGCAGGTCAATTCTAGCTGTGTTGATGGCTCTGTAGCTGAATCCTTCATCGTGGTGAAGGTTCTCCAGGAATTCCAGTACGTTGGTAACTGTAGTGGTTGAGTAGGTGGTCCCTGTATCCAAGCAGTACTTCTCCCATTTTTTGATGCAGGACAAGTGCTGTTTTTTAGTTGATGTTCGGAGGGATGCTGACATGGTGTCGACGGTTTGTTCTGATAATCCCAGTCCCTGAAGTGATTTGTGCAGAATCTGCAAACCAGGAGTTTGATTTTTTCATGGCACGGGTGGCTTGTGCCCGACACTGGGTGTTAATAACTCTGGGTCACTGGGGAATACCATCGGAGTTTCAACAACCACGTCATGGAGTATTGGGAACCATGGCTGCGTAGGCCAGTCGGGTACTATCAAAATACCTGAAGCAGAGTCCATTTGTATTGTGCGTAGTCCCCAACTGATGAGGCAGAAGGGAGGAAATGCATAGAAGAAGAATTTCCGCAATCCAGCGCGAACGCATCTACAGCTGCTGCCTCAGGGTCTGGTTCCCAAGCGACATACATAGGTACCTGGTGATTTAGCCTTGATGCTAATAAATCGATATCTGGCGTGCCATATTGCTTGATAACTTTTGCAAATTTTTTGGGGTTTAACATCCATTCGATGTTGTCATTAAATTTACGTGACGTGGTGTCTGCCACTGTATTTAGCTTACCTGGCAGGTAAGTTGCTGATAGCCAAATATGTCTTTCGACAAAGCATTGCCAAATTGTGTTGACCAACTTGTCGCATGATACCGATTTTATGCCGCCTATATGGTTAATGTAGGCCACCACCGTAGTATTATCTATTTGTAACCGTACAGGCAAGTGATGCATATTTGTGCATATGCTTTTAAACCATAAAAGTCACCCAACATCTCTAGATAATTAATGCCCAGTGTAAGTGGTAACGATGACTCTGGATTAGTCCATCTACTACTTGTGCTGGATATAGAGTTAGTTGCTCCCCAGCCTTGAGCACTGGCATCTGTTTGGATAACTAACGTAGGGTTAGTGATGATAATAGGGCTGAAACTATGCCAAACGTTTTTTGCCCACCACTGTAGTTCTGATATTGCTTCAGTGGATAACTTTATGACATGATCATAATGACCTGTATGTCGTTTTGGTGCCTGTACCTTTACTCTTTGTAAGTTTTGACAGTGCAAAGGTCCGAATCATTAAATTGTTGCATGATTGTGCCAATTCAACTGTTTTGTCTCTTGGCAATGTTACAGTCACATAGACTGAATTAATTGTGAAGCCCAAGTAGTCCATGATTGTGGATGGCTTCAACTTAGATTTATCTGGATGTAAGACAATCCCAGGGTTTCGAATAACTGTTTGGTAGCTGATACAGCTAACATAGTCAATTCCATGGTCTTGCCTATTATTTAAGATATCATCAAGATATGCCATAACAATATGTTTTTGTCTTCTGAATATTGCCAGAGCTGGTTTTAGTATCTTGGTGAATAATTGTGGGCTGATGTGAATCCATTGGGTAACGCTTTAAACTGCCATAGCTGCCCCATCCAGGTAAATTTCAGGTATCTGCGATGATCCTTGTGAATGGTACTAAATAGTAAACATCTTTAAGATCAATGCTTGCCATGAAGTATCCTTTGGAAATTAGTTGTTTGGCAGTAACAACCGTTTCCATTTTGAAATGTATATACTTAACAAAACATATTTAGTGAAGTTAAGTCAATGATGATGTGACATCCACCATCTTCTTTGGGTTTAGTGATGAATATTTGATACGAATTCCAAGGGTTCATGTTTTCCCATGATACCCTTTGTAATTAGTCTCACCAGTTCAGCTTGTCCCTCTCGTTTCTCTAATGGAGAGGGAAAATACCCTCTGGGGTGAATGTTGAACTGGTGGCAATTTTTCTAGTATGAATTGTATTTTATATCCACTAATGCCATTGAGTATATACTGATCACTCGTGATAGACTCCCGTGCTTCTTAAAACAGGTGTAATCTCCCCCCTGTTAGTATTAAGCCCCTATTTTCTATATGCTGGTAGGAACCAGACCCACCTACCTCCATGGTTATGGGTATTGTTCTGTTTCCTGCCGGTCCAACGAGTCTTGCACGTTGTCTGACGTGGCGGTGATGTTGGGGGGTGGCGCATTTTCCATGGGGTCCGCTCTGGGCCCTGGTCTAAAGAAGACTTCCAGGGATAGAATGCGGACCCCGAGCTTTACACCAGTCCCATATGGTAGACGTCGACTGATGGACGCGATGGGGTGCTGCTGCTTAGGAATTATTGTTTTTGGTTTGCTCGTCCCGGGCCTGCCCTTATGAGACCGAAGGTTTTTTAAAGCCTCTTCCATATCCTTCATATGCTTTGTGAGGTTTTTGCCAAAGAGCAGTGGGTCTGGCTCAGTGGCTGGGGTATGCACAACCCCGCAAATATAGGATTTTATGGCAGGTTTTATGATTTGTTTACGAAGGCTGTGGTCATCTCCGTATTTGTCCACAGAACGAGCAAACGATGTGATGGCTGACGTCAGGAGCCTGAGGATCCGCTGCATTTTCTAAGGCCTTATTGACCACCTCTCCTGTAGGGGCCTGTTGGAGAGGTGGTTAATGTTGGCCGCTGGTTTGGCCTTTAATGGCCTCCTGCACGTGGGGTTTCCACGTAGCGGTCCACCACACCTAGCAGCTCTTCCTGTTCCTGCACCCCTTGCATACTCCCGAGATCTTCAGCCATCGTCCCCTCTTCTTGACCAGCCCAGTCCTGGTCACCAAAGCTACCCTTGGGTAAGGAGGAAGCAATGGACAGTGCACTAGACACTGTGGAGGGAGTGCCTGAACTCCCCCTGCGAGAGCGCCCCTCACGAAGCGCGTCTCGCTGGAGCTCCTGCTCCATGAGCTGCTCTATGCAGCTCAGGCGGCTGTCTCCCCTCCCCGGGCGGGTGGAGAGACGTCCCCGTCCGACAAGTCAGAAGCCACAGGCCGGACGCCTCTTCCGTAGCTTTACTTCCAGCCCGCTGCTCAGGCTCTAGCGGGCTGGGCTCGGCACGGTGTCGGGAAATAGCGGAGTGCTGGGTAAGCGGTCCTACCAACTTGTTGCTGCCCCCCCCAGATGGAATGCTCCTCCGTGGAGTCGAGCGGGGAACAGGTCTTTTCAGGCGGCTGTCTTTCCCCCCCGTGCGGGTGGAGAGACGTCCCCGTCCAACAAGTCGGAAGCCACCAGCCGGCCGCCTCTTCCATGGCTTTACTTCCAGTGAGGTGTCGGGGAATAGCGGAGCGCCGGGTAAGCGGTCCTACCGCCTTGTTGCTGCCCCCCCCCCCCCCCCCCCCCAGATAGAACGCTCCTCCGTGGAGTCGAGTGGGGGACAGGTTTGTTCTAGAGCCTTTCTTCTCTGCCTGACATCAGAGTTTACTACTTACTTGTGAAAACCCGACATCAGAGCTTACCTGACGGTCCGTTCTTTCACCCCATTGCGGGAGTGCCTGCCTCCCGATGCGCCGCTGTTGCACTGCTGAACGTAATGCCGCGCATGCGTGCTGAGCGGGCTCTTCACGTAGTCACTCACGTGACTCCGAAGTAAAATTATAATATAGTATCTCAACTCTTGTTACACATTGCAATTAATGCAATTTCTATTATTTGAGGGAGTGATTCTGCATTGGTTTTCAGCGGTCGCAGCGAGGCGGCGCCCAGATAGCAATGGCGGCCTGATCTCCCACAATTCAAAACGAGAAAGTGCCCAGTGCCGACCAGTTGCCATGGCAGTGCGCATGCGCAGGGCGGCCGATGTTGTGCTGGCCGTGGTTGTGCGCTTGTGCAGGGGGTAGTATATGCTGGCCGTAGTAGTGTGCATATGCAAGGCGGCCTGCCGTGCCGGCGGATGAGGAGCGAGCAGAGACCCGGCGGTACGGATACGGATGGCGGGCGGAGACGCAGAGTGACAGACAGAGTGAGAGAGATAGAGAGGAGGGCCCTCCCAGAGTTGAACGGCAGGTGTCCTGCCTTGGCCAGAGGCCGCCTAGATTTCGAGGCCCTAGACTTCAGCCTATGAAGTCTAGTGGTAAATCAGGCTCTGCGAGGCCCCCCTAGGTCTCGAGGCACTAAGCTTAAGCTTCTCAAGTTTATATGGAAATCCGGCCCTGAATAAGGTTCAGGATCTCCAGTGTGAGCTGCTACCCTGGAGATCTTTGAATATAAATACCTGCAGGTGGAAAAAAATATCACTTGGAGATTATGATTGTCTAGACCAGGGTTGGGGAACCTTTTCATGTTGGAATGCCGCATTAAGTTAGCCATAATCTAATAAGGCCGCATCCAAGAAACTTTAATTAGATATACTTCAAAATGTACATTACTTTGTAAAAATCTAACTACCATGTACTAACTTCAAGAAAATGAAAAAAAAGTGTTAATTCTAAAATTAACTAACCTTTTAATGACTTTGTTGTGACTACTTTTTGTGGGAGGTTAACGTACATTCTAGAGTCACATTAGAACTAAATCATGAACATAACAGGTGTTAAAATTGCCCTCATGACTTACAATGTTTTAATTGTGGCCGTCAATCGGGGAGAATTATTTTGTTGAATCTTCTTTTACACATTGGTATTTTAAATACGTTCATTTTAAGATTAAAATAAAAATATATTAATAAAATAAAAATAAAAGGACTTGTTCTACAAAATTTGGATTCATTCAAAAGGCCGCACTTAATGACCTAGAAGGCCGCAAGTTCTCCACCCCTGGTCTAGACTTTTTCATCTGCACAAAATTACACCCTTGTAGTTTTTCAAACCATCCCAAGGTCAGTAATGTCAAAGCAACTATCCTATGTCCATGTCCTAGCCAGGATGTACCAGGATGGAGGAAGAATGTTGCTGGTTAGAAGAGGGTCAGATCATTTTGCCCATCAAGCTTCACCACAAAATGATGTCCCAGCAGATATGGTTCATTCATCTTTCTGGGCTCCAGAAAGCCCATTTCTTAGTTATGAATAGTTTATGGTCTTTAGAGATGGTATGGTGGTACAATGGTAGAGATGCTGCCTTGCAGCGTTAGAGACCTGGGTTCGATCCTGACAATGGGTGCTGTCTGTGCGGAGTTTGTACATTCTCCCCGTGACCGTGTGTCTTTTCTCCGGGTGCTCTGGTTTCCTCCCACAATCCAAAGATGTACAGGTTTGTAGGTTAATTGACTTGGTAAAATTGGAAATTGTCCCAAGTGTGTGGAGGATAGTGTTAGTGTGCGGAGATTGCTGGTCGGTGCGGACCCAGTGGGTCGAAGGGCTTGTTTCCATGCTGTATCTCTAAACTAAACTAAATATACAGGGACATTAATTTTTGTATGAGAAAATAATTTCTAATTCCTATCCAAATATTGCAGCCCTAATTTTACACTGATGTCCCTTGGAATAAATGTCAACAGTTCTCCCATGATTTTGTTTCAAATATCTTGGCTTTATATTTACTGAAAGAAATGGAACCCAACTCTTGTGATGCAGGGTCTCGACCTGAAATGTTGACCATCCCTTTGCCTCCACTGATTCTCCTTCACTCCAGGGTTTTTCCAGAGGTAAGGGGCAAAAGGAACCGCAGATGTGCTGGTTTATGTTTCCCGCAAAGGGGCAAAGGGCCCTTCCTGCCCTCCTCTCTTCCTATTCCTCTGCCCTCTAGTTACTAGTTTCTTTCTGCAGAGTTTGTCTTTTAATTGCAGATTACAGTATCTGCAGGGGGGGGGGGCAGCCCCTACATAGAGACATCAGATAAATATGTCTGGTCGACTGTTACACCTGTTGTTTTCATATACAAATACATTTATTTTTGATGCAGATGCTTCCGTAACCCAGCCCCTACAAGCCATTCACAAATAAAGATCATATACTACATTTATTAACGTTTCCGTAACCCAATCCAAAAGTACCCCATGATATTGTTTCCACAGAAGGTTCTAGTTGGAAAACTAGTTCACCAAAGCAAATAAA